>NC_135657.1:13750911-14050911 GCF_964188315.1 Podarcis muralis | reverse complement strand
CATTTAATAGAAAAATTGCACAAATAAAAGTTATCCAATCTCGGGAGGAATTTTTATTTTTATTTTTTTCTGATTTGGTCTTCATAATGTTCTGCGGCTGAATTTTATTAATCATATTCTGTGCCAGATTGGAACTTCTTGGGCAGGGAGGTGATGCCAACTCCTGAAGGTGAATCGCCTGACCTGGGAAATGAATGTGCCCTGTCTCCAACAAACAGCTACTTTCAATTAAACAGAAGCGTTTTCCATTTCCTTGTTCCTTTAAAATTGGGTGGAGAGAGCAATTGCCCTCCAGCCGCTAAAGCTGTTGTAATTGGCACTTGGGAATTGAACCAAACGACCTTGGCAGCTAAGCACGGATCA
Organism: Podarcis muralis; assembly: GCF_964188315.1. NCBI lineage: Eukaryota > Metazoa > Chordata > Lepidosauria > Squamata > Lacertidae > Podarcis > Podarcis muralis. The sequence goes on along the minus strand of NC_135657.1, from coordinate 14,050,548 downwards.
CACACAGAGTTTGGCAGTCATGCAGGATTGGTGCTTAGCCAAGGACGACATTTGATCATTAAAAAATAAAAAAAAATAAAAAAGGTATTGAAGATCTTGCATAGGTGCTAACAGGCTTCCAATCAATATTTCAGTATGGCCTCCATTGCATGGGGTACAGAAGGGGAGGGGCTAATTATTAAGTGTAGAGTGTAACGTAAATCAAATAATACTAGACCTCTCTCCCCCTTCTTCTCTAATATGCTCTCCTTGTTACTTTGAATTTCAAGTACCCTTCCCCACCCCACCCCCTTATGCCATTTACTTGAGCTATCAGGAAGGCAATTACTGAGAGAAATCAATTTATTGCCATCAATTCTTGGGTGGGGGAGACGCATTTAAAAATAAAAAAGTCATATACTTAAATCTCAGTCGCATGGAATCTCTCTTCCCCCAACAGCTAGGAAATTAGACTTTGTGGGTGGTCTACGCTTGCCTGACACTTGGTGGCAAAGAATCATTATCTCTCCCCTTTCCTCTCCCTCCCCACCCAAGTATCAAATTGGCAAATTGGGTATTATTTTGCTGACCTTGGTGGCCTTTCTAATCACAGACGGGAGGGGGCGGCATGAACAAGGTTGCCAAAAAGGCAATGCTATGCAATGCAAACTGAAAGCAAGCAATTCAACAGCTTAACCACTAACCAAGGTGTGGGGGTTTTTTTTGGCCCTCCAGATGTTGCTAAACTACACCTCACATCAACTCCAGCAAACCTGGCCAATGGTCAGGGATTGGCGAGTGGGGCAGTTTGACAACATCTGGAGGGCCAGATGTTTCCCACACCCACTTTAACCAAAGAAGGGATTTCGTTCTTCCGCTTAAACTCAGAAGCCCAGCCCTAAGAACTTGTGGCTAAATCTTTTAAGAACAAGCTAAGAATTATGAGTATTGCATGTGTTTGTTGCCAACAAAACTTAGGATTGGTGTGTCTGATGGACCACTTTTTACTATATGAAAGTGCCCATATATTAAGATCATCAGCTAAAGCCCTACTCTGGGTGACCTCACCACAGAAAGTGATGCTTATGTGAGCACTGCTGCATGCTAGGATCACATGAAGGGCTTGCAAGGAAGTGAATATAAGAACCACTGGGACGCGGGTGGCGCTGTGGTCTAAACCACTGAGCCTCTTGGGCTTGCCAATCAGAAGGTTGGCAGTTCGAATCCCTGCGACGGAGTGAGCTCCCGTTGCTCTGTCCCAGCTCCTGCCAACCTAGCAGTTCAAAAGCATGCAAGTGGAAGTAGATAAATAGGTACCGCTGTGGCAGGAAGGTAAACGGCGTTTCTGTGTGCTCTGGTTTCCGCCACGGTGTCCCGTTGCGCCAGAAGCGGTTTAGTCCTGCCAGCCACATGACCCAGAAAGCTGTCTGCGGACAAACGCCAGCTCTCTCGGCCTGAAAGTGAGATAAGCGCCGCAACCCCAGACTCGCCTTTGACTGGACTTAACCATCCAGGGGTCCTTTACCTTTTTTCTTTTTTCTTTTACCTTTATAAGAACCACAGTTTGCTCATGTTTGAGACTGAGCAAAGACATTTGGCAAAAACAGCTCGGCCTACTTCTGTTCTGTGTCAGGTTCACACGCACTCAATCACATCTCCAGTTCATCATATTTATTTATTTAAAGAAAGAAGAATCAGCTTTAAGCTAATATCCATTTCATACATACAGTGGTACCTTGGGTTAAGTACTAAATTCATTCTGGAGGTCCGTTCTTAACCTGAAACTGTTCTTAACCTGAAGCACCACTTTAGCTAATGGGGCCTCCTGCTGCTGCCGCACCGCTGGAGCACAATTTCTGTTCTCATCCTGAAGCAAAGTTCTTAACCTGAAGCACTATTTCTCCATTAGCGGAGTCTGTAACCTGAAGCGTCTGTAACCTGAAGCATATGTAACCTGAGGTACCAGTGTATTTTATACCAGGGCTGGAGAACCTGTTTCCTTTCATATATCTTGGACTACTAATACCATCAACCTTCCCCACTGGCAATAATTGGAGAGCCACTTGTCTTTTATATACATGCCCCCTAAAATATCGATACTTGTATATTTCTTAATGCAGATTCCCTTGAAATTTTTGTACACATTTCCTGCATGAAAAATAAGCATTTTTGTTCACCTTTCATGAACCAAAGCTGCAACACAAAACTTGGAGAAATCATAGATGTGTAATTTGATTGGCAGCTGCATTCAGATCCCCATTTTAATTCAAGGTCGGTAAATTAGGCTGATTCGCTTTAAAATATGGAGTAAACCAATTTCTCCTCTATGGTCAGCTTATAGTTTGAGAGTGTCAGAACCACATTTATTTGCTAGAAACTGAAAATAGCATTAAAAATTAGGGGAAATTGGGATATTTCCCCTGAAATTTTTCATTTCGGCTGGAAGGCTTATTGCAGACAAAATTTCAAACTGGAAAACTTCATCTGCCCTTAATCAGCAGCAGGAAGGCAAAAAAAAACCAGCAAGAGCGTTTCACACGAGGAGATTAATAATGCTGTACTTTTGGAATGTGATAAAGCAGATGGAATGATATTCTGCAAAAATGGCATTTGGAGGTTTTACACCACAGGCAAATAAGTTAATAACACTCTGAGCAGCAGAAGGATCAGAGAAGGAGCATTTTTCATCCAGCCTAGTGTCTGGTAAACAACCGCTTTCCATGGTTCACGAGTTCCATTTTTGTAGATGTTCTGCTTTTGCAAAAGTCAATTTGCCTGAAAAATACAGCACAATGAGTCAGCTCAAGGTGTTTGCAATACCTCTTCCTCTGAGGGCTGCACGTCAAAGATTTATAGCGGGTTATGAAAAACACTGCTGAACTGACAATGCACTTCATGCAAGGGAGTGGCTCTCAAGTCTAGCAAAAATTAGATCATTATTAACTCAGATGTACTTGCAGAAAAACATGTACACGTTTACTACAGGTCGTAAAATTGGCGGGGGTGTCTAAATCATGTGCACAGAGTTGCTTGGAGAAGCAGGAATTTTTTATGGACAGGAAGCTTATAAGATTTAAAGCGTAAGAGGATAATAGAGCTACTCTTACATCAGAAAGAGCTGTGCACTTATGGGAGAGAAGGGGCTCGGTTTGCTTTCTCCTTCCACAATAATGGAGTCTGAGTGCAATGACAGATAGAGGATCAGTCTTCTGGGAGAGGGCCAGTATATAGGAGTTTTCAAAATCTTAAGATCATAAAACTTTATACAAGTATATCTGTCCTCATTTAGAATAAAAAGCGTCCCAAGTCCTATCTGCTCCATCTGAAGAAAAGAAAAGAAAAAGAAAGAAAGAAAGAAAGAAAGAAAGAAAGAAAGAAAGAAAGAAAGAAAGAAAGAAAGAAAGACAGAAAGAAAGAAAGAAAGAAAGAAAGAGAGAGATGCTATTGAGGGCACATAAAGGGAAAACTATATGATCAGGTGGTTGGAGTATTTCCCCACCACCACCACAGGGCAAAAAATATAATGAACCTGGGATATTTTCATTAATTATTATTATTATTTATACCCCGCCCATGGGGCTGGGTTTCCCTAGCCACTCTGGGCAACTCCCAACAGAATATTAAAAAAAAACAAAAAAATATCAAACATTAAAAACTTCCCTAAACAGGGCTGCCTTCAGATGTCTTCTAAAAGTCAGGTAGTTGTTTATTTCCTTGACATCTGATGGGAGGGCGTTCCACAGGGCGGGCGCCACTACCAAAAAGGCCCTCTGCCTGGTTCTTTGTAACCTCACTTCTCACAGGGAGGGAACCGCTAGAAGGCCCTCAGTGCTGGACCTCAGTGTCCATGCTGAACGATGGGGATGGAGACGTTCCTTCAGGTATTCTGGGCTGAGGCCATTTAGGGCTTTAAAGGTCAGCACCAACACTTTGAATTGTGCTCAGAATCGTACTGGGAGTCAATGTAGATCTTTAGGTCCGGCGTTTTATGGTCTTGGCAGCCACTCCTAGTCAACACAGCGGCAACCCTAAAGTGGTAGACTTTATTTTTCCCTAGTAGTGAATGGCAACTCATACGACAGAAAGTAAAGGGGTGCACCTAAGGGACATACTGTGGTGTGGGGAGGCAAGTATTGTTCAATGTTTCAGGGAACCTCAGCTTTAATATTTTTGGGTTTTGAAATATGCATAGGCTTAAGACACAGTAAAGGTCACATGAAGAGTCACATGCTTCATCTCTGCTCACAACCAGCTCTTGATGTTGCAGTGGAACCGCAGAAGCAATAGCTGAGAGCAACATCTCCCGCAATCCATCTGTAGCTTCAACTTCTTAACGATATGTTTCCTCGGGGATGTGATAGACAACAATCCCATGACTGCAGTCATGGAGCAGGAATTCTAACACTCTGCTGGTTACCAAAATCTCAAGTTCTATTCATCTGGAATTTGGTTAGGAATGGAGGGACAGAACGACTTATAAAATGATTTATAGGAATGTAGGAGGCTACCTTGCACTGAGTTAGTCCGTCGGTCCATCTGGTTTAGTATCGTCTATACTGACTGGCTGCTGCTTTCCAGGATTTTAGACGAGGTCTTTCCCACCCTAACTGGAGATACTGGAGACTGGACCTGGGACCATCTTCATGTGAGGCACAGATACTCTGATACACAGCTCCAGCAACTTCAAGGAGAAGCAGGATAGACCATGTTCCTTGAAGTTGCCAGCAAGTTTCATGTACCTTTGAAAAATGAACCTGGAGTTCGAGCTCTGGAGAAACAGCTAAGGAATTTAGAAAAAAGTAAATAAGATTTTTTTCTTCTTCACACATACCTAGCATGTATGGCCTTAATGTGAACAAAAAACGACCAGATGGTACTTCTATTATGGGATGCATGTTTAGAAATATGTCAGATGAGTGAGTTGCAAAATCAATACAGGTAAGGAAGAAGAAAATATTCTTCTTTCTACCCCAGCTGGTAGTCAATATATAATATACAAAGTATACACATGTTCCGTGAGCTTATAGGGGAGCTCAGAAATGCTACACACTATGGCTTCTTGCCCATGGCCAGACATTTATGTGCAGGTTGCCACAAATTATCCAAAATCTAAGTTTCTGGTGTGATGAAATAAGCTTAACTAAAGGTGTGGTGTTATGACAACTTAAGCCTGAGATCTCTGACCAAATCAATTTGTAGACTGCAATGTAGGTGCTCACTTCTTCCTCATTCTCATTACCTCAATGAGTATCCAATAAACAGTAATAGCTTAGTGGATTTAACTCATAAATAACTATCTAGATTATTCTCCTCACATTAGTGCACCAATTGTCTGGATCGTACAAGATTAGATAAAGGATATATATATCACATCAACCATCTGGTACTGCACTTAATATCTGATGGCATGACACCTGAACACACTATACTTAATATATTCTATAGCCTTGTCAACACCAGCGGCACTCATTTCTATCCTTTCTAGTTGTTATTGGTTTTCTTCACAGTCTTCCTAAATCAACTTTCGGATCAATGGGCTGTGACGAAAACATATAGTTTACAATTTGCAAAAGCATTGCAACTTCTGCCCTTTGCAAGGTTTCAAATATAAAGCAAAGCAGAAAATGAGAAGTCCATGGGCATGTGTGAACTATTCTTTTTGATAGTTAATATTATAGGACATCTGTTCATGCAGTAGGAATTCTGCTTCTTCTTGTCCCCCTCAAACAAGCCAATATTGATGGTTTCCCTCTATAAATTCAGGTTTACCTGTAATGGGATAATCCAATAATTTCTGAGGAATCAGGTACCAAACTGCTTTACTCAGGATTGCAGACAACTTGTTTTAGTGTTTTGGAGTGTGTGGTTGAATTGTCACTTTCTGCTACTCACCTTTCTATGCTCACTACTTCCTCAATGCTTTCATTTATTTTCTGGCAGTGCTTGTAGCTATTTATGGTGCAGTCCTGAATGGAGGATATCCCACCCACCCACCCACTTTAGATCTGTCAGATTTGCACCTAACCAGAAAACTGCACCAGCAAGCTGCATTAAAAATCCCTACCCCAGATATACAGTGCAGCCACCTGAAAACTGTGTGCTGAGAATTGACAACTGCTTTCATTGCTTTTTCAGCTATGCTTGTTTCCGAAGCATGCCCCTGAACAGAGGAATGTTTCTTTTGACTCCTTCGATTTGCACAAAACCAGAAATCTGCACAGGCAAATTCACAATTGCCTGACTGAGTGCTTTTGTGCACTTCCTGAGTTATTAAAAGAAGATGAAGAAACCCAAGCCAATGTGCTATCTGCATACATGCCCTGCCAGTATATATGTATTTAATTTCCATACTCTCCTTCATTCAAGGATTACATAGCTATTTACAATATAACTGGCATAATAGAATCAGCAATTTATAAAGTGGGGACAAGCAGAAAAGGAATGCCTATTGGTATACATACCCTCCAACATTTGTCCAATGAACATAAAGGTAAAAGTAAAGGGACCCCTGACCGTTAAGTCCAGTCGCAGACGACTCTGGGGTTGTGGTGCTCATCTCGCTTTACGGACCAAGGGAGCTGGCATTTGTCCGCAGACAGCTTCCTGGTCATGTGGCCAGAATGACTAAGCCACTTCTGGTGAACCAGAGCAGCGCACGGAAACGCCGTTTACCTTCCCGCCAGAGCGGTACCTATTTATCTATTTGGACTTTGACGTGCTTTCGAACTGCTAGGTTGGCAGGAGCAGGGACTGAGCAACGGGAGTTCATCCCATCGTGGGGATTTGAAAAGCCAACCTTCTGATCGGCAAACCCTAGGCTCTGTGGTTTAGACCACAGCACAACAGAGGGACATCCTATTCCACTATTATTATTATTATTATTATTATTATTATTATTACTATTACTATTATTATTATTATTATTATTATTATTTTATTATTATCATCATCATCAACATCCCACCCATATGACTGGGGTGTCCTGCCACTCTGGATGACTTCTAATATATATAAAAACATTAAACATTAAAAAACCCTTCCCTATACAGGCCTGCTTTCGGATGCCTTCTAAAGGTTATATAGTTACTTATTTCCATGGCTTGAGGATCGCATAACTCCATACCCTCCAACATCTCTCCAACGAAAATAGGGACATCCTAAGGAAAGATGGGACATTTTGGGATCAAATGAGAAACTGGGATGGCTTCTGTAAATCTAGATTGTCCCTGGAAAATAGGGACACTTGGAGGGTTTGGCAGGAAAGACCTAAGTTGTTCCTCATATACAAATTCAAATATGTGCAAGTGTGGACTCCTCGGGTCTAATTCAAATAGATAATGCTAGATAATGCTCAAGTTTGGATAGGGCCCTATTCTTCATGGGGAATCATACAAAATTAAGTATGACTGTGTGGTGTTAATGGTTGCAGATTGTTTGAAATAGCAGGAAACGAGGGAGATAACTTGCTAAATAGGTGTATTCAGTTAGTCATTAGTAGTTAGCAGCTATAGCAGACAAAGCTTATCCTAGGACACTTTACATATGCAAGGAAAGTCAGTGGTGCGTGTTTTTATCATCGCTGGTGAAATGTTACTAGAACCCGTTAGCACCTCTGAAGTATAATAGTGCTTTTACTTACAACAATGATTAAAAATTGAATTAACAAGACTTTTTTCTCTCTCCTTCTAACACCTGAAAGGCTTAGCAGTTTCCTTCTTCATAAAGAATTCTAAAGATGAGGGCAGCACTTAACATCTTGATTAAAAGTGATTTTAAGCGATAAGATAGAAACATTATCTTCAGTTCAAGAGGGGGCAAAGTAGCGATTCACTGTCTAGGATTTATTGTTTCCACACATCCACGAACAGGAATATTTCGTTCCACTTAACACTTTTTGAAAACTAGAAGCACGAAGTCTGTCTGAATCAGAGTATTCAACAACCACTGCTTGATCTCCCTTATTAGACATCTTTTTCTTCTAATGTCTGCAGATGATCAGAATGTTGTCCTGTGCTTTAGGGGAGGGGAGTATATTTAATGTGGTTAGCCCCTCAGAGGAGGTAACATTTATAATCCACATTTCTAGGGGGGAAAGCATGTGATACAAAATTGGGGGGAGGCGTGCTTTAATACTCCCCTCCAAAAGCAAACAACAACAAAACACCCCATGCTCAAGGCAACTGAGGGAATCTTCCTTCCTCTGTGCTTTTTCTACATACAGTAGGCAGTTTGTTTGTTCATTTGTTTGTTTGATGGGGTGCTGATGGGAGCTATTTACTGGGATGCATCTGCTGATGCAATGCTGCTAGGGAGGTTTCGGTCCCCGCTGTTGTATTTTTGTTGGAAAGGTCTTGATCACTGTTGTTGCCCGCCATTTCACACTGTGTCCTGTTGCAAATTGTGCTGTTGTTTTAAACCTTTTGTTATAGCTTTATAAATCATTGCTACCCAACCCTGGGATCACAAAAGTGATGAGGGGTTGAATATAGATTTGCACAATAAATAAACGTTAGCAGTCCCAGGAGGAATACTGAGACGTGATTTTCTCAACGTGGAATCCAGCACAGAGTCTTCAGAAATAAACTAACTATCCAAACAGGCAAATAAAACGGGAGCCACCAGCAAAGACCTATTAATGGAAGATTCCTTCCAGTACGTAGCATGACACTCCAAGCCTACAATGACCAAATCTCATGCTCAAAGAAATAAAGGATCACATCCAACTATGACCAGGAGCTTGTCATTTGGTGACAATGCAGAATTCGGCCTTCTCCTTAATAGCATCCACCCTGAGCAATTCCCCCACTCCTGCCTTGGTGTGCCAAGGTCTGAGTCCAGTCCGAGGTCGATGGTGCAAAATGAAGGCAGTCCATAGAAGTCGAAGCTGGGTGCAGGGCAGGGCGTCGGGTGAAGTCAGGAGCTCCGGCAGGGAAGCAGGGCAGGGATCAGGCTGGAACTAGCAACCAACAATGTTGCTCCCGCAACTTGGGACTGGGGCTGGCTGGCTTCTATCTGCCCCGAGGCATAGGGCAGCCCCGATCCTCAAGTGACTCGCCTCTCCTGGCCTGGAGGCGAGCACTCCTCCTGCGGGAACTTAGTTCCATCCCCTCTCTACCCTGAGCCTCTGCAGCTCAGGAGAGGCTGGAGGGTTACCGGACCCAGAGGCAACCTCAGCTTCCTCTGATGGAGCTGAGAGTGGAGCACCTGCAGGCAATGGGTCCTCCATCACCTCAGCTGATGTCTGCACCTGAGGATCCAGCACAGGTGAGGACCCTTCAGGCTCATGCCCCAGCCCCGGCTCAGCTGGTTCTGGAGGCAGGGAATCCTGTGCAGGCTGGGATTCTTCAGGTTCAGACTCCAAATCTGATTCCCAGGCCATCACACTTGGGCAATGAATGAATGAATCACTTCCAAACTAACTAAATATGAATGAAATAATTATGAAAGATGTGGGGAGAATATGCAACTGAAAGGAAATTATGTTTACCCTCCTCCAGTGTTGTAGCCATTATGATTGTATGAATGTTACTGGGATGCAGTGTTGATAAATGTGGTGGAACTGGTCACACATTTAAGGTAACATGTAGGTTTTCCCTTTACAGCATTCTGTATTGCTGCTGCTGCTACTACTACTACAATTATATGCTGCTTACTTGCCAAAATGGTTTCTAAGCAGTTTAGGAGCTGCAATTATATGCACACTGAGTTGGCAGAGAGCTTCCTGGAGCACAGCGAGGCTTATTTCTGAGTAAACCCGCATTGATGGCACAGATGGAACCCATACGAAATCGGTCCAATGGCCAAGGAAGTGTATTGTGCAAACAACACCGTCTTACTGGGAAACTGAATTCATGCAAACCAGGTACTAGCACAACAACAATTTATGAGCACTTTGCGCTCAGAAGTGGGCGCATTTTCTCTTTCAGCTGTTTTCAAGTGTGAGCTGCAAGAAGTCCTTCCTACAGGATGAAAAAGAGAATTGTTTGTTGCCAGTGCCGCTCCAGCAACCGAGAACCAAACAGTGAGCTAAGCTTGCCTGACTTTAGTTCTTTGCCCTCCATGTCAGGAAAACAACAGCATCTCAGCACAGAAAACACAAAACAACCAAGCTGTTAGGAAACTGGGGAAGGTCAACACTACAGCCAAATGTTGTGTGACTAGGCACTGATGAAAACACCTCCCAGGAGCTGAAGTTTATTTATTTAATTAATTAAACTGAATGCTGAAGCAGCTCAGAAGCGTTTCTGACTGATATAAGAAGAAGCAATGGAGACAGACGTAGACCAACACTTCCATACTTCAATAGCAACCATCCATCTCAGCTGTTGGTACTTGAGGTCCTCTACCTGTTCATTAATGTTTGCTCAGAACATCACATTCTTGCCTCATAAAAGCAGCAGTGTTTAAAATGGCTTTGTCATTCCCAACCTCATGGAAGGAAATAGGTATCAAATAACTCAAGCCTATTCCACCCAGACCTCTGACAGGTAATTAATAATCTACTGGGTATACACTGACTCTTATGGGTGTAATGTCAGAACTCAGTGGTGTTGCATATGCCTTTCATGCAGAAGGTCTTAAGAGTGCTAAAATGACAGGGGCAGGTGTGAAAGAGAACAATTCCTTATTTTGGTTGAACATGATTTGGCTAACACAGAGAATCATCAGAGGTGTGCAGCTTGTCAGAAGCAGAGCTGGGGGGAAACCTCTGCTTGAGACCATGGTGATCTACTGCCAGTTGGAACATCTGGGGGCCCTCCAGATGTTGCTAAACTCCAACTCCCTTTAGCTCCAGCTAGTAAGGCCAATGGTTGGGGGTGACCAGAGCTGGTGTCCAACAAGATCAGGAGGGTTTCAGACTTGCACCTGTGGGACAGTTAATGCTAGGCTAGGTGTTCCAACTCAGTACAGTGGTGCCTCGCAAGACGAAAAGAATCCGTTCCGCGATTCTCTTTGTCTAGCGGTTTTTTCGTCTTGCGAAGCAACCCTATTAGCAGCTTAGCGGATTAGCGCTATTAGCGGTTTAGCGGCTATTAAAGGCTTAGCGGCTTAGCTGCTAAAAGGCTATTAGCGGCTTAGCGGCTTAGAAAAAGGGGGGGGAGCAGAAAAAAAATCGCAAGACTTGCAAGACGTTTTCATCTTGCGAAGCAAGCCCATAGGGAAAATCGTCTTGCGAAGCAACTCAAAAACGGAAAACCCTTTCGTCTAGCGGGTTTTCCGTCTTGCGAGGCATTCATCTTGCAGGGCACCACTGTATCAGGCAACTTCTTTCATGTCTGTACTCTTCTCAAACAACAGAAGACATCTTCATTTCAACAAGTTGTAGAATCGTAAAATTCCAAGAATTGGAAGGGACCCCAGAGGCCATCTAGTTGAAACCAACTACAATGCAGGAATCTCAAGTAAAGCATCCATGAGGGATGGCTATCCAACCTCTACTTAAAACCCTCCAAGGAAGGACAGTCCACCACCTTCCAAGGGAGTCCATTCTATTGTAGAATGGCTCTTACCATCATTAAGGTCTTCCTGATGTTTAGCTGGAATCTCCTTTCTTGTTACTTGAAGCCATTGCTTTGGGTTCTACCCTCTAAAGCATGATAAAACAAGCTTGCTCCATCTTCCCTTTGAAGATAGCTATCATATATCTTCTCAGTCTCCTCTTCTCCAGGGTAAAGCACACCCAACTCCCTCAACTTTTCCTCATAATGCTTGGTTTCCAGATGCTTGATAATCTTGGTCGCTCTCCTCTGCACATGTTCCAGCTTGTCAATATCCTTTGTACTATTTTTAAACCCATTTTAGCTATTTTTTTATGATGCAACTGTAAATCACCTTGAGACATATAAGTGATTCATTAATCATCATCATCTCAACTGGAACAAAAGAGTGTTGGCCTAGGAGGCCTTGAATGTATCTGAATAGCTCAGTATAAAGAAGAATGATAGGAATCCTGTTTAATATTTTAGCGTAAGCTATCTTGGGAAGATTCACCCTTTAAGGTAGGAATTAAAACATTTTCTACACAATAAAAAAAGAAAGAAATTGTATTTAGTGCACTTGTGTGCATTATCCTAGGCTGGAGCAACATAAATATAGTGTCCAGACCAAAGGAAGTAATAGCACCACTGTCTTTGGCCTTGGTCAGACCTCACCTGCAGTCCTGTGTCCAGTTCTGGGTACCACAATTTAAGAAGGATATTGACAAGCTGGAAGGTGTGCAGGGGAGGGCAACCAAGGTGATGAAGAGTCTGGAAGGCAAGCCTTATGAGGAACTGTTTAGGGAGCTGAGTAAAAGGTGATATGAAAAGCATTTTCAAATATCTAAAGGGCTGCTACATGGAAGATGGATCAAGCTTGTTTTCTGCTGCTTTGGAGGGTAGGGCCCAAACCAGTAGATTCAATTAACAAGAGCCAAGCTTCTGACTAAACATTAGGAAGAAACTTTTGATGGTAACAGATGTTTCACAGTGGAATGGACTACATTGGAAGGTGGTAGATTCTCCTTCACTGGAGGTTTTTAATCAGAAGCTGGATGGCCATCTGTCAGGGATTCTCCAGCTGCAATTCCTGCATTGCAGGGGATTGGACCAGATAATCCCTGTGATCCCTTCCAACTCTTCATATCTATGATTCTATGTCTAATTTTGTATTTTGGCACAATGCATGTTTTAGTGTTGTGGCCATGCATTATTCATTGTGGCTTCAGAATGGATGTAGAGGCTTGGACCTTTCTGTCCCTTACTATTTCTCCATAAGGTAAAGGTAAAGGTACCCCTGCCCGTACGGGCCAGTCTTGACAGACTCTAGGGTTGTGCGCTCATCTCACTCTAGAGGCCGGGAGCCAGCGCTGTCCGCAGACACTTCCGGGTCACATGGCCAGCGTGATGAAGCTGCTCTGGCGAACCGGCACCAGAGCAGCACACGGAAACGCTGTTTACCTTGCTGCTATAAAGCGGTACCTATTTATCTACTTGCACTTAGGGGTGCTTTCGAACTTCTAGGTGGGCAGGAGCTGGGACCGAATGACGGGAGCTCACCTCGCTGCGCGGATTCGAACCGCCGACCATGCGATTGGCAAGTCCTAGGCGCTGAGGTTTTACCCACAGCGCCACCCATGTCCCACTATTTCTCCATATAATCTATTAAAACAGCACCATTTTGCCAAGGTGCTAAAGAACTCGGTATTAGTGCAGTCACATTCATTTGCCTTTGTAATATTCACTTACTTATTATATAATTGTATTTAAATACGTTTATACAACAATCCTAAGCATTTCTATTCCATTTAATTCAGTAGACACTAACTCCCTAGTAAGTACACACACAATTGCAGCCAAATTCTATTGTATCATAAATATTTAATCTAATAAATATATGACAATGAATGTCAGGAATTTGACAAATACTGGAAAGCCTTAATACGGGAGTTTCTTGAAGTGTTCATTTGGATGTGAAATGTTAGAACTTTTGGACATGTCCTTCTCATTTCCTAAAACCCTTAAGATCCAATGCTAAAGGGCAAACATTCTCAGATTTTGGAGATGAGAACTATCTATTCAGCAACATCTGTGCGATGGACTGGCTGCATGCAGAAGAGTGGTGGGAGTCACTAGCTGGGGAATCCCCCAAGGAAGGAAGGCTTGAAGCCAGGGATAACAGCGAGTGGGCAAAGGGAGAGGAGGAAGCAAACTGGGAGGAGGAGGCATTGAAAGCTGAAGAAGCAACAGGGTTTAGTGAGCAGAAAGAGACTGTGGCAGATAGCAGTCCAGAAACAGAGGCAGAAGCAGAGGCTGGAGTGGAGGGGGGCCAAGAGGCAGAGATGAGGTTGACTGCTGAAGAAGCCAGGAAGCTATGACTGGCTCCCTGGGTCTTCTAGAACCAGAAGAAGTGTGAAGAGGGTCCTCCCTCTTCATACTTCTTCTGGTATGACAGACCAGGCAAAGAAGTCTTAGGTTGCTTGGGAAGGACCCCAGGGGAGGAGGAGACTTAGGGAGCTGTGGGAAGGAAGGGGACCTTCAGACCTCTCAACTGCTTCATTGGGGCAAGACCTGCTGGGAAGAGTTGCTGTGTTCACTAGGTCTAAGCTGTTATGTTTCATTGAAACACTGACACCTTGTGAGTTGACCTGCTCCTGACTCCTGCCTTGACAATCTGGGGGGCCATCGCTGGTCTACACTAACTAGCAGCAGATCTTTGTGGATTCAGGCAGGGATTTTCTTCCAGCCCCACCTGGACATGCCATGGATTGAACCTGGAAGATTTTGCATGCAAAGGAGTATTCTTCCATTAAGCCACAACATTTCCTATCTGGCATGGAAGTCTAGATCATGGGTGGGCAAACTAAGGCCCGGCGGCCAGATCTGGCTCAATCGCCTTCTCAATCCGGCCCGCGGACAGTCCAGGAATCAGCTTGTTTTTACATGAGTAGAATGTGTGCTTTTATTTAAAATGCAACTCTGGGTTATTTGTGGAGCATAGGAATTCGTTCATTTTTTTTCTTCCAAAATATAGTCCGGCCCCCACAAGGTCCGAGGGACAGTGGATCGGCCCCCTGCTGAAAAAGTTTGCTGATCCCATGTATACATGCATGCCAGTCACAAGACAAGAGTGTGCAGGGATTAATGGCAGCTGCTCTATGCCACTTGCCAGATGAAGTATTTTTATTTCCACTACCATTGAAAATAACCTCATGAGGTATGTGGGTGCACACTCTCTCACACGCATACAACCCTCATAAGGCTGTTTTATATTTTTACATTAACACCCACTGCTCTTGATCAGTTTATGATGCGCTGATCGTCGAAATGAAATCTGTGTCTGCCAAGTGCCAGGAAAATCTAATTCAAGAACCATCTAAAAGCTTTGGCTTCTGCATCTAAATATTACCAAGAAAAGGGAAATTCCCATGAAGCCATGCTCAGTTACCATGGTAACCTCGCACAGGAGCACAAAAGGCTTCTCTTCTATGCAATGCCATTTTTCCTGAAATCCATCAGCCCAGATGTGGCAGCGTCATTTGGGTCTGCCGTGACACCATGACGCCTCGGAGATGTTAAAACAGAACTAATGCCGCATTTAATATGAGATGAAGAAATCAACTTATTCTATGCAAATTCTGCTTCCTAACAAAAGTGCATTTAATCAGTAATGACGGCTAATTGTAAATTTAGCAGGATGAAGAGTTACAACAATGCATGCTATGCCCACTACGTGTTTTGAATTTTTGTCCTAATTTTTGACACATCCTCTGACCTTTAAAGAGAGCCTGATCAAAGTAGTATTATTGTAGCCTCAGCAAACCCTTTGGTAACAAATCCCACTGGCCTAATAAAGAATAAAAACTGCACTAATAAATGATTATCCTGCAATCGCAATTATCTCAAGGGGCTGCAAGAAGAAAGCTGGCCTAATCAGGAGAGCACCTCATTAACAATTCTCCAGGCAAACCCTTTCTAAATAAAATAGAATTTATTATGTTGGGACCCTGTCAGATGGTAAGGTTACCATGCAATTTACATTGAGTGGTCTGGATTAATTCGATTCATGTTCTTTTTCTTCAGGGTTTTCTAATTGTGAATGTATACGATTATTCATCTCCTTTTATCAATACATATATTTTCCCTTCTTTCCTAATGAGAAAATATTAAAGTAATGGTATGAAATTTCTGATAGACAGGTAGATAGAAGCATGAAAATGTTCTTTCTGAAATGCAAACTCCCCCCCCCCTCCACCGCCTGCCCAATGTCTTTCATCTTGAAATAAATATTCAGGAGAAGACATCTAAGAGAATTGCAAAGCACATGACACAAAATGTTAACAGATGATAATGAACTGTAAATTGTGTGTGATTTTTAATTTTTAAAGCATTTTTTAAAATTAAAAAATCACTATTTTTTCACATTCTTTTAAAAGCTGTTCCGTCCTTCTGTTCCAGATGTCTCAATTTGATGGTGTTATAGATTGGGGGGAACCCCGTCTACACCCTAGAAATTAATAAATGTTGGGGTTTGATTATCTGGAGTACTGAAGGAAGACTGCAGGCCAGTGGAAGAATACAGGCTAAGCTTCCAAGCTAGGCCTCACCTGGGATAGATGCATTAACATGACAAAAAGTGTTGATGGCCCATCTAGAAGGAATCCTTCAGTCTGGGGAAATAAGTTGCCAAGGTGGTGGTGGTGGTGTTAGTGTCAGGAGACAGGAAAAGAATGTTTTAGCAAGGTGTGCTGGGAAGAAGAAGGAGGTGGAGACGAATAATAATAATAATAATAATAATAATAATAATAATAATAATAATTTATTTATACCCCGCCCATCTGGCTGGGTTTCCCCAGCCACTCTGGATGGTTTCCAACAAAACACTAAAATACAATAACCTATTAAACATTAAAAGCTTCCCTAAACAGGGCTGCCTTTAGATGTCTTCTAAAAGAATTGGTAATTATTTTTCTCTTTGACATCTGGTGGGAGGGCGTTCCACAGGGCAGGTGCCACTACCGAGAAGGCCCTCTGCCTGGTTCCCTGTAACTTGGCTTCTTGCAGTGAGGGGACCGCCAGAAGGCCCTCGGCACTGGACCTCAGTGTCCGGGCAGAACGATGGGGGTGGAGATGCTCCTTCAGGTATACAGGGCCGAGGCCATTTAGGGCTTTAAAGGTCATCACCAACACTTTGAATTGTGCTCGGAAACGTACTGGGAGAACAAAGGTAGATCCACCTTGGGCAGTCTGGCTGGGAGAGATGCCTTTGACTCCAGTGCTGCATTGCTGTAGGGGCCAAGCCCCTCTTGAAATGACTACGCTGTGAGATCTGGACTCCATCCAGGCAGACTGAAGGTGTAAATATGTGAATCAATCATATTTCTTGAAGCTACGGCAATCTCAGCTGTGTCTTTAGTTCTCCAAATGAGCACAAACCCTGGGTGAGCGCCTGGAGCCCCCGGGAATCTTGCTACCGCTCGGCAGAGAGTGGAGGTGGCAACCAACTATTGTAACACCATGTTCAAAATGTGTGACTGTGTCTGTGCGTGACTGAACCCTAAGGCTCAAATGTCCACATGGGGTGACAAGCACTTGATCTTCCGCAGTTACAAAGGTTTTTGTTTTGTTTTTTAATATGCATACAATTACAAAGCTGTTTAGTCACTACCATGTTATATTCTATTATGTTCCAAATGTGAATGAGGAAATACCTATGTACTTCTTTTCACATAAGAGAAGGGGAAACCTCTGTACTGTACGCATAGGAACTTAAACCTGCCATGATTGTCCTACAGAATGCAAGCAAGAAAAAAAAGGATTTATTTATTTATGTTTACTTTACGCACTTTCATGTGAGTGTAGATTGGATTTCGAAATCAGAGATCACTCTTGCTTGGGAGCCCAGGCTTCCTAGCCAAAGACAGTCCTCAAATTGTCTTGCTTTAGGTGTTGTGTCTCGGCCAATGGTGTCCCTTACATAGCATTTCTGTTGGTGCCTGCCCGCTCCTGAAATTCTCTATGGTATCCAAGAGAATCCCACAAAACAAGGAGAATAGGGATTAGGCAAACACTGGCCATGTCTGTGAAACTTCCAGACTTGATTACTTCAATGAAATTTATGTAAGACTTTATCTGTCTACAGTGGAACCTCGGGTTACGTATCGTCCTCCTTATGAACGCTTCAGGTAACGAGCTCCACTAACCCGGAAGTAGGTGCTCCTGGTAGCAAACTTTGCCCTAGGATGCGAGCAGAAGTCGTGCGCTGGCAGCGCAGAGGCAGCAGGAGGCCCCATTAGTGAAAGCGCGCCTCAGGTTAAGAGTGGTTTCAGGTTAAGAACGGACCTCCGGAACGAATTAAGTTTGTAACCGGAGGTACCACTGTACTTGAAAAGCATATGGAAGCTTGAGCTGGTGCTATATCTGGCAGTCCCATATCTTGTATGATGCTACCATATAACTCCTATTTTGAAGAATAGGCATCAGCTCACACACAGATTCCATACATGATTCAATGTACCATTTAAAAAACACGCAGATTTCTAAATGTCCTGGGTACAGAACTTCAGTGGATGACATTTTCCCGAGTCAGAGGAGTACCTGTTTGAAGTGGCAACCCACTTCAAAGAATGGTGAGAGTGCAGGTCCACGACGTTAATAGCTCGTTGCTCTGAAATTCTCCCAGGGCACTCAGTTCTCACCTCTACTGCCTTAGGGAATCAGCTCAAAACTGATTTCTTAAGACAGAGTGCACTTTTTGTTTGTTTGTTTGTTATATGTTTTGATTTGTATAGACTTGGCATCAATATTTCACCTAAAGAGAAATTCAGAGTAAATAGGAGAAGGAAGGATGGTTTTCTCTCAGGCGGGTCATGTGAAGCATTCTGAATTCAGGGAGCTAGAAGAGTTATGAGAATGCTAACAAAATTCCAACCTTCCCAATATACAGCATTGTTTCATATTTTATGTATTTTGGTTTCGTGTTGCGAGCTGACTTAATTTCTTGAAGATTAATGTGCGATAAATATTTTATCTTAAGTTGTAACTCAATCAAGAAGTGAAATCATGGTTTATGCATCCGCTCATAATGTTTATAAAGTCTAAGGTTGCAATCTTGTGTGCACAATTTACTTGAACACAATAGGACTCACATCAGAGTAAACATGCACCCCACCCATTTAATATCTTCTTGTGTGGGCCCTACTCAGAATCAACTTCCACGATCTCCAATGTCCCAATGAAGACACATCAGTGTGGGAAGTGTTTAATCACTTCTGAATGCCAGAACAAGGGACATGAGCCACAGGTACTGTACAGAGACTTTTTTCCCCTGCGTGTGAGGAGGCACCAGCCATAAGCTCATGCACACCTCCTCTCATCATGCAGTCATAAAATAAAGGTGTTGAGAGGGAGGTTGGAGACTGAGGGAGCTGAGATTAGCTGAAGAGGTGGCTGCAGGAAAAGCCTCATCATACTTGGTGTTTTCAACAGGCCGACCGTTAGGCATGGGAAGGCAAGGATGAGGTTGGGTCCCTTTGCCTGATTGCTGCAGATGACCCAAATGTTTACAGGTTAATTAACTGGCTGGCAGCATCAATTCTTAGGGAGCCCAAGAAAAATCACTGGGGTGGTGGAGAGAAACAGTAGTACTACCTGTGTTGATTTTGTACAGGGGCTCTAAAAGCCTGGCCTTTGGCTTGGAGCCAATTTGATTCCCTCCCTCCCTCTCTTTCTTTTTTCTTTTCCTTCTCCTCCTGCAATTTTAATATTTTAATGTTCCATTATTTTAATGTTGTATTTTATTTTTGTTTTTAAGTTGTAATCATTATTCTTGTTTTTATTATTGCTTGTAAGCCGCTCTGAGCCCGGCCTTGGCTGGGGAGGGCAGGGTATAAATAAAAAATCATCATTATTATTATTAAAAGGAAGGAGAAGCCCATAGGAGGGCCATGTGATAACCTGAGGTGAGGTGAGAACAAAGCACTCACCAGGTCTACTCTGAAGCAAGAGTAGCCTGGCATCCTGGGGAACATCAACGGAGGGAGGGAGGGTTACAGGGGAGACAAGCCACACTCTAAAGCTTTTCCTATTCTACGATATACCCTATGCTCTGTGAATGCATTTAGGCCACTAGCTACATACTGGAGGTGATGCAAGGTAGCAATTCAAACAAAGACAGCAAGAAAAAGAGAGAGGAGGCGACAGAGTTTGCATCTGAAAGTTACTCGTTGAATAAAAAGGCCCTGTGGGTCCGTGCCGTAGGAGTCCAGATTTACCGAGCCAAAAATCAAGGTTCACATTACTCTTGCATCTGTCAAATCCAATAGCGCTTATATGTGTTAGATACTAGGCAACGTGAATCGTCTGTATTTTGACTGTCAGCAATTGCTTTCCCTCTTAAGCACCAGGCTGGTTAGTTATGTAAATAAGTGAAACACCCACACAAATCCTGTGTAAGGCAGATGCTGCAAATCTAGGCACTTTGCCAAAATCAGGTACCACCTTATCGCTGAATATAAACAAACAGCTGAAACAAACACATGTGGATACTATGGAGTCTCTAGACATGACAAAGATGGCTTCTTGTGTCTAAAATACCGTATTTTTCCATGTATAAGACTAGGTTTCCCCCCTAAAAAAGAATGTCAAAATTAGGGGGCGTCTTATACACATGGCCATTTCCCCCATTTTCTTAAATCTGAGTCCCCCAAAATAGGGTGTGTCTTATACATGGGGGCATCTTATAGATGGGAAAATATGGTATACTACAGAAAAGACATATTTTTGGAATCTATAATGTGCTGATGCTGTTGCATTTGAATCTGCCCATAAAAGAAAGGCAATGAAAGGCAATTCAGAGGCGGCTATATCAAACATTGCATCGGTAGGATCTCCCTTGGATTTGACACACAACTAATAGGGACGCGGGTGGTGCTGTGGGTAAAAGCCTCAGCGCCTAGGGCTTGCCGATCGAAAGGTCGGCGGTTCGAATCCCCGCAGCGGGGTGCGCTCCTGTTGCTCGGTCCCAGCGCCTGCCAACCTAGCAGTTCGAAAGCACCCCCGGGTGCAAGTAGATAAATAGGGACCGCTTACTGGCGGGAAGGTAAACGGCGTTTCCGTGTGCTGTGCTGGCTCGCCAGATGCAGCTTTGTCATGCTGGCCACGTGACCCGGAAGTGTCTCCGGACAGCACTGGCCCCCGGCCTCTTGAG
Organism: Podarcis muralis; assembly: GCF_964188315.1. Taxonomy (NCBI): domain Eukaryota; kingdom Metazoa; phylum Chordata; class Lepidosauria; order Squamata; family Lacertidae; genus Podarcis; species Podarcis muralis. Next base: position 14,029,884 of record NC_135657.1, on the reverse strand, counting down.
TGAGATGGGCACACAACCCTAGAGTCTGTCAAGACTGGCCCATACGGGCAGGGGTACCTTTTAATAGGGACATGCCATAATGTTTCCCTTTGGAATCTCAAACCCACTGATTTATTTCTTTTAGCAAGTTGTCATGTTCTAGGGCAGGCTTCCTCAGCCTCGGCCCTCCAGATGTTTTTGGCCTACAACTCCCATGATCCCTAGCTAGAAGGACCAGTGGTCAGGGATGTTGAGAAAGCCTGTTCTGGGGTCATGCCTCTATGCTTGCAGGTCCCTTAAAGGTATTTAAAAACAACAACAACTCTCTAGCCAGTGTGGTGTAGTGGTTAAGGGCGGTAGTCTCGTAATCTGGGGAACCGGGTTCGCGTCTCCGCTCCTCCACATGCAGCTGCTGGGTGACCTTGGGCTAGTCACACTTCTTTGAAGTCTCTCAGCCCCACTCACCTCACAGAGTGTTTGTTGTGGGGGAGGAAGGGAAAGGAGAATGTTAGCCGCTTTGAGACTCCTTTGGGTAGTGATAAAGCGGGATATCAAATCCAAACTCTTCTTCTTCTAGTGTAACTACTGTTTGGGCTACTGCTGCTGATTTGAATCCATTTTATTATTATTAATTATGCCTATTATTTATGTTACCTGTCTTGCACTTAGAATAATTTAAAGAAATAAAGAATTTAGAATAATTCAAAGAAATAAAGAATTTTAAAAGGAAAGCTCATGCTTGCTTTGGGGCCCACCAGCTGTATCATAAATGACTGCATACAAAAACAAAAAAACCCACCATGGTAAAATGTGTTATGGGAGGGAGCAGTTGACCTCTTGAACACTTAATGGAATCCAATTTTAATCTGTGTTAGTGATAGCTCTTTTCACAGGGGTGCCAACTTGAATAAAATATTGGGGAGCCCCAGGTAAGTCCTGTCTGTATAATCGACCACATGGCATGGCACACACAATTTGAATGGCAATTCCCATAAACTTGGGAGGCCCCCCCCCCACAAATATTTTATGGGGGGGATGAAGGGAGGGGTGGAGAGTGGAATTTGCTCTGAGTTACCCTGTGCTCCCTGTGGGAAGAAGTCTAGGATTGATTTTTTAAAAACATACAGAAATAATAAAAATATATTGTGTTCACTGCCCCTACTACTGACTTTCATGCATTGACTTTGTCTGAACAGAAGCTAAGATGTAGCACACGGGCTCCTTAATCACAATCTGAGAACCTGCAAAATGTGCTGATATTAACTGTGGTTGGGAAGTCTCAGGCAATTAAATCATCATTCCTTCTCCTCTCGCAACACCCTTTTTAACTAATGGAGGGGTTTCTCTCAAAACGATGTGAGAAGGATAGAAAGTACCATAAACCTAGATCCCCAGTCACAGCCTTTATTAGAGAATAAGCATCTTTTGATAAAAGTAATTTTCCAAATGGAGCCAGAGAGGTAATTTCATCTCCATCTGGATCCGACTCAAAAAATACATGCAACACAACAGGGCAGTTTAAATTTGCATAATCATATGTGTGGGACAATTAAACCATTTAATATCTGTGCATTAACTTTGATGAAGAAATTACTCCTAATGCTTTTATAGATGTGTCAAATAACAATTTGAAAGTCTGTGAGGCACACATCTTTCAAAAAGAGTGCAACAATTTTATTATACTCTACTACCCACAGTTTATTTGGACACCAAAAGGAAGGCAGAGAATGGGGGCTGCGGAAGGGCAATGGAGATCTCGTGTAGCTGCCATTTGTGCCGGTGGGGTTTGCACAGGAAGCATCCATCTGTGAAACTGATATGTAATTTTCTAAAGGATAGGATTTTCAGAATGGTTTGCTTGCATGTAGAGCAGAGAGGGAAGGGTGGGGTGATGGAATTAGACTATTAAGATGGCCTGCTTCTCCCCCCCCCCCCAAAAAAACAACAACCCCAAAGAGGGAATATGATTTGCACTTCCCCTCCAAAATAAAATACACCATCATGACTCTGTATTACCTGTAGCTTCAGTGGCAGTATGTCTTTGAATATCATTTGCTGACAGTGAAGGCTGATCCATTGGGGCAACTGGGGCACTGCCTCAGAGACCTACATTTGCTGGCCTTCTTACAACCAGGCATGGGGGGGGGGGGGGCTTTGCCTTTCATTGGTTCTGGCTCCACAAACTGTGATCCTCTCTCCCTCCTAGTCCCAATGAGCACCAGCCACTGCTGTTTGCTGGGAATTACAGTCAGAAGCACTCATGTCCTGGTTGAGTCTTCTTCCCATAGGCATCTGGTTGGCCATTACTGGAAACAGGATACTAGGCTAGTTAGGCATTTGGCTTGATCCAGAATGGCTGTTCTTATGGCAAAAGAAGAGAGAAAGAAGGGACAAAACTAGGAATAATAATGGAGCTGAATCAACTACAGACCCTCCAAATGCCCCTATTTTCCAGGGACGAGCCTGATTTTTCATTGGAGAAATGTTGGAGGGTGTGGAATTAGAATCATAGAGTTGGAATAGACCACAAGGGCCATCGAGTCCAACCCCCTGCCAAGCAGGAAACACCATCAGAGCACTCCTGACATATGGTTGTCAAGCCTCTGCTTAAAGACCTCCAAAGAAGGAGACTCCACCACACGCCTTGGCAGCAAATTCCACTGTCGAACAGCTCTTACTGTCAGGAAGTTCTTCCTAATGTTTAGGTGGAATCTTCTTTCTTGTAGTTTGGATCCATTGCTCCGTGTCCGCTTCTCTGGAGCAGCAGAAAACAACCTTTCTCCCTCCTCTATGTGACATCCTTTTATATATTTGAACATGGCTATCATATCACCCCTTAACCTCCTCTTCTCCAGGCTAAACATGCCCAGCTCCCTTAGCCGTTCCTCATAAGGCATCGTTTCCAGGCCTTTGACCATTTTGGTTGCCCTCCTCTGGACACGTTCCAGTTTGTCAGTGTCCTTCTTGAACTGTGGTGCCCAGAACTGGACACAGTACTCCAGGTGAGGTCTGACCAGAGCAGAATACAGTGGCACTATTACTTCCCTTGATCTAGATGCTATACTCCTATTGATGCAGCCCAGAATTGCATTGGCTTTTGGGGCTTTTTTGTCTGACCCCTGAGCCATCTGAGGGCAATCTTGAACAGGGAAGTTTTTATATATGTTTTTATATATGTTGGAAGCTGCCCAGAGTGGCTGGGGCAACCCAGTAAGATGTGTGCGATATAAATAGTAAAATTATCATTATGGAATGGGACGTCCCTGTTTTCGTAAGAGAAATGTTGGAGGGTATGCAACTAACATGTTGATAAATAACTCTTTTTCCCCACATACTTTTTGAAAACCAAAACTAATGGTTTGCTATCAGAAAGCACAGCTTTTTGGAAGGAATAGCAGATGCAAAAAAAGAGGTGACTAATTGGATTTGAGTTTGGCAATAAGTTGAGCTCTGCAATAATGCAAAGGAGAGGGACAAGAAAGATGCAGTAAAAAGGAGCTGGAGTATGAAGATATGTATAAGGTAGAGTATAAATTGAATCTTCGGTGGAAATAGAAGCCAATGTGAAGCAGAAAGAAGAGCAGAAATGTGGAAGTGCAGAATTTAAAATAGAGCGAATTGTCTGTAGATGAGACATCAGGCCAGATAGAAGAGTACTACAACAATCAAGTCTAGACAATGTAAGAGAATTGAACGGTGTTCTTGTGATAGCAATCAAATGAAAAGAATTCATCTTTGAGATGTTTTAAAAGTAGAAATAACAAGATTTAGCAGTGGAAGAAATAAAAGGATGAAAAGCTTTTCCTTTTCCTTTTAAAAAAACCTTTATGATTATGAAGTCCCAAAAATTAAATAAATACAGAAGCAAAAAAGGCACAGAACGTGGGGCTACCTTTGAAGGTGACTCGGAAAATACAACTAATCCAGAATGCGGCAGCTAGACTGGTGACTGGGAGCAGCCGCCGAGACCATATAACACCGGTCTTGAAAGACCTACATTGGCTCCCAGTACGTTTCCGAGCACAATTCAAAGTGTTGGTGCTGACCTTTAAAGCCCTAAACGGCCTTGGTCCAGTATACCTGAAGGAGCGTCTCCATCCCCATCGTTCTGCCCGGACGCTGAGGTCCAGCGCCAAAGGCCTTCTGGCGGTTCCCTCATTGAGAGAAGCAAAGCTACAGGGAACCAGGCAGAGTGCCTTCTCGGTAGTGGCACCCGCCCTGTGGAACGCCCTTCCAGCAGATGTCAAAGCGATAAACAACTACCTGACATTCAGAAGACATCTTAAGGCAGCCCTGTTCAGGGAAGTTTTTAACGTGTGATATTTTAGTGTATTTTTTGTTTCTATGGAAGCCGCCCAGAGTGGCTGGGGAGGCCCAGCCAGATGGGCGGGGTATAAATAATAAATTATTATTATTATTCTAATTATCATTATTATCATTATCATTATTATTATTATTATTATTATAGAAAAGGAGGGAACCTAAGCAGAACTCTGAGGACAAATCAAAAGTTCATTTCAGGTGGGTGGGTTGTTGCTGTTTTTTAAGGGTACATCTTGGAAAAGACAGCTGTAAACTGGGAGTGGTATTAACTGAAGAGGATGAAGACAAATATGGGGTAGAAAGAAAACGGGATATCAACATAATATTGGAAAATATTTTATTTTATTTATTTTATTTTTATTTATTAAATTTGTCAGTCACTTTACCTTGCCCAAGGCAACCCAAAACGACTCACAACCCAACAAAATTCATGTTAATAAATAAGTGAGGCCAGATTAAATAAATAAATTGAAAAGGGATCCCAGAAGAGAAGACTTTGGAATGCCAACAGAAAGAGGGAGGGGGGAATTAACAGGATTTTTGAAAGGAAAAGTATTGGAATGGTAATAATTCTTATCACTTATTGTTTTTATTGTGGTTTGTAGTTCAGCAAACTGTTATGAAGTTCTCATGGCTTTCGGCTAGAACAATAAACTTATTGGTGATTAAATGATGATAAGAATAGAATGAATGATGACCAAGATAACCAAGCCACAAAAAGACTGTGAGAACTTTAGGTGGGAAGAGGGAAAATATCAATAGTGTGGAAAAAAAGCCACAAAGATCCCAAAGAAATAAAACAGAAAAATCAGGTTGTGAAGAAAGAAAGTAGTTTCAATAGACTGATGTGACCAGCAAACGAATCGGAGGAGATAAAAAGAGGAATTCAAAGGAAGAAAAACCAGACACTGAGAAAGGACAAGGCATTCAAGACACACATATAAATAAAGACAGGAGAGGAGACAAATCAATAAATCAGAATGATCAAGAGAAGCTTTTTTTAGGATAGAAAAGACAATAGTTGATTTATAGGTAGTATCGAGCAAGAAACCTTAAAGCTTACGACTGTCTCCAACTGGTCAGAGTAGACCCACGGAAATTAATGAACCCAGGATAGTCATGGCCATTAATTTCATCGGGTTTACTCAGAACAGAACTCGTAATGGATACAACTTTTAGTTCTTACAAACAGCAATAATATCATGGTAAACCTGTTTCTGGGGACGGATTCAGGATTCATATAACTGAGTGCTACTACATACAAACTAAAAGCTTAGTGCGGAGAAAACAAGATGTCCAAGAAGAGGAATTTGTCAAGTGTAGCTTTCTCCAAGAACAATACTAAGAATTGTGTGAATATATTCAGAACAGGGAAGTGCAAAAAAAAAAAAGCATGTTTTCATGTGTGTTTTAATGAACTGAAAATCTTCAAAACAAGGTGAGTATTTTTCAGTTCTGCCTACTTAACAGTAAGTGCTTACGGTACATTGACTTTTGCAACAGCTCCTTAAGGAGGTCATCACGATAGCCCTACTAAATTCACAGCAGACTCGAGATTTGAACTTCCTGGTTCTCAACATAGCCTGCAGCATCTTACAGGAAGCATATATTGAATGTGCTGTTCATAATGGCACAGATGGTTGTAGGACGTTCCTGACTGCATGGTGTGAATGGAACAAATCATGAAAGATTTAATGCACACAGACACATACACAATGCGTTTTTTAAAAGTCTTCATGAGAATGTAGACACATTTTAGCGTGACTTTCTCATAATATACACATTTCCCCCTAATATAATTCATATTGCAAATTATTTTCATTGATACATAAATTTGTGTGCACATTTTACCACTGGATCTGTATTTCTGTACACATTACTTGGCTGGACAACTGTACTGCAAAATTCAGTGAATTTCAAAAGATGGCTCTGTTCCAGTTCACGTGTTGTATTGCAAAGTGCCTTTAAATGCAAACGGAACTGGATTTCTCCCCTTCCCCATTTGCCAGTGAATGAGCGAGTGAAGAACATTTATGGTTTGGTTCAGTCCTTTGTCATCCCCCTTTTATTGTAGGGAAGGTGGCAATGACCCACACCAGAAGGGATCTAAACTTTATTGCCATTTCCTTTTCTCTCTTGCATTTTCACTTCTGGGGCACCCAGGAGAAGAGAAGAGCCAGCTTCAATAGTTACATATTTAAGGGGGGGGGGGAATAATAATAGAAGCACACAGAAAGGCGCAGTTCATGATAAAACTGTGAAATCAGTTTGCTCAAACCCCCAAAGAGAAGCCAAAGGAAAAAAAATCAACTCTTTTAAAAATGAGCAGAGTTGTCATAGTATCTTGGGTTGAGAGGGAGAAATCTAAAAATTAATATATGGGCTCATTATCCTAGCCAGAAGCTTAAAAACAGGTAGGGGGAGCAGAGAAAGAAAAGGTGAGGGAGACACCTTCAGTCCTTAAGAGATTATATATCTGTAAATTAATGGTAGAATAAGATATTTTCCCTCTGGAGTTCTAATTCAATTTGAAGTATCTGCAGAAAAAGAAAATCACTGAAAATTACTCATACTTGGTTAAAAAAAAAAGCTGACAAGAACCTTACATGGGGAGGGGGAACGAACCCACAAACACCCTGGGACATGTCATTTATCATACCAGTAGAACACGGATCCCATATAGCAAGGAAAGGAGTTTGCTGATCAATTCAAAGCTCCAGGGGGAAGGATAGGATTCCGCTGCAACCCAGTCTTAGGTGCTAAGAGAATATACGCAGAGGAAGTAAAAAGAGATGGAGAACAGCACATGATCTTTGGGTAACATATGACTAACAGGAACATTCAGAACTGTGTCAGGCACATAGCAAGACTTGAACGAGAAACGAATGTTCTTTCATAATTATCACTGCTGCCCTTTGCTACTACTGTAATGCCAACTGCTTTGATATGAAAGCTGAGATAATACAGGCACTTGTATTTATCCACATCACATTTGCTCAGTTTTATGTGCACACACACACACACACACAAACACACACACACACACACACACACACACACACACACACAATGAGGCTCCCCAGAGTAACTCTGACTTGCATAGTAATGAAAACTACCTCAAGACTAGGGTTGCTTGGAGATCTTACTCATTCTGTATTTTTAAGAGAAGTGACCCAATTTGCAGTTCCTGGACAAATGCATGGGCAGAAACCAACTTGTCCTTTATTTTCCCCATTTATCTGAACATTGTCGTGTAGCCCTCACGTCACAATAAGTACCGTGATGTATATATAGATGTGTATTCCATGATAAATGTATACAAGAAGTGTATTCTAGGGTAAAATGCATGCACAGATGTGAACTTTGCGCGGAAAGGTGCTGAAAATAATGCACTTTTACATGGATTTTCCCCCCAACAAAAATGCAGATTTAAATAATAATATAATAATAATTTCTTATTTATGCCCTGCCCATCTGGCTGGGCCACCCTGGGCGGATCCCAACAGAATATTAAAAACACGATTAAGACATTAAACATTTAAAACTTCCCTAAACAGGGCTGCCTTCAGATGTCTTCTAAAAGTCGAATAGTTGTTTATTTCTTTGACATCTGAAGGGAGGGCATTCCACAGGGCAGGCACCACTACCAAGAAGGCCCTCTGCCTGGTTCCCTGTAATCTCACTTCTGGCAGTGAGGGAACCGCCAGAAGGCCCTCAGAGCTGGACCTCAGTGTCCAGGCTGAACAATGGGGGTGGAGAAGCTCCTTCAGGTATAAAGAAAGGGTTTCTGAACGAACATACGCAAACTGGTCACAGAAACCCGGAAAGATGCAACCATACCTGCACAAGACATGTCACGACACTTCAAGTTACAAGAATGGAGATTCCGAATAAACATCAGGAAGAACTTTCTGACGGTAAGCGCTGTTTGACGTTGGAAAAGACTCCCTTGGAAGTTTGTGGACTCTCCTTCCTTGGAGGTTTTGAAGCAAAGGTTGGATGGCCATCTGTCACGGATGCTTTAGCTGATTCCTGCACTGCAGGGGGTTGGATTAGATGTCCCTCAGGGTCCCATCCAACTCCACATTTCTATTATTCTATTGTCGAAATACTGCCCACTGCAAAGAGCATATGATCCACATAGCTGTGGCTAATAGGCACTGGTTATTTGAAAAGCTTTGAAGCACTTTTTTCTTATCCTAACTGTAGTTTCCTTCATGCATCTTCACATGATTTTTCAGTTATGACTATCACGGGTATCACTTCTTTTCTAGGAGAAAATCGTGGCCATAACAGCTCCTGCAACACATTCACTACATTTTCGTCACCAAAAAATGTGCAACTGGTGCCATAAGATTAGGCTTTTTGAATCAAATTCTCGCATTCCTGCTGTGCAGGAACAGCTGTGGGGAGAAGTGGTTGGCAGTGCCTTGTTGAAGAGGCAAAGGTAGGGTTGACAGGCAGTGATAGTCTCTTCTTCGGGATCCCCTTAAAAATTGTCTTAGATATCTTTTGTCAGAGTGGAAAGAAATATAGAGGGTAGTGTTCAACTGCATGTGCCTATGTCCCCACAGTGGAAGGGAGTGTGGATCCAGAATTGGCCTCCACAGTCACTTATGGACACACCATTACGACTTGTGTTCATGGAAGACAATGTTGCTCGGCCATGAGTGATCGCCAAAGAAAGACTAGAAGGTACGTACATGGTGTCAATGTTCAGAATGCTTGAGCTGCAATCTTCTGATTGAAAAGCAGTCACAGAGCCTTTCTTAAGAAGCATCCTTCTGCTGTTGGAAGATGGGAGTGGGAAAGGAGTATTATAAGATGCTGATGAACTGTGAGGAAGCGAAGTCTGCCAGGTACGCGTGTTTATCACCCGTCCACATGTGTCAGATGTTAATTTAGTAAGTGCTGCAGGAAGAACTGAAAGGTGACCTGCAAATTGGGCAGCGGAGGCGGGGAAGGGAGGGAGAAATTGGGCACGTGCCATTTCTATCTGCTCAAAGGAAATAAAGGAAGAGGTATGCAAATAGTTTCTTTTAGCCCAGCATTGAAGTAAGGCATCACCTTTGTGGAATTTTTCTAGTGAAAACAGGTGACCTCTGCCTGTTGGCCCAGTATGCCAATCACCACTAGAGCAAGCCTAATCCCCATTCCTTCAATCTACAATGTGGCTTGTGGGCAGGATATTGCAGCACTGCTATGGAAGCTTCAGCTGGTGCAGAATCCTGTGTATTAATTCCTGACAAGCCCAAACTTGGAAGACAAGACTGAGTACACCATCTACTTCTTAAACAGATGTTTTCCAGCCAGGAAACACAGATCTCATATATCAAGAGACCATGTTTACTATGTAAGGACCACCCTGCTGAGAGCTTGAGGGCACTGCTCTTGTCTCTATCCACCTGACCTAGAGCGGGGCCTGACAGGTTTTATAAGGACTGCTGCTGCTGCCCATCAGAGACGGCTTCTTCTTTTAATTATTATTTTTTGTGTTTTAACTGTTTTTAACTGAGTTGTTTTTAACTGAACACATGGCAGCCCACACCCTGGACCTTGTTTTCTCAACTGGGCAGGAAGAGGGTAATTTGAAGGTGGGGCACATTGACACCAGTCCCTTGTCATGGTCCGCAGAGGCGGGGAATCTATTAGGAAGATCCACCCTCAGAGGCTGATGGATCCAGTGGGATTCCAAATGGCTCTGGTTTTTCCCCCAGCTGATATGACTGGTGCCCCTGATGAAGCCTCTGGAACACCTGAATGGCTCGGGCTACTGACACGCCACCTAGGGGTGGGTGGCCCTACTTCGTGGTGGTTCCAGTCCTACTTGGATGGTCAGTCCCTGAGGGTGTTGCTTGGGGAATGCTTTTCAGCTGTGGCTCCTTCAATGTGGGGTTCTGCAGGGCTCAATCCTATCCCCCACAATGTTTAACATCTACATGAAACCGCTAGGTGGGTTTATCTGGAGGTTTGGAGTACATTGTCAACAGTATGCTGATGACACTCAGCTCTGTTTCTCCTTTACATCTGCAGGTGAGGCAGTGGAAGTGCTGGACTAGTGTCTTGCCTCGGTAATGGACCGGATGAGAGCCAACAAACTGAAACTCAATCCAGATAAGACTGAGGCACTGTTAGTGAGTGGTTCCCTAGACCAGATGGGTGGGAGATCGCCTGCTCTTGATGGAGTTTCTCTGAAGGAGCAGGTTCATAGGATACTCCTGGATCTTTTGCTGTCGCTCGAGGCTCAGGTGCCCTCAGTGGCCCCAGAGTGCCTTCCACCAGCTTTGGCTACACCCTTATCTGATAGCCTAACCCCCTCAAGGCTAGATTACTGCAATGTGTTATATGTAGGGCTGCCTCTGAAGGCAGTTTGGAAATTTCAGCTGGTGCAGAATTCAGTGGCCAGGTTGCTAACCAGAGGAAGACAGTCTGAGCATATTACACCAATCCTGGTCTGACTGCACTGGCTACCAATTAGTTTCTGGGCCCAATTCAAAGTGCTGGTTTTGACCTATAAAGCCTTAAATAGCTCAGGACCACAATACCTCAAGGACTGCCTCTTTCCATATGAACCTACCCGGATCCTGAGATCATCTTCTTAGGCCTTTCTTTGTGTGCCTCTTCCTTGAGAGGTCCAGAAGGTGGCAACATGAGAAAGGGCCTTTTCTGCAGTGGCTCCCCATCTGTGGAATGCTCTCCCCAGGGAAGTTCACCTGGCACCTTCATTACACACCTTTAGGCACCAGGCAACTCTACCAACTCCACCTGGTACGCAGGCTGAGACCCTACCTGCCCGTGAATTGTCTCGCCAGAATGGTGCATGCTCTAGTTATCTCCCGCTTGGACTACTGCAATGCGCTCTACGTGGGGCTACCTTTGAAGGTGACTCGGAAACTACAACTAATCCAGAATGCGGCAGCTAGACTGGTGACTGGGGGCGGCCGCCGAGACCACATAACACCGGTCTTGAAAGACCTACATTGGCTCCCAGTACGTTTCCGAGCACAATTCAAAGTGCTGGTGTTGACCTTTAAAGCCCTAAACGGCCTCGGCCCAGTATACCTGAAGGAGCGTCCCCACCCCCATCGTTCTGCCCGGACGCTGAGGTCCAGCGCCGAGGGCCTTCTGGCGGTTCCCTCATTGCGAGAAGCAAAGCTACAGGGGACCAGGCAGAGGGCCTTTTCGGTAGTGGCGCCCGCCCTGTGGAACGCCCTCCCATCAGATGTCAAAGCGATAAATAACTACCTGACATTCAGAAGACATCTTAAGGCAGCCCTGTTCAGGGAAGTTTTTAATCTGTGATATTTTACTATATCTTTGGTTTCTATGGAAGCCGCTCAGAGTGGCTGGGGAAACCCAGCCAGATGGGCGGGGTACAAATAATAAATTATTATTATTATTATTATTATTATTATTATTATTATTATTATTCCTTTTTAATCAGGCCTTTTGATGATTTGATTGACATCCTTTGCCCTTTTAAAATGTGGGTTTTGGGGGGAGGGGGGTTAATGGGTTGTTGTTTTTATTTTGATTACATATTTTCTAGTTTTATATTTCGATTTTGTTCTGTTAACTGCCTTGAGACTTCTGGGTATAGGATGGTATATTAATAATAATAATAATAATAATAATAATAATAATAATAATAATAATAATAATAATAATAATATCAGAGTTATAATTAGCTCAGAGTCTGGGAGAGGAGCCTACCTAGCAGATCTTAACATACTGGCAGAGGGCCTTTATTAATAGCACATTGACACTATCCAAAGAGAAGTTCCATCAAACTTAATTGCAGAGACTTTTTTAAAAAAAAGTGCTGTTAGGCAAACACTGCTTATGTTTGGCTGAATCACTCTGAAGTGTAATCACATAGGAGAAGGAGGACAGTACCTTCCTCAGGCAACCTATTTCCACCTGAAAATACCACACACACACCCAGTTGCTTCTATACTTCCATGATTCCAGACCCATATTGGTGAAGTGAACACAGCTCCAGAACATTGAGGGACATCAAAGTCATTTGGGTACGGAAATTTCATAGGGGAAAGCATTTGGAAGTGGAGAAATGCAGCACCCCTTCTGTCCTTTCTCTAGTTGTTGTTGTTGTTGTTTAGTCGTTCAGTCGTGTCCGACTCTTCGTGACCCCATGGACCAGAGCACGCCAGGCACCTCTGTCCTCCACTACCTCCCGCAGTTTGGTCAAACTCATGCTGGTAGCTTTGAGAACACTGTCCAACCATCTCGTCCTCTGTCGCCCCCTTCTCCTTGTGCCCTCCATCTTTCCCAGCATCAGTGTCTTCTCCAGGGAGTCTTCTCTTCTCATGAGGTGGCCAAAGTATTGGAGCCTCAGCTTCACAATCTGTCCTTCCAGTTATTGCCAAGGATGCTGCTTGTTGATGGGTGATGGGGGGGGGGGCACCTGAAATGCAATATGTAGCTTGACCTTCTGAAGAATAATAAGATTTGTAGAGTTGGAAGGGGCCCAGAGGACCATCCATTCCAACTCTCCAAAATGCAAAATCTCAGCTAAAGCATCCATGACAGATGGCCATCCAGCCTCGACTGGAAAACCTCCAAGGAAGGAGAGTCCACCACCTCCCGAGGGAGTTGGTTCCACTGCCAAACCGCATTTTCCACCAGAAAGTTCTTTCTGATGATTAATCAGAATCTCCTTTCTTGTAACTCGGGAGACCTCAGCCTCATTTCCCCTTATCTGCTGTGGGAAAGGTTAGCCGCTGAGTGCTGGGGTTTATATGAGAAAGAGCCCTGTTGCATCAAACAAAAGGCCCATGTAGCTCAGAATCCTTTTCTCAAAGTGGTCAGCCAAATGTCAATGGGGAACCCTACAAGCAAGACCTGAGTGAAGCAGCACTCTGCCCACTTGTGATCTCCAGCGCACCACCTCTGACAGTGGAGACAGAATAAAACCACCATGGTTAGTAGCCAGCAAAAGCCTTAACCTCCATGAATTTACCAGTCAGAACATTGGCTCCAGAACTCTAGTGACCAATGTGCCCCATATGGTTCTCTATGTACTTTCCCCATGTCATTCTAACCTATGCATACACAACAGGATGTTCTATTATGGTGACACAGTCATATTTCTGTGAAACTACCTGCCGTCGTCATCATCATCATTATTATTATTATTATTATTATTATTATTATTATTATTATTGCTCAGGAAATGGAAAGAGCTCCTTACTATCTCCTTTAGCTGGTAAGAGTATTAGGAAATATATTTTTAGATCTCTCTCTGGCCTGTTTTCCAGTTTTTTTGGTCTCAGGAGAATTACAGCTAGGTACGAATGTTCAGGGCTTTTCTTTGTGTCTCACGGTGAGTAATTAGTTTGACATAGATAGGTGCGAGGATTTTCTATGCCACACTTCATGAGGAAAGAGATGTCTGGGTTGGACAAGAAGACCTTCCTTGCTATATCTTTGGCTGAATTACATTCAGCGGGAAGGCTGAAAGCATATTTGAGTGGACTCAGACAACCAGAGTTCCCATGTGCCTGCACCCATGTTTATTTTCACAATAATGTCAAACAGGTAGGCACCTACTGAAACGAGGTTATTTGCTGAAGTCCAATGAAGAAGAAGAGTTAAAGTCTCCCACCCCCTATAGTCCTGGTGTGCACATTCTTTAAGACCACTGTAGTCATGTCCTGTTTGCTCCAGAGACCACACAAGGAGGACCCAGAACATAATCAGTGAGGGGTGAATGGCCTGGGGAGGGTTATTGAGGTTCTTGAACTTCCTCATCCGTATATGACCGCAAGAGGCATATTGGGGCTGAATCTCAAACGGTAAATACCGAACGAGCAGTAAATACGAACAAACAATTAAGACTCAAACAATATTGCTATCTTGTGTGCCCCTTTTTTTATATAATAGAAGCTGCTTTGTATAGCTGATGCAATTTTCCATGTAAACCATCTAGAACGGTGGTTCCCAATAAGCTAAGTCCTGCAGACCCCCTGTTTTCCAAAGGCCATGCCATGGGACCCCCTACTTTTGACAATTTAGATATTTGTATGGCAGTTTTTGTTATGTGAATGGTGCCACAGATTCCCTGGGTGGGTTACCTGCCCCACTGGGGTCCACAGACCACCAATTGGGAACCACTGATTTAGAAGATAATGTTTATAATAATAAAGAAGAAGAAGAAGAAGAATTTATATCCTGCCCTCCCCAGCCAAAGCTGGGCTCAGAGCGGCTATCAACACTAAAAATAACACAGTTTACATAAAATCACTTTCAATTAATTGAAATACATTCTAAAATCAATTAATCAATTCATTCTAAAATCAATTTAGAAACAAATTAATGGCAACCATTGGGCTAGCGTTCTTTGAGGATTACCAAAGGAGGGGGTCAGACTGTGCCTTGGCCAAAGGCCTGGTGAAACAGCTCTGTCTTGCAGGCCCTGCGGAAATATGTCAAGTCCCTCAGGGCCCTAGTCTCTTGTGACAGAGTGTTCCACCAGATTGGGGCCACAGCCGAAAAAGCCCTGGCTCTGGTTGAGGCCAGTCTAACCTCTCTGTGGCCCGGGACCTCCAAGATGTTTTTGTTTGAAGACCATAAGGTCGTCTGCGGGATATGCCAGGAGAGGCGGTCCCGTAGGTACGAGGGTCCTAGGCCATATAGGGCTTTAAAGGTTAAGACCAGCACCTTAAACCTGATCCTGTACTCCACCGGGAGCCAGTGCAGCTGGTATAGCACTGGGTGAATGTGCTCCCACAGCGAGGACCCCGTAAGGAGTCTTGCCGCAGCATTCTGCACCCGCTGGAGTTTCTGAGTCAGTCTCAAGGGCAGCCCCACGTAGAGTGAGTTACAATTATAGTACAGGAATAATTTTTAATATGGTCATTAGATGTCAGAGACTGATAGGATGCTGACGAGTGTGCACTGGGGGAAGAGGGGCTGGAGTCTGACTTGGGAGAGGGGGAATAGTGGTTTGTGGAAACTTGTACCAGCCAGGAGGAAAGAGTCACAGGCAGGGGAAGCTTCGTAGCTGAAGGGTGGAGCACAGGGTGGGTCAGAAGAAGAGGAGGAAGAGGCAAGTCAGGCAAGTGAAGGGCCAAGTTCTTTTCATGCAGCACTGTCTCCCAGAACCAGGATGGAGCTGAAAAGGGGTGAGCAGAGAAGTTTCCACCCTGATGCTTTCTCTGGCTAGGTGCATGCAGCCTGTCAGTGAAAGATACAGGTGGAGAGGGAGTGGTCTCCTGATGCTGCAACTGTTCCATGGAGTGTGGACCTGGGAATAGCTGCCTAGTAGTTAGACTAGTGTACAGTCATACCTCAGTTTGTGAACATGAGGGAGGCATGTTCGCAACCCGCAACGTTCGCAGCCTGAAGCGTCGCGTCTGCACACCCGTGTGACATCATTTTGTGCTTCTGCGCATGTGTGAGCACCGAAACCTGGAAGTAACCCGTTCTGGTACTTCCGGGTTCGGCGCGGTTTGCAACCCGAAAATGTGCAACCCACAGCGTTCGTAACCCGAGGTATGACTGTATGTGGATATCCAGAGGTGCAGAAGCGACTGTGTTATCTTTGACAACACAGTGGTACCTCGGGTTAAGTACTTAATTTGTTCCGGAGGTCCGTACTTAACCTGAAACTATTCTTAACCTGAAGCACCACTTTAGCTAATGGGGCCTCCTGCTGCTGCCGCGCCGCTGGAGCACAATTTCTGTTCTCATCCTGAAGCAAAGTTCTTAACCTATTTCTGGGTTAGCGGAGACTGTAACCTGAAGCGTATGTAACCTGGAGCGTATGTAACCCGAGGTACCACTGTAAATACTTAACTACCTGCCATGCACATTCCTTTGGTTGGGGAGCGCCCTTGACTGAATGAAGAATCACTGAATGAAGACTGGGGAAAACCAGTTCAAATCCTCTCAGCTATGAAGATCATGGGGTGGGGTGGGGGGAGCCACATCCAGCTTCTCCCCTGCTTGCCCTGGAAATTTCCCCAGACTGTCCCCAGACCACACACACACACACACACACCAGTCTTTACACCTCACACAATTTTTGCTTGGTTGGAATGCACTCTTGAACTTTGCCTCTTGCGTCTCTGAATGGAGAGTGGAGTGTTCCTCTACTCCTGCTGTAACCTATTTCGCCGGATTGCTGTAACAGTATTTGGGATGGGATGGACTCTTCAAATGTCCTTGAGCTTCTTGGATAATGGCTAGAATACAAATGTAAGGTTCTCAAAGTGGTTGTTTGGACACTTTGAGAACCTTGAAACTCTTGTTTTCCATTCCTCATCTCCTTTCCTTACAAACTGATGTGCTCATTTTTTTGTGTTGTTTATTATAATAATTAATAACAGAAGTTGATGATGCTATATGGTTCACAGAGGTGAAATGAAAACAGGCAAGGTGAGATCCTGGCTCACTGGATCGGATTGTGAGTAGCTGAATGCCTGCATGCTCTTTTTAACCAGTAGTCGTTGGTGCCATAGAAGATATCACCTTGCCTCTTCTGTATCTCTCATGCTGGAAATGTGAATTTTAAAAAAGCAAATCTTATTCTCATTCTGAGTGAACACAGAGATGACACAAGCGCTAAAATGATTTATGTTCCTGGGCAGGAGGCTCCTAGACTTGGTAATTCTGAGGTAGGAAGTCAGAAGGATTAGTAGAACTGGATGACTTCCAAAAGTCTTCTAGGACTTCTTCTAGGAATTCCATGATTCTGCCTGGATATAGTATTTATTCATCGTGTGTGTGTGTGTGTGTGTGTGTGTGTGTGTGTGTGTTTTACAGACAGTTATATATTGTTTTATGTGATATTGTGAGCCATTGGAGAGGCCAAAAGACAGGATATAAATATTTTAAGGCATAAGAACTTCCCTCCCCTCACCCACAAAATAAAGAGCCCCAGGACCTTTTAATGAGCATGCAACTAATCCAAAACAGTGAGCTCCATAATCACTTCTCCTGATGACCAAACGAACTTCTACGCTGTCTGGATTAAGCCTCAGTTTGTTTGCCAACACATAATTGATCACCCGTCTCAGGCAGTGGTTCAAGACCTACACTGCCTCCCATGAATCTGTTGGGAAAGGGTGATGACCTCCATGACAGTCCCTATCTCTGGATGATAACATTTATTTATATTTATTTATTTGTTTGTTTTTAGGGGGGGAATACAGACCACATAATCACACGCATAATGAATTATCAATAAAGTGCCGATAAGACCAGCAAGATACCCAAAATATACATAAACCAATTTATAATATTGCTTTTGAATTATGGTGTTGGAGGAGGCTCTTGAGAGTCCCATGGACTGCAAGAAGATCAAACCGATCCATTCTTAAGGAAATCAGCCCTGAGAGCTCACTGGAAGGACAGATCGTGAAGCTGAGGCTCCAGTACTTTGGCCACCTCATGAGAAGAGAAGACTCCCTGGAAAAGACCCTGATGTTGGGAAAGATGGAGGGCACAAGGAGAAGGGGACGGCAGAGGATGTGGTGGTTGGACAGTGTTCTTGAAGCTACCAGCATGAGTTTGACCAAACTGCGGGAGGCAGTGGAAGACAGGAGTGCCTGGCGTGCTCTGGTCCATGGGGTCACGAAGAGTCGGACATGACTAAATGACTAAACAACAACAACAACAATTTATATTATGTCTGAGTAGGCTTGCTGATTTTTATTTTTATTAGTTTTCAGCAGGCATCTAAAACAATATAGCAAGAGCACTTGGCTACGTGGTTCAATGATAGTGCATAGTACTTAATAAATAAAGGTGGGTTTTTTTGTGTTGCAGAAAACCAGAGGAAATGTTTTCCTTTCTCCTTTTCACTCCAGTTATCGTCCTTTGCCACAGAGGGACATAACTAACATTACTGTAAAGCAGTGGTTCCTAAAGAAGGCAGGACATGTGGGTCAGTGGGGGGGTGACCTAGTGGGGGTGCTAAGAGGCAAGGGGGTGACAGGGGAGGTTACTGGGGGTTTAAATGACTATCGGACTTTGAAAAGCTGGAATCACTGAATCAAGCTCATCAATTTTGTTGAATAAAACTAAATAGTTTTAATTTAAAAGTTCAATAAATTGCTTCTTTTTTTAAAAAAAATAAAATATTATCCTGCTACTATCTTCCTCAGTGGGTCATACAAACGTTTATTCTGAATAATGCCTTTTATAGGGTAGTAGTGGGAACTGGAGACGAGTTTATAGAGCAAAGAGGGTAGTGGCCCGGAAAAGTTTGGGAACCACTGGTGTAAAAGCATTAGTGATATCAAAGTCTGGGGTTTGGTTCCCACACTGATGTTATGGAGAGGATGTTTCATCGTGCCAGCATATGCCCTTTACATCAAATTTTAATAATCTTTCCTTTAATTTCATTAATTCCGTTACCATGCATTCATACAGGAAATTAACACAGCGTAACTTTTGAAGGTCAATCAATCCTTATGCATAAGATTACTGAAATAATATGTGAGCCCTCCTGTTTCATAATGTCATATGATATGTTTTTTTAGACATTTGAAGAAATTATCATTACATATTCAAAGAAAGAGAGAGATCTGCTTTGCCTTGTACATTACACAGAAGCGTGTTATCTCTACTGTATCATGCTCTTGGCAGCAAAGTCTATGACAGCAAGTGGCTGAACTGGTGTGACAACGGGAATTCTTACATCAAACCTCAAGCAGCTCAGGCAAAAGGACTCCCCATGTTTGCATTCTAGCTTCTGTGTGGGAAGGGGAAGTTGTCAGTACCCTGACACCTATCACAACAGATAGATGTTAACATGCTTTAATTTCTTTCACTGGTCGTTTTAATGATCCCTTTTTAAATTTTTTATGGGCAATGTTAATATTTCCTGTAAACAGCTTAGACGTTTTACTCTGATCAAGCAGTATATAAATTTTGTTAAATAAACTAATAATAACAATAACAATAAAAACATTATTATTATTATTATTATTATTATTATTATTATTATTATTAT
Organism: Podarcis muralis; assembly: GCF_964188315.1. Taxonomy (NCBI): domain Eukaryota; kingdom Metazoa; phylum Chordata; class Lepidosauria; order Squamata; family Lacertidae; genus Podarcis; species Podarcis muralis. The sequence goes on along the minus strand of NC_135657.1, from coordinate 14,010,602 downwards.
TATCCCTCCCATCTGGCTGGGCAGCTCCCAACAAAATACAAAAACACGATAAAAGATCAAACATTAAAACCTGCTTTCAGATGTCTTCTAAAAGTCAGATAGTTGTTATTTCCTTAACATCTGATGGCAGGACATTCCACAGGGAGGGTGCCACTACTGAGAAGGCCGCAGTGCCTGGTTCCCTGTAACCTCACTTCTCACAGTGAGGGAACTGCAGGAAGGCCCTGGACCTTCCTGCAGGAAGGAGCTGGACCTCAGTGTCCAGGCTGAACGATGGGGGTGGAGACACTCCTTCAGGTATACAGGGCCAAGGCCAGTATACCTGAAGGTATACCTAAGGTACCTAACATATAGGCCTTAGGCCCACATGGGACTTTGTCAAAGAGATTGGGAAACAAAGGGGAGGGAACGCCATGACAAGGTGGCTCCAGAAAGGGTGCAAACTAGAGCTGCTTTTGAAACAAGACAGCACTTTTTGCAAACACTTTCTCCTCCCACGAAAAGCACCCGCTTTTCATTATCAGGACTTATATGTCCTGATAATGCCTCCCAGTGCCAGCCTTCTAAAATCCTAGCCTTCCTGCTTAGTAAAATATCCACGGTGGCACTGGCGGAGGAAGAGGCGTGCAGAGGGAACGCACCGCCCCCAGCAGCGTGATCCCAGTGGGGTGCCATTGCGGCTACCCCCCTGCCCGCACTGGGCGCCACGCCCCTACGGGTGGTGTACCTCACCCCCAGGACACACGCAACGCTCCCGGGACGCACGTCACGCCCCTGGGACACACTCCAGCCCCAACCCGCCTGCTCTCCGCGCCCGGTGCCGGAGCATGAAGCTCCACCACTGCACGCTGGTTCACAAGACACCGCTTGGTCAGATTGTTAAGTCACGCCTGCGCATGAAGGCTACAGAACAGCAGTGAGGAACCTTTTTCAGACTGAGAGCTGGCACTCCATTGTGGGAACTTTCAAAGGGCTGTATGTCAGGGAAGGTTAGAGCCAGAGGCAAATTGGGGCAGGGGGTGGGTGGGCGGGCAGTAACTCTGCCGCATTCCTTGTTTGCAACAGGCCATGCAGAAGTCAAGACACCCGCCTATGCATCTCGCCATCCAGGAACAGCTAGAGAGGCACTGTCACAGTTGAATGACACATTCCACCTGGGGGAAAACACTTGGTCGGGGGAAGGTACACAGTAGGTCTGAGAGGAAGGGGTAAGTACAGCTGGGGAGGGAGTTATCTCCCAGTCTACCCAGAGAGGCAAGTGTCACTAGCAGCCTAATCCCAAAGCACACTGCACTGCTGTACGAATTGGGGCCTGCAAACAAACTATACCAATGCAATACAATGCAAGCACATAGCATAATGCTTTGCTGGCACTGCAGCCACATCATTCATAGCAAAAGGGGTGCTTGGAAATTTTTCATGCCATTTTTCAATTACTTTCTGGCAGCCCCATTTGTTTTGTATTCTGGTCTATTATTGCCTCATATGTTTCATTTTCCCCCGTTAGTCTCATTATTCTTATTTTAAACAATCTCATTCATTTAGTTTCTACATTTATTGCAATGAAGACCCAGCCTGTATTCTAATGCTTGCACTTTTGGAGTTTTCCACCCAAATGACACGACTTGTGTCAATGTTGCACGATGCCCCTAAGCCCTCAGACATGCCAAGTTTCAGATATATTGGGGAAAGGGTCCCTGTGTAATACACAATTAAATAGGTTTCCCATTCTCTAAGCATCCCAGTGTTTAGTGCTTCAGGCAGAGCAGTATTCATGCCTTCACACTTTCAGAACACCCCAAGATACTCCCTCCCTAAAAAAAGTTCCCTAGATGTAACTATATATAAATGCAATACAAAGCAATGTTGTGCCCCTTTGTCAGTTTCAGAAATACCCCCCCTTAATAAACAAATGGGAGAAATTAAACAAAAGGATTTTAATTTGCGGTATTTCACATAGAAATAGATTAAAAATGAATGAATGTGCCCTTGTTTCATTTTTCATTTGTTTTTGAAACAAATGCATACCCCTAGCAATTCATTATTTTAAACTGCTGTACTAATATAGTAAACATGAATGTCGAATATGCTGCAAGGTATAATCTGGGATTGCAGAAAATTTGATGATGGCTTTGCCTTCTTTCATAAATCTTTCTAAAGGTCATTTCACACATGTATATTGATTGAGTGCACAATGAAGAAATAGCCCGCATGTGTGTGAATGACCCAGCAGAAGATGAGTCACCACAGATACAACTTTCACATCACCAAGTATCAGCTCAGACAGTGCTTTTCAGCAGAGACAGCTAAAACACTGAGTGGAGATTTATGAGATATGGATTAACCAAGTGATAAGAGAGAGGGAAAGAGAAATTTATATGTGTACACTGGACTATTTTGGGGGGTTAAAGAATTGCAGCAGAAAGTTTTCAACCAAGAATAATAGTACAATAACAACACAATCCTATGCATGTTTACTCAGCAATAAGTTCCACTATGTTCAATGAGGCTTACTTCCATGTAAGTGTGAATTGGACTGCAGTGCAAGAAAGTAAAAATGTACTCAAGCCCACCAAATAAATATTGAGAATTTGAGAACCAGTTCTTAAACTGTGTTGGGCAGTGCTGGTTGATTTAAATAAAAAATAAGAAAAGCCGCCACGTACCATGCATCCATTTTTCATGCAGTACTATATACTGCCTGATATTGCAGTGTCATGAACAGAGCAAATTTTCAATTCCCATTTTTCCTTCCATTCACAGCAATAATTTGCATGCAATATAAATTATCAATAATACTCCAAATCGCACATCTCAGTGCTCTCACATCAAAGGAATGAATGTAAGCAAGAGAGCAAAATGTCAGAAAAATAACCCAGTCAAACTGAAAATGATGTGGTTGGACTATTTTAGCTGGATCACGGCTCATATCCTCATTTGACATGAAATGGGAGCAATTCTCCATGTAGCTCTTAACCTGACATTTCCTGTAAATATGGGTTTCGGATAATTAGTCTAACTAGACATCAAGGCATAATCCTTTTCTTCTTTGCTTTCCTCAGAGAAAATTCATTAAGCTTTCACAAGGCCTGTTGCATATGACGTACTGTCAATAGGCAAATATTACAGAATTGAATATTATATTGTCAGTAGAAGAACATTCAGGCACAATCCCCGTTAAGCTTGAAAGGGGATACAAATATGTCTAAAGCCTTCTTGGTTTTTGCTTTGTTTTTTTAACTACACATGAAGCAGAAAACGTGACAATTTAAACGTGTCTTGTGATTTGGAAGGTCATCTTTAAGACAGGGGTTGGCGATGTGCCCCCTGGCACCAACATACCTCTGAGAACACAAACACACACCATTACTCACTCCCTCGCCCCCAGTCATGATGTGGTGGGGGCATTTACCTTTTTCCTTCCTGGAAAAAGGATATAGAGTTGAAGAAGGAAGTTGGAAGAGTGATGTTCTTTCCCACTTTTCTTTCCAGCTCTATGTGCTTATCCCCTGCTTGGTTTAATTCTACTGGACTCAACTTTTACCAACTCTGAGAGGGGATGTCATTTGGGAGAGAAAAGAGTGAACAGGGATGGAGAACTGTCCATGGTACTGGCTCAAAAATCCAAAATGTGCCCACGTGCCTAAAAATTGGCAGCCCAGTTGCAACTCTCTAGATGCAATTAGTTTTCTACTCTTTTACCATTCCATAACAGGTCCTACAATGACGACATTTAAATCTCAAGAACGCTATCATTACTTTTCATGTATTCTAAGCCTACCATAACACAGACTCAATAGGCTATAGGGCTACTTTTTTAACTGTGTCACTGACATTTCAAGACGCTAAAATAAAACAACAATTTCAAAAGCCATATAATAGCCGCTATTCTTTTTTTTTTGGGGGGGGGCAGAGTTGTCTAGAATTCACTATACAGCAGCATCAAGATAATGAAGGGAAATGAAAGAAAAAACCTACCCACAATTATAACAGAATGAAAAGGGTTTTATTGGTGTATAAATAACACATTCAGTGAAATTTAGTGTGTGGTGTTCTTATGGGGGTGGACATTCCATGCTCATCCTGCTCTTAATCCAGTGCAATTAATTTGCTAAAACAATTTTCCTCCAGGAAAAAACAATAATTAGGCATATTATACACCTTGGCATTTTAACCTAAAGATAAGCATGTTGATTTCAACAAGAGGGGGAAAAAATCAAGCCTGTGTTTCATTTTTCTCTTTGAAATCAGTAGCGACAAAATGGGCTTCACTATGCCTAGGAATCCACTTTGTTTTTTTCAATTACAGTACACTAACTCAATTTCAAACTTACTCAAATGATATCATACAAGGGAAACCTGGTTTGATTCACTCTCTCATCACAGGTAAACAAAACAAGGATAAAAGGCAAGCATTTCCCCACTCTTCTGCCAATTCTCCTATCTCTTTCCCCCGTTTTATTATAAAGGGCGTTGTTAAAAATGAAGCTAACAACTTAGGAAGGAAATCTCGCCGGCTTCTGTAGCAGAAAACCAGTTGCACTCGGACTTACACATCACTGTCGTTGGGCCTGGAGCAATATTGTCCATTCGGTCACTATCTGGTGGTATCATCCTCGTAGCTGCCTTTGACAGTTTTACATTTTGCCAGGCATTGAGAAGAGAATACATACCTCAGAAGGTGACTCGACTTCAGCTCCCCTTCTCCAGCACCTGTCTCCGATCCTTCTTCCATGCTGCTCCCTTAATCCTGGAAGAGCTGCCCACCAACACTTCCAGCAATCTCCTTTAACCAATAGGGCCCCCCACCCCACCCAATTTCTCCTCTGAATCTCTCCATCTCTCCACACAATGCATTTCTTCTGCAGAGTCTTTCTAAGACCATGTAACAGATTTTGCTCTTCAGAGCGGTGAGCTACAACAAGTTAACCCTTGCCTAAAATCCTGCCGGTTTCCTCACTCTTTCCACCCCACGCATGACGCTAAGATCATAAAGCGATTGGGAAAGGAATGTGCCACCTATTATGGTCTATACACTGTCTGGTATAATGGTGGTGCTACTAAGCATCAGGTACGGACAACAATGACTTTATTTATATGCAATTACTTTAGATTTCCTCTTAAAAATAAGAGCAACGATTTTCAGCTTAGCGGTCGATTTTTGAGTCGGAGGGTCCATCTGGCTATCTTTCCTACTTGCAACCCCTTACCTTGAGTCTGATGCAGTGTTTCACAGTACAAAACATACCTACCTCCCATCACCACAGTGCACCAACACTAAATACATAGGTTTGCATCACTCAGACATACATTGAAAGTATATATAGATGACATTCAAACAAAACTTTAAAGAAGGAAGGAAGTCATGTAATACCTTTACTTTTACCTATGGATTTGATGAAATGGTTCCATGAAGAAAGCATTGCCAGACAAAAAGAGAGAGAACAAAGAAGAGAAACAACAGTAAGAGTCATGTGTGTGTAAATGTAAATGCTGTCACAATTCAAGAACATGAAAAGAGACAAGGCATGAAACAAGTGTTTGAAGACAAATGGAAATGCAATTGGTGTCGCATTTTAAGAATGGCTGCTTTGCAACCTTCATGTCCATGCAGGAGAACACAGAAGTAACCCATGCTTCATTTTCAAACGAGTGACACAGAAGTAACATGAACACTGACTTTAAAGGGAGCGGGGGTTTGTACACGGTGATGGGGAAACACCACTTATTTCATCATGTTGCAAAACTGTATTCTGAGCATTCCAGAAGCCAGGAGCGAGTGCTTTCCGCATTTTCAAAACAGTCATGCATTAATGCAAAGCAGGACTCTCTTGCTAGGTACAAACTCAAGACTCTTCTCTTTCGCAATCTATCTTGGGAGTATGGCTCCCTTTGCTCTTTGTCGTGCTTAAAACACACAGCCATTTCCCAATCAGATCTTCACTCTTTTTTATTTTTTTGCTGACAGTTATTATATTGCAAGTAGGGTAAGGGAGACCGTTGGAAAAAAGAGAGAGAAGGAAATCAAAAGATTTGAGGAGCAAATTAAAAATAAAATCAAAACCAAAAGCAGTTTCTACGTAGCACTATCCATATTATGTATATAAATATATATATATATATACACACGACAACAACAAAAAGAAAAAAAATTAATGTGACTGCAATCATGTGCTTATTTGCAGCCCAAGAAAGCTCGCAAGCATTTGGCCATCATTTGCCTTGATGGATTTTGAAGCAGCTACAGAAGAAAAAAGGAAATAAACCAAAATGAAATAAAGGAACAATGAAAGCAGAGTGGAAAAGGAGCAGAACCCATACCTTGGTCGCCCATCATCAAGTGCGCCAGACCTTAAAGGGAAACAAGAGCATAGTCAGCAATGAATAAGGGTGCACGGGAAGGTGGTATTGTCACAGTGACCCCAAAAAATGTTTTTTTGCAACAGGCATCTTTTTCCTGTGAGATGTTTTCCATTACAGTGGAAAATTAAAACAGCATTTTTCAACCACTGGTTGGAATGCTTTTTGTGGGGTTGGGAATGGGGCAAAGGGGCCATTTGGCTTCTATTCTAACACAGATTAATGCTGCCCTGTACAGCTTCTTCCCTAGGCATTAAAGTTGGGCTGAAGACAAAAAATAATAATAAGAAAATCATTTCAAGTTCAACAAATTCCTGGAACACTCAGTCTCCCAATTTCATCGTTTTCAGTAGGACGACATTTAGCTGCAAAATAGCTTTCCTTTTTTTCCCCCCCCTCCCAAATTTCCAAACGTAGAACAGTGTCAACCTGAAGAATGGGCTGGGTCTGATCTTTTTCCCCTCGTTGAAAATGAGCATTTCAAATAATCAAACAAAATAATTCCTTTGTCACATTGAAATGATAATGCAAGGGATGTCTCCTTGTTTGTGTGAAACATTTGAGTAGAATAAGGTCTGTTCCTGAGCAGGAAGATTGTTAGTCATCCATTGGGATGGAAGCAAATATCAGCATTAATTGTAACTGGGGAGAAAATCCCTTTGGTTCGGCACCAAGTAGTTTCTCCAAATTAAAATATGCTGTGCTTAAAGTACATTGATGCTGAAATCAGTTTCCCAATTAACTCTCCCGCCCCCCTGCCGATTGTGGAGAACTGAAGTTTTAATTGGGCTAAGCAAAGCAAGTTCTCCGAATCCATTTTTTAAAAAATGAGCTAAAGCAATAGCAAAAGAATTGGTATATTTCCCCCCCCCCCCTCATAAGCAAATTTGGCATATCACATCTTGTATCCCCTTAAACAAAAGTTTAGCTCTTATGCCACTTTATAAATAGATGCTTAGCAAATTGGTTTAGGGGGGAAATTCAAACAGTAGTCATTTAGATGCCCCCCCCCCAAGCTATAAAATTGTGCTTCTCTCCCTCTGGAACAATTTCATGGTACATCCCACATTATTTTTTGGGTTGGTTCACACAAAGAAGGTGTGCAATAGAATAATATGCTGGTTTTTGCTGGAAGGTAAGATTCCTAATTTTGAGATTTTTAATTCACATAAAAAATTAGGCGCACACATAAGACATATAACAAGTGATCTGGAGGAAGGAAATATTTCAAAAGCAGAGAGCCCCACACCCCAAACACGCCACTTCATATAATCAATCAGTTGACGAAAAAAAGGTTTTAAACAATGTAATAAGTTTTTCATTGAACACAGTATGTCTTCTAAATTGACAATTAATCTGTATTAAGTATCTGGACACATGAAGAATCTTATTTTGGCTTCTGTTGCAGTAAACCATGTTTTGTTTTGTTTTTTACGTTTTTAAAATTCTGATCCTGTAGCATGAACTCAATGAGAGCCTCAAAAATTGCACGATTTTAGAGAAGACAAGATGGGAGTCCACCAGTCTATGTCAACTCTGCAATAAGTGTCAGTGTACTAAGTGAAGGAAGTTTGTAATGATTTCAGTCTTGTAGTTAGAGTGTAAGCTTGTTTACTCAGAAGTAAGTCCCACTTAGCTCCCACTGGGGCTTCATCCCAACTAACAGCGCTTAGGACTGCAGCTTTTGTCGGGCTGTAACTTTGGCTCATGAGTGTAGTGCTTTCCAATTCCTTTCCTTATTGGATTTATAACTGTCTTTAGGATTGGAAATTGGATGTACCAGGTTCTCTGTGACTGAAGATTCTCCTCTACTGGAAAAAAAAATCACTAAGCAATTTGTGCTTTCTGAATGAATATAACATATAACTGTATCACATCTTCCAAAAGACGTGGGCTCCTGAATTAGAAAGAGCATGTTCCATGAAACCGTGTCACTCAAAATCATTTCATGCTCCATGAGAAATATGCTCAAGGTTTTATGTCTACTAGTACCTTAATTTTCTCTTTTTCATTTATTTATTGCTTGTGAGATTGATTGGGGGGCGGGTTCTGGGGTCATAAGAGGGCTGGTACTGGAAGAGGGAACTGAAAAACTACTGTACACAAGTAAAACACAATATGTAGCTCCATCTGGGTCCTGGGTTTCTTTAGAGAACAAGGAAAATTGTATTTTGCAATACGATAAATCACCGTGAAAATGAGCCTTTAAGGCAAGTTTGTTTTTGTTGTTGTTTTTTTAAAAAAATGTGGGCAAGAGCTGAAATAAGTATCGGTGTCTTGGATACAATGGTTACGTTGGGACAGAAAACAAAACAAGTAAACCCCAAAACCCTGAGCATCTCCTATGTGCATAAAGTTGCAGGAACAAGAGTGAGACCATCAATGCTCTTTCCAATAGCTCAGGGATGGGCAACCTATGGACTTTCAGATGCTGTTGGACTACAACACCCATCATCCCTGGCCACTGGTTATGCTGGCTGCAGGTGATGGGAGTTGGAGTCCAGCAATGTCAGGAGGGCCATGGGTTCCTAATCCCTGTTTGCACACATTAGTGCCTGCACATTCCTACCACTAGTGAATGCCTGGAATTCTCTGTGGAGCCAAGGTGCATACAATCCCAGCTCATTTTATTCTGACATATACATACTGAAATATGTAGAATAAAGGAAGCTCCCATTGGTCCCTCTACCTTAGTGCTGGCTTCAGTGACCAGAAGTGGCTCTCTGGGGTTTCAGGCAAGAATCTATCCCAGTCCTAACTAGAGGTGCAGAAGAACTGCTTGCAAAGGATGGCCAGTTGTGTGGGTTTCCCAGAACATTTTGACTTGCATATCATAATTTGCAAATTTTCACCTTGCATTGCGAAATGTTCTGATGCCCTACATCAAGTGCCAGGAACCTCTGGCCCTCTAGATGTTGTTAAATTAAGACTCCCACTGGCCATGCTTGCTGGGACTAATTGGAGGTTCTCCATACGTGTCTTACAAGAGTGGTCTTTATTTTACCTGCATTTAGCAAAAGTTTTGAAATAGCCAAGCTTGCCCAGTATTTATTTGCAATTGGCACCCATTCATTGTTACTGGTGAACTTATGACATGGAAAATGTTTTTATTTTTCTTTCCTTTTTAGGAAATCTGTTTAAGAACAGATTGTTTGTAAAGCAAAAAGCAAGCAAACAAGAAACTCTAGATAGATGTTTGATTAAATATTACTATGCACTACAATTAGAAACTAGACACCTTGTGTCCACATTGGAGCCCTACCCTAAAGAATTATATTTGCAAAACAGCTAGATTGGTTCAAGGTACCTTAGTGCTTAAAATGATTCATTTAACATTAGAAATGATGCACCATGACTTCTTCTACGGCTGAGCATCATGCCAAAAAAGGAATCGTGTAAATGAGTCCTAAGAGATTTAGAATATATAGATATATGTACACGCTACAAGCAGATTTTTTGCATATTCAACTTCAACTACTACCCTTCGGCATATGCTAGTTTGCAAAGATGGGCCAATGATATCTTATGCCTGTCTTTTTATTTTATTTCCCTCCCTAAGGTCAATTTGGTTAAGGAAATTCTTGCTTAACAGAGAAAATCCTTATCTGCTCTTAATTAAAGTGGTTCCACAGAGTGCTGTGAAGATGCGGTGATGTAGGCTGGCTGAATATCTGACTCACAGTGCACTTTCATGTCAGCTGCACTGGACTCTCAGAAGCTATTCCCTTTCATTAAATCCTCGGCTCGGTTGTTTGAACTTGCCGTGTGTTCCTTTGGAATAGTCTTAAATAATAATAGTAATGATAATAATAATAATGATACCTCTGGATGGGAATGATTCTGCCTGAAAACAAGTCCACGGAAAAACCTGAAGACAGGACCACCAACTTGTGAACCACCAAGAACACCCCAGCTCACCTGGCATGCCTAGTGGCCCAGGCAGAAGACAACCTTCTGCATTTTCTGCTAGTCCAGCACTAGACCACTATGCATGGCTGATATGCATGCAGCTTGTTTGATCCCTAACTGGGGGGCCTGGTCTAAAAGTCTCATTGGACCCCTGTAAATATCAGAGTAATCAACAATGAACATGGATGTCCTGTGCTTTGCCTAAGGTGCTGCAAACCCCCCACACACCTACATGTGTTTTACCATGTAGACAAGACTATGTGTTAGTTTCCCACATTTGGGGTGGTTTACTTAAGGATATTAATTGTGCCCATACTCTCCTTTTGGTCTTTGGTGTCTGAGATGCATATTTTCAGGAGTCGGCATATGCTTTGTAACTCTTTTTTTCTGTAATTGTAAAGTTATTTTAAACCAGATCTTCATGCTGTATTTTAAAGTGGGTAAATGATAATAATAGTAATAATAATGAGCAAAGACCCCTTACATGAGAGGCACTTAAATCAGATGTTTGGGGGCTGCAGCATAATGCTACAAAGAGCAATGAAATAATGAACAGGTATAAGACAGAAGTGAATTCCATTTCTTCATATATATATATTTTCTGTAAACCACCAGGGTATTTTGTGTCATAAAAATGTAATTAATAAATAAGAAGCTGCTAATGGCTCACATAACTAACTAATGTGGACATTAAGTACTCTTATACAGGACCAGAATGAATGGCAATCAGTGCCAATTAGTTTAACAAATGGCAAATGAATGGCCTGTCTTGAAGTAAGGGCAGTTTTGCCAATGATTTCAGATTTTCATCCATCATTTTATGGATCCGTCATTTCTCTCCCTCCCATTATAGAACAGTAAAAAAAGGGGGTGGCAGCTTTTCTCTACACCAGATTGGTGGTGTTCTAAAAGACCCTGAGTCACAGTATCACAATCAACGTCTGTGGCACCAGTCACGGGGGCTAGAGAATCATCTCTAGATGTCTTTTTGCTCCCACTTACTGGTGTCAAAAACTGTGACCACAATATAGCAAGCCCCTCGAGATGCATGGAAGGGCTTGCACATGCTCAGAAGGCCATTCCAAGCTTCTTCTCCCTAACAGCAGTCCCTCTACGACACAACTGCCATTGGGCTTGCCCTAAGCAGGGACCAGGCGCTTTTGGTGTGACAATGGTGATGGTAGGCAGTAGTACTTATGGCGATGATATCTGTATGTGCAACAACAATAAGACCACATTGCATGGTGCTTTTTAAAAAAACTCAGGGGAGCTTCAAAATCAGGGGGCAGTTAGGGAACAACAGATTAAAAACTTTCTGGGCACAAAAACCCTTACGCAAGGCTGCTGTCTCTTCAAATGTACAAAAACAACAAGAAAGCCAGGCGATCCCATGATTAAGGTTATACAACACAAATAAACGTCCGTGTTCTTTCTCTCTTAGTTGCTAGGCCATTATTAGTGCATTAATGCTGACCAGAAAATCTCTCCTCCCCTCCCCCCACCACTGCTGAAACCAAGAGATTCTCCCAATTTCAACAGTGTATTTTAAAGGGGAGAGGGGCCAACTTACGCCACCACCATGTTGAAACTTAAAATATTCCCAGAAGGAAAGAAGAAAACCAACTTACCGTATTGAATGATAAGGAGCACCACTATAAACACTAACCAGGAGGCAAAACACTAAACAGGAGGGATAGGAAGGGTAAGAAAAGAGCTTAGGAAAATAAGATAGAAAGCACCCACCTTCCACATAGTTGTCTTCTGAAAGCACATAACAAGGAGGGAGAGAAAAAGGGAAAGAAAAAACATTCATTAAGCAGCATGCAGACTGGAACTTGCCTTTGCATGTGAGCATCATGCAAGGCACCGGACACCACATGCAAGTGATCCATTGCTACTATCCAGAAGGAAGTGGGGCAGGGGAGACCAAAAAGCACAGGGAGGCAGTGTTTCTTCTGTTGAAAGGAAAACCCCACTCCTGCAAGTGGTACAAAAGAAAAGAAAAGTGCAATATCTCAAGTGAAAGGGGTGATTGTTGTTTGTTTGTTTGTTTGTTTGTTTGTTTGTTTGTTTGTTTGTTTGTTAAATGGATCCACTACGAGTTCCTTAGGTTAGTCAATGATTTCAAAGGGTGCTCTGGTGTCCAATGGTTAATTTCTAAAATGAGAAATGAAAAAAGTGCCTGGGATTCAAGTCTGCCTCTGGATTAGAAACCCTTTCCCTCTTAATCCCGGATAAAGTGGGGCAGAGAGGCTGGTTGAGACCACTCAGTGGCCAAGGAAAAGCTGTCTATAAAAGGCCAGAGCCAGGTTTACTTCTACTTCACACATTGCAGGGGAAAGCTCTGGCATTGAAAAAGATACACTTGACTGCCTGCTCCTGTGCCTTTTAGAAGAGCTGGGTGCACAGACGTATGGTTGCAGCAGGTGATGGATTTTGCTCTGCTTCTCTCCATGCCAAAGAAAGCTTCACTTAGCCAAATGTGTGGGCCAGGTTTATGCGTATGTTAGAGACCCAGAAGAAGGGCCAGTTAAAAATAATAACAGCAAGGAAACCAAAAAAAGTGTCAACGCCTACTTTAAATCAAACTCTCTATACGTACAGCTGCACTACACACTTATTTTGGGTGTTGTACTGGTTTAATGGCTGTCACATTCCCCAGAGGGCTTTCTCTGTTAACAGATCATCTGCACAGGGCAATTGTTTCCAGTGAGTCCTGGGAAATGAGGGTTCAGCCAGTTTGCATCTCTCGTGGAGACATTCCGTGCGAGCTGCTTTCATGCTTACAGACTTTCTAAATGCGGAGCTGCCCCTAGAGCAACATTATGCAGACAGCGGTATCTTCTTCAACGGAGTGAAGCAGGTGGCACTGTGCCTCACAGGAGAAAAATGCCGCGCCAGCCGAAATCACCTCTTTTATTCACATCTGTTAAAAGTAGAGAATCCAAGGCTAGCTCCAAGTTTAAAGCGACTCTCTGCAGCATGACCCGACATGGACCTATCTCAGCAGGTTCCCGGACTTGGGTTCATCTGCCAGAGGCAGCAGTTGATATCTACAAACTACCATTTTAAAATCCCTTCCGTGCCCCTGAAGCACAGTTGCTGCAAAGAACTTGTAGACCAGTTTGAAGGGAAAGCAAATGATCTAAGGTGTCAAGAACTGGTGCTAAGCTTCCTTCCCTCTTCTGTACTCTGGCCATTCTACACCAGCCTTCCCCAACCCGATATACTTCAAATTTCAATGAACTACAACTCCTATCACCCATCACCTTTGGCCACGTTAGCTGGGGCTGAAGGAAGTTAAGAGTCAAGCAGACACCATCCTGGCCATCCCTACTTAGATTTTTCACAATTTCCTGTGAAAGTTGCACTCCTTCCAATCCATGCTGAATGCAGCTATGAAAGGCAAAGGCTATTTGTCAAAACTATTTAGAAGCAGTGCCTAGTTCCAGAATAATTCCACCTTGCTTGTTTAAGGTCAAACTGTATAATCCTAGTAAACAGGCTAGGGAAGTCTTAGGAGGTCAGTAGTACAAAAGAGTGACAGCAGCATAATCATGTCTACTTACTGTAATGAAACTACTTAATCCTGCATTTCACATTGACAGTGATAATTTCTCTTGAATTCACAATCAGTAAAATATCTCATTACTGCATATAATTATTGAAAATATGGGGAGGTAACTGGTCTAAACGGAGCTCTCATACAGCTTACCCATGGCTATTCTGATTGCAGTAGAACTGCACCAGGGAAAGCGATTTGAAGAGCATCAAACCGGACACTCAATCCTAACCAAACTGATACATTCCGGAAGTGCATAATCCACGTACAGCAGAATTGTTTCTTTCCATTCAGAAGCTGTCTTCACTGAATCCATCAAAACTTAATTTTGCCAAATGGAGAACTTGGAAAACAGCAAATATGCTCCTGCGGCAGTTTCCTTTATAGCAAAGCACACAAGCAAACTATGCAGTGTGTTGAATAACAGTTGGGGGAGAGGAGCGGGAAGAAGAGTAACTTTCCCATTGCTTGAAAAACTCTGGTTTTGCAGTCCCCGGCAGGCAGCAAATGCAGAAGCTGGACGAAATCTCTCTAAGTGTGGTTGGTGAGTTGTGTTTGGCTTGGTGGGTCACATGTTCAGTCCTGCACTATAAATATAGGGTTTGAATTGCTGGCACACTGATCTCACCACAATCAAACGAGTATTCTGGTGCTCCACAGATTTGATGTAAGTAGGATGCAAAAATGTACACACAATTCTAGCCTATAAACTCAGTTCACACGTAACAGTAAGCCAAGCCATGGTTTAGCATGTATGTACAAACATGTAGGATCCTAGAGAGAAGATGGCATTGGTTTTCCTTCCCAACTCATCTCCCAGCTGCTGTGCTGCTGTGAGATACGCCATGGTTTGGTTTAGAATGCTGTGACTCATGGTTCATCTTCTCCAGACAAAACACAAGGTTCAGACCAGGGAGGGGGAAGTATGGATAAAAGTAGTGGTTTGACTAGAGTAAGACAAACCATATGCCTGGGTTTGGATTAAATGCTAAGCCAAAGAATGGCTTAGCCCACAGCTTCACAGAAGCATCAGGTCTGGAGAAGAAGCAAATCAGTTGCAATCTCCTCCATGGGAACTTTCTTGTTTACACGTTCACGGTTTGGTTTAGTGTCACCTCTGAATGGGTCACTATGTGAGATGAGAATTAAGAGCTCCAGCGTTCTGATGTAAGTGGGATGCAGGCTACCCAAATGTACACATTGTTGGCTTGTTTGTTTCATAACCTTTATATACTGCTTGATTATAAACAACAACCACCCTCAGAGTCGTTTGCAAAATGAAGAAAGCAATAGAATTATGGTTAAACAATCAAAACAACTATTGAAAACACTTAAAGAATGAAAGCCAGCAATAAATTAAAACACATACACACTAACAGCATTCTAGGTACCAGGGCAGGTTTGAACCTGTGTTTGGAAACTGGTCAGTGCCTCTGCATTAATTAGACCCTACAAAATAAAGTAGTCAACTAGCGCTTAGTGAAATGATGCTGGCCAGTAGCAGGCCATGGAAAATAGGGAATGAGACAAGCTTCAGGGCTTGGCTTGTTCAGTCAATGCCTATGTAGGAGAAAGGGAGGCAGGGGCTCTGACTCCCAGTCCTAATTAATCTACAAGAAGGCAAGAATGGAGGTACAAAGCACCTGAAACTTTCACACATATTATGTGACTTGCCTTGTAATTGCATTATTACCCTATTTATTAACCTCTGCGAGCCCCCTTGAATGCTGAGGTTAATGGAGATGTAGCTTTCTTTGTCATTACATAGTAAGGCTTGAAAGTCATACTGAGGCTTTTTCGGTCCAGCACTCTTATTCATTTGTGCACCTCCTGAGTGGTCAAAACCCACAGTCCGTATGGGTGGGCTGTTTACTGTTATTGTTTGTTGTTATGGTATGTATTTCTGTGTTTTCATATTGCAGACTGCCCTGTGATCTTCAGATGAAGGGCGATATAGAAATTTTAACAACAACAACCATATTTAATGACGATGTTATTATTATTTATGTAATTAGCAAGTTACCTTGGCAGATCCTTTGGTGCCAATATGCAACCAGGAGCCAATATACAACCAAGCAGCTCATTTGGTTAGAGCACAGTGGTGATAACGCCAAGGTCGCAAGTTTGATCCTCCTGTGGGACAGCTGCATAATCCTGCATCACAGAGGGTTGAACTAGATGATCCTCAGTATCCCTGTCAACTCTAATGTTCTGTGTTTCTATGAAGGTCCTGTTTGGAGTATTTAAAGACCTAACCAACCTGGAGCCATGATATTTAAAGGACTGTTTTTCTCCTCTGTGTCCTCAGATGGGGCACTGCTGAGAGTACCATGTGCCCCAGAGGTGTACAAAAAAACACAGGATTTTAGCATTGCAACTCCAGCTCCCTGGAATCAATTACCTACTGAGATCAGACAGGTGACTAGAATGTTGATCTTTTTGACCCTACTGCAGCCATTTTTGTTTAGGAAGGCTTCCCCTAATGTCCAAGCCAGCCATCTGTGGAATACTAATTTTATATCTGATGAAATTGTTTCTAGAGTTGGAATGGCTGTTGTTTTTAAGGTTTTCGAGTTTGCCGAACAATTCAACAAACAGAATCTTATGTTTCTGTGCTTTGTTGCATTTTTTACTGCATACGCCACTTCAACAGTTTCATGCTGTGAAGCGATCTATAAAAATTTATTAATAAATGAATATAAAGAAATAAAAGGCAGAGCAAAGGAAGATAAATCAATATATAAAGAATACAGGAATTTCTGGTGTTTGAAATTACATTTGTTCATCTCCCACAATCTGTTGGGCCAAAAGAGGCTCCCTACCCACATTTTAACTCGAAGGCCATCACCTACACTGCAATAATTATGAACTTAGGAAGCTGCTTTTTGCTAAGTCCATCTAGGTTGAATGGCAGTGGCTCTCTGGGATTTGAAACCCTTTCCAGTCCTACTTGGAGATGCCAGATACTGACATTTTGCATGTGAAGCATGCTGCTTTGCCATTGAGACACAGCCCCTTACCCAATTAAAGAAAAAAATATGTATAACTTCAAATATTCAGTTCTTGCTCAGCTATACGTTAAGCGGAAGCCTTAGGCCCCTCTTCCACTTTTTAAAACTTAAATTTGCTTTAAAGTTGTGACCTGAAGCAGACATGTGAGTGGTGTGCATGGTGAAGGCTGGGCTGAAGAACACCTTTTCTTTTCTGCATGTGGCTACATGGGCAAAGTAAGTAAGGCTTAGTAAGTAAGTAAGTAAGTAAGTAAGGCCTTAGTAAGGCTCCAACACCTGCCATTTCAAGGGTGAATTTGGTGCATTAGATCGCATGCTTTCAAGGAAAGTAAGGAATGAAAATGATATGGAGAAGAACACGTCTGATGTACAAAAACAAGAAGATCACCAAATTAGATAAAGCCTGCGGGGAGCGGGGGCGGGGGAGTAAAAGGCAAAACATCCATCCAGAGGTGGATTTAGGGCAACGCGAGCAGTGTGGTTGCATCAGGCACACAGCCAAGGAAGGTGCCTTCTTAAAGCTTGGTAAGGACTTGCCCAGCTTCGGGAAGAAGGTGTGAGGGCTCTGATGGAGTCCTAGAGTCCTCCTAAGGTAAAGGTAAAGGTACCCCCTGCCCGTACGGGCCAGTCTTGACAGACTGTAGGGTTGTGCGCCCATCTCACTCTAGAGGCTGGGAGCCAGCGCTGTCCGCAGACACTTCCAGGTCACGTGGCCAGCATGACGAAGCTGCTCTGGCGAACCAGAGCAGCGCACGGAAACACCATTTACCTTCCTGCTATAAAGCGGTACCTATTTATCTACTTGCACTTAAGGGTGCTTTCGAACTGCTAGGTGGGCAGGAGCTGGGACCAAAAGACAGGAGCTCACCCCGCCGTGGGGATTCGAACCGCCGACCATGCGATCAGCAAGTCCTAGGCGCTGAGGTTTTGCCCACAGCGCCACCTGCGTCCCTTTTAGAGCCAGGCTGGTGCTTACCAGGCATTGGGAAGTAGGTAGAAGGACTCTAAAGGTCTGCCAGAGCCTTGAGCCTCCTCCCCAAAGCCTGGCTTAAGCTAGTGCCACAAGGACTGTAAGGCAGGCATCAAATGGCCTTGTACTGGGCAGCATATTACTAAGGTGCACCTCCTGATCCACCTTGGTTTCTATGGAAGAAAGTGTATTTACATAATGTTCTAAATGAACATTATCTTTTGTTTAGAAGCAGCGGGTCACTTAAATATAATCTGCCACATACAGAATTTTCAAACTGGAAGACTGGATTGCTAATTCATCGGTGTGTGAAAACTGCAGCAACTGATGCCATAAACGTAAATGTAGAATAATAATAATAATAATAATACTCCACTCATCTAGCTGGGTTTCCCCAGCCACTCTGGGCAGCTTACAGCATATATCAAAGCATAATAAAACATTAAACATTTCCCAAAACAGGGCTACCTTCAGATGTCTTCTAAAAGCTTTATCTCCTTGATGTATGAAGGGAGGGTGTTCCACAGGGAGGGCGCCACTACCGAGAAGGCCCTCCACCTGGTTCCCTGTAACTTCACTTCTCACAATGAGGGAACCAGCAGAAGACCCTCGGCGCTGGACCTCAGTGTCTGGGCTGAACAATGGGGGTGGAGACACTCCTTCAGGTATACTGGGCCAAGGCCATTTAGGGCTTTAATGGTCAGCACCAGCACTTTGAACTGTGCTCGGAAACACACTGGGAGCCAATGAAGATCCTTTAGGACTGGTGTTATATGGTCATGGTGGCCACTTCCAGTCATCAGTCTAGCTGCCATATTCTGGATTATTTGTAATTTCCAAGTCACCTTCAAAGGTAGCCCTACGTGGAGGGCATTACAGTAGTCCAAATGGGAGATAACCAGATCATGTACCACTATGACGAGACAATGCGCAGGCAGGTAGGGTCTCAGCCGGCGTACCAGCTGGAGCTGGTAGACAGCTGCCTTGGATACAGAATTGACCTGTGCCTCCATGGACAACTGTGAGTCCAAAATGACTCCCTGGCTGTGCACCAGGTCCTTCAGGGGCATAGTTACCCCTTTCAGGACCAGGGAGTCCCTCAAACTTGTCCGCCCCCTGTTCCCTCAAAACAGAATTTCTGACTTGTCAGGATTCAACCTCAATCTGTTAGCCACCATCCATCCTCCAGCCGCTTCCAGACATGTACACAGTAGAGATCTACATGGTTCCATAAGGCTGCAATCTTATACACACTTACCTGGGAGTAAGCCCTACTGAACTCAGTGAGGCCTACTTCATGCAATTACTCTGTCAGTCTCATATAAAACAAGAAACATGCTGGTTTAGTCTCCCTTGGATATAAACAAGTGAAAACAACGGCAAGCCAGTAGGCTGAACGGTGTCTAGAATTGTCCTTGCCAATGCCCATAGTAAAGGGAGATCAATGAACAAGAGAGAAAGAGGGAGAAATTACACTGCCCTTTAAGCTATTTGATGTCTTTGAAGGCAGAACCACAGGAAGTGAAATGCAGGTGCGGGATTGATGAGAGTTGTTCCAATGGGGCCTTTTCTATCCATCACTGCCACACTGATCAAAAGCCAAGGAAAAACAAATTTTTCAGAGCATCAGTTCACCACGTGCCTCACTCAAGCCAAAAACATGGATAGGGGAGAAGCTACACGGGATGGAAACACTGGCAGCTTCCAGTACTGCCACACAATGTAAAAGAAGATTGGCCATACTCCTTTTCCATACATGGGGAAGGTTGTAGAAGAAAGTCAGCGTCTCAGCATGGTGTGATCTAAGGAAAATGCAAGATGTAGTAGATAGGCAGGTCCAAGAGTTCTTGCCTTTGCCTAGCAGGTCCTCATTTCACATTTTTGAAAAGCACTATCCCAAAGATGCTAGCTCTTATCTCATCAAATCCTACTGCTTTAAATGAAGCACAATACTCCTCCAGGATGCAAACAGAGCATTACTGTGTTGGTCATTAACTTTCACACTTTGTTACAAAGTTTGTGGAAGCCCTTAAGTGTGAAGAAGGATGCCCTAGTCATCTTAGCTGATAAGGCGCCCTTGCTCTCTACACATTGAAGAAATCCAGTCATTTAATTATTTGTGACCACATCCACCAACAATCATAACCATAAGCATTTATTATTTGTGCCCCACCCACCTGACTGGGTTGCCCCGGCCACTCTGGGCAGCTTCCAGCATATACAGAAACAAAAAGGCTCATAAAACAAAGCACTGAGATAAAAAATAGATTCATAAATATAGCAACTGCAAACCACACTATTTGGATTCATAAAGTCCAAGCAGATGGGAATTATAACCTACTCTGGTAGGGAAACATCCCTCCTGACCTCTGGGCACCTGATGTAGTCACAGGTCGTTGCTTCCCAGCCACTACCACAACACACCATGATGCCTTCTCATGCTCAATGGATGGTGCATGTCTAGAACAGCCCAGAACGAAAGGCTATAAGAAGAGCCCTGTTAGGTCAGCCCTATCTAGCCCAGCATTCTGTTCCCCAACAGTGGCCTATGGGAAGCCCATCAACAGGACATGAGAACAGAAGCTCATCTTCAGAAACCAGCTGCTGCATAAACCTTTTTTGAGATGCAGCCATCAGAACTATGCTCAGTATTCAAAGTACGGTCGCATCAGGGATCTGTATAAAGGCATAACAATAGTCACAGATTTATTTTCAAGCCCTTCCTAATGGTCCCGATCATGGAATTTGCCTTTCCACAGCTGTCATGTATTGGGTCAATTTTTTGGTGGAGCTATTGGGAGAGGGGTCATTGGTTTGTTTTTGTTTTATTATGTATTTTGTATCCTCATTTTGTATTTTTTTCTGTTGTGACCTGCCCTGCAATGAAGGGCAGTATACAGATGAAGGCGGTATATAATAATAATAATAATAATAATAATAATAATAATAATAATAATAGTGGTCTCTTGGTTGCTCATCACCAGTTCAGATTCCATGACTATATACAGTGGTGCCCCGCAAGACGAATGCCTCGCAAGACGGAAAACCCGCTAGACGAAAGGGTTTTCCATTTTGGAGGTGCTTCGCAAAACGAATTTCCTATGGACTTGCTTCGCAAGACGAAAATGTCTTGCGAGTTCCTGCAGGGTTTTTTTCCTCCCCCCCCCTTTTCCCCAAACCGCTAAGCCGCTTATCAGCTGATCCGCTAAGCCGCTAAGCCGCTTAACAGCTGATCCGCTAAGCCGCTAAGCCGCTTAACAGCGGATCCGCTAAGCCGCTAAGCCGCTAAACAGCTGATCGCTAAGCCACTTATCAGCTGATCCACTAAGCCGCTTATCAGATGATCCGCTAAGCCGCTTATCAGCTGATCCGCTAAGCCCGCTAAGCCGCTAATAGCGCTAATCCGCTAAGCTGCTAATGGGCTTGCTTCGCAAGACGAAAAAACCGCAAGACGAAGAGACTCGCGGAACGGATTCTTTTCGTCTTGCGAGGCACCACTGTATATAAAGTTGCGATCCCCATCTCCAAAATGTGATTCATTTAACAGTTACTTATCACAATTACCATTGTGATGTCAATTTTCCTGGTTTGGGGAGATAAGAGCATAAGGAGAGCCTGAGGGATCAGGCAAATGGACCGTCTGGCCCAGTATGCTGTTCTCACAGTTGCCTAGAAGATGCCTTTAGGAAATCAGAAATCAGAACGTGAGCTCAAGAGCACTCACGCTTCCTGCAGTTTCCAGGAACTGGAACTTTTTTGTGTGCCTCCTCCACGAGAGACCCAGAGGGTGGCAACACAAAAATGGGCCTTTTCTGCAGTGGCTCTCCATTTCTGGAACGCTCTTCCCAGGAAGGGTTCAGCTGCCAGTTTCCTTACACACCTTTAGGCACCAGGCAAAAACACTATTCTTTAACCAGGCCTCTGGCTGATTGACATCCAATGCCCTTTTGAATTTCTTTTGGCAGGGGGGATTATTGGTTTGTTTCTGTTCCTATTTTTATTAAGTATTTTGTATTTGTTTATATTGTGATTTTATGTTGTGAACCACCCTGAGATCTACAGGTAGACAGTGGTGGACAAATTGAATAAATAATAATAAAAATTACCGTACCGCCTCCAACTGTAGAGGCCAAGCACAGCCATCATGGCCTTATGCTCTATGAATTTGTTAACTGCTCTTTTAAACCCATCCGCTGCTTCCTGAGGGAGTGAGTTCCATAGTTTAACTATCTGATATGATATACAGTCATACCGCGGGTTACAGATGCTTCAGGTTGCGTGTTTTCAGGTTGCGCACCACACCGAAGCCAGAAGTACCGGAACAGGTTACTTCCAGGTTTTGGTGTTTGCGCATGCGCAGAAGCACTAAATCGTGCTTTGTGCATGTGCAGAAGTGCCGAATCGTGACCTGCGCATGTGCAGATGCGGCGCTGTGAGTTGCGAATGCTGCGGATTGCGAACGTGCCTCCCACACAGATCACCTTCACAACCAGCACGTCCACTGTAAACTTTGCCAAATAAAATCCATAAATATGACTGCACTGTAAATATCTACTCAAGATGAAGAGACTTCAATTACTGGAGATGGCAACATAATGCATAAGCATGCTAATATTTTAAGGAGGTATCCCCTGAAAGGTAAAACAACTGCAACACGCTAATGACGGTGATGTAAATAAAGCCTTTTCTTGAGATGGCTTTTGCCATCAGGATATAAACTACGGAGCCTTTTGTGGACTGTCTGCACACAACAGAGGAAAGCTGGTGAGGAACAAAATATCTTCCTACTATTTTCTCCTTTTAGTGATGTGTCTTGCATGTAGCGGGGCTTCATACATCTTCTGTCGATATGATGGGGCTTTGCCAGCACAAATGCATTCAGCAGGAATCTGTAAGTCACTGGGGAGCTGTTAAATTCCAATGAATTCAGTAAGAAAAATGCAAGCTTGATTGTGGTTGCGAAATTGTGTCCTAAGGTTAATGTCTATGTAACCAACAGCTTATGGCTGCATTTTATCATTTCAAAGGGAGTTGCTCCGTTGGTCTTTGTCCCAGCATGCCCCTCTGTTTCCCGAAACTTGGCAAGAGCTTCCTCCATTGTCATCTGAAGGATACAATCTGCAATACGCTCTTGCTCAGAAGCCCTTTTTGTTTGTAAAATACTGGCTTCCAATAGAGAGCCAGAGGATGAACAAATCAGGGAACAAAGGCGCAGAATTTGGCAGATCAGGAGTGGAGTCAGGGCTATGAGTGGGGTTAAAATCTGGAGTAGGGGTGTCTACCTCTGCTCAAATTTTTGTAAGTAGAATCAAAGATTGCTCAGCCTACAGTGATTATGCCTCCTTCTTTGATTCTGCTTGCAACCTCAAATGACCACCCCTTTCTTTCTTGTAACCAAGAAACCAAAAACAAAATTTACCATAACTTGGGAGAAAGTGGGGCCATTAGAGGAAGAAACATTGTGTGCTCCCACAGACACAAAGTGCCATATTTTCCCAGAAGGAACTGGGATAGCTACAAGTCCCAGGAAATCAGAATGTCCAGGAAGGAAACAGAGTCTCCAACAGGAGAAGACTCTCTGTAGTCCTGTGCCAACTTCCTGGGGGAGGCTGGAATATCAGAGAAAGAAACCATAGAATTTTGGAGAATTTGCATTTAGCAAATTATACAGGGGCTGAAGGAAGGCAAATCCCTTTTTGTTTCAATCACGCCAAACAATTTGGTATCACCTGCAAACTTGGCTACCTCACTGCTCATACTTGTTGTTGTTGTTGTTTAGTTGTGTCCGACCCTTCGTGACCCCATGGACCAGAGCACGCCAGTCACTCCTGTCTTCCACTGCCTCCCGCAGTTTGGTCATACTTAGCTCTAGATAATTTAAGGCTAAGTTAGAAAGTACAGGCCTCAATGTTGATCCTTTGGGAAAACTCTACTTTCTGTATCCTTCTGTTGGGAGAACTGTGCATTTACTCCTACTCACTGCTTTTGGATCCATAAGTGGGCTTCTTCATTATCAAAATATTTTTTCTAGTTTATCAATAGTCACCTATCCAAAGAAATTAGCCCTGTCTACTGGACCACCATGGTTATCTGCTCTGCTCCAGAATCTGATCCGGAAGGGCAGGTACTTCCAGGAAGGAGTTGCTCTTTGGTATGGCCACAACAGCCAAGACCACCACTGACATACACAAGGGAGATCTTCTGCTGGTGTAGGTATTGGGTGGACCTCTCAATTCTGGGCTTATTTTTTCTTGGTTTCTCATTTTTTCAACCTCAACTTCAGTTTTCCCCATTTCCAGAGGAATGTTCAATTTTTACATAAATGTCTGCACATATCCCTTCACAAACATTTATCCTAATATGCCCAGTTTTTCCTAGTATGTGCATTTGTTAAAGCAATCTCCCCATAATAAAATAGATTTCTTGGTATGTGGTTTCCACTAAGGTATGCCCCTTTCACTAATATGCACATTTTTCATATGCATTCTTTGGTCAGAATTCAGAGAAGTGCTAATTTCAAAGGAGAGCTAAATTTTCAGTTTCATGAAGTGCAAAATTGGTATGCTTGTCTTGAAATTCAAATCCATTAAACAACTCTCCCCCTGTCCCATCCCCATCTGATGTGAGACTCTATATGCAAATGGAACTATATAACTGCACTATGTAAGATCTATAACTTCAAAAAAACCTCATGTCCGAATTTCCTTTTCCTTCCTCATTCCTTTTTCCTCATATGCTATGTATTTTAGATTGTAAACTTCAGGGCAAGAACTTTTGTGAGCCACCCTGGGAGCCTCTGTGACCCAACAGAAGGGTGAAAGTGCTTAAAATAAGCACATAAATAATGTAAACTTTTATTTCATATGTTGGGTTATTCTTTTCAGATCAGTGCAGGACATTAGGGGAACTTTTACTGGAACAGAATGTCTAGTAGCTCTTATGCTTGTATTTAAAAGTTTCCCTTTGGCCTTAAAGAAAATCTATAGAAAGTGATGTAGGACAGGACTCAGAAAAGAGCTACAAGAATAGTCTATGATCTGGGAAACCTGCCTTACAATAAACAGCTTAAAGAGCTCAATCTATAGAGTTTATTGAACAGAAGGTTAAGAGGTGCCTTGATCACAGTCTATAAGTACCTTTCCAAGGAAACCGTGCTTGATACTAGAGAACTCTTCATCTCAGCACAAAATAAACGTCCAACAATTATTAAATGGTAAGGAGCAGCAGCACATTTTTAAAGTAGTGATTACCGTATATTGGCCATACAGTATACGACTGCTACATGTTTTTGGAAGCATAGCTTGCTCAAAATATTTCTGCTTTGCATAGAACATTCTTTTAGAAACCTTGCATGCCTCCATAATAGACTTCATATCCAATTCCTTTATGTACACCTGTCAAACTTTGTTTCTTTCTCTGCTTAGAAAGGCAGGATACTTATACATGGACCTTGGATATAAATATGATGCGTGGAACAGCCATTCTACAATAATTCCATAATTCCTTAAATATCATTTGTCCGGGGGGGGGGTGTGTTGAGGGTGAATTTAGCAATAAAGATGTAATTTTAGAGATTGATTTAAGATCTTTGAGAATAATTTGATTAAACTTTCTAGATAGGAAACCCTCTTTCTTTACCTCTCTCCCCCCACCATCCCTCCCCAAACTATTTAACAATTTGATTATTTCATCCAGTCCTTGCTAAGTCTGCCGAGAAAGACAGCAGTGGGCAATTTGATTATGAACAATTATTTCACCTAGCAATAACTCAGTGTGCAATTAGCAGGCAGAATACATCAAACAGTAAAATTATTGTTCTACGACAGCATCCCTAGTGCCTTAAGAGATGTTTTACTTGCAGAAAAAAATGGTTTGGAACTCACAGCCTCCTTTTCTTAAATAGTGAAGGTGGATCTCTGTTTTTTGTTACTAAAATGAATTTTTAAAAATTATGGCAATCATCCCCAAAAAGAAGCTCCCTCCCATAGCAAATTACCTTTTAATAGTATTGTGATTACATTTTTTAAAAATGGAAGACATAACCTTCAATAAAGCTTCATGCCAGGACGCCGACAAAAATCTGTGAGCAGAGGGAGGAGGGCAATGCAACATATATGGGGCTCTAGATCTGGGCATAATGAGACTATATTGTTGTTGTTGTTTAGACATTTAGTCGTGTCTGACTCTTCGTGACCCCATGGACCAGAGCACGGCAGGCACTCCTGTCTTCCACTGCCTCCTGCAGTTTGATCAAACTCATGCTGGTAGCTTCGAGAACACTGTCCAACCATCTCGTCCTCTGTCGTCCCCTTCTCCTTGTGCCCTCCATCTTTCCCAACATCAGGGTCTTTCCCAGGGAGTCTTCTCTTCTCATGAGGTGGCCAAAGTATTGGAGCCTCAGCTTCAGGATCTGTCCTTCTAGTGAGCACTCAGGGCTGATTTCCTTAAGAATGGATAGGTTTGATCTTCCTGCAGTCCACGGGACTCTCAAGAGTCTCCTCCAGCACCATAATTCAAAAGCATCAATTCTTCGGCGATCAGCCTTCTTTATGGTCCAGCTCTATATATTATTAGACACTAAACTCTGGACAACCTGGGTCTAGGATAGATTAAAGACTGCCTGGACTTCTACACACCAGCTGAGATCATCCAAAGGAGTCCCCACTGTTGAACAGCTCTTACCACCAGAAACTTCTTCCTGACGTTTAGTCAAGTTATCATGTACTCACAGTCATCCCACTCATTCTTGCTGCTCATATATAATCTACATGACAAATTAGAAGCTTCTCTGAGTAAAACTTCTATCTATGGCTTTAAGTCTTCCCACCCTTAAAGGTCAACTTCTTTTCTCATGACTCATTGCCATTTCCTGCCTTTTGTCTATCCATTATAGGGGTTTTCAGGTCTCGTTGGAGGGGACCATGCCACTTCTGTGTCCTGGACTGACCCTGGCATGCTGCTGACCCTGAGTTAAACATGCCTAAGCAAAGAGTCATGGGGAAATCTTCCCCCAGCCTGAGGAACCGAATGCTTACCATGGCAGTTGACTAGTCCAGCAGCACAGGGCATGCAGCAGAGAAGGCATGCTAGTTTTAGAACTCGAAGGATCTAAAGTTCTCCACAAGGGGGTGTAGTCTAGAAGAGGCAGAGGTGTAAAGCTCTCAGCCAGCAGGAAACCTCCTTCGGACTAAATTGCTCACCATGGTCCTGAAATTTTTGACCTGCCTTCTCCACAGGCTCTGACATCAGAGCTGTATGCAATGGCAGGGGGAATTAGCACAAACACAGCTGCTTCCTTTTTTCTCTCTCAAAGTGATCTTTTTGCTTTGGTGGGGGTAGTTGGGCTGTGATGCCAACCTGCTCACCATTTTGCATCCTCCACAATACTGCCGATCTAGCAACTTTCCAGGATCTGTAAGTGACAAGTCCCAGGTCCAGTCCCTAGCATCTCAAGTAAAGAATCTCAGGGGGAAATGCTGGAGGGGAGCAACTCTGCTAGAGATCCTAGGCAGTCATCCTACACAATATTGGACCAGAAAGGCCAGTGATAAGAAGGCAGCTTCATATTCATGTCCCAAATGCTGCTTTTAGCTTAGTGGACCACAAACGGAGCAGGCCATTTATTTATTAAAAAGGCACTAATGCCGTTCTGTGCCTTCTGGGTTAATATGTGATGTGTGGCTTGTCTTTGTTAACCTACTCTATATTTCCTTGCTGGGCAGAACAACGAGACAGGAACTGAGCTTTAGGAAAGGGTCTCGGCAATGGTGGGGGAGAGAAAATTCACGTGAGGTGTTTGGTTGACTTGCAATGATGATGGATAGGTTAAGGAAAATCTCAAGTGTTGCATTTTGAGGGCTGCTAAGTGGCGAAGGAACCTGGTTTGTTCTTGAGTGTCTGCACAGGATGCATTCTGATGCTGAGCATCTGTAAATGTTGCAATAAAGACGTCTGCGGCCAACTAAAATCCATAGCTGTCTCTGTGGCTTTCTTCCTACTGTCTGTGTAACGTTGTATTTTTTCTGCCTATTTACCCTACACTGACAGCACACACTTGCTGCAACCAACAACGGCACCGTGCAATGCAGTCACAACATAGACATTCTCATAACGCCATCTGTCCACATAAAATTTTGGGGATTTTTCACTTATTTTTAAAAAACCTCAGTTAATTAACTAATTAGTTAATTTATTTATTATGACCCAGAAATGAACTATATGGAGATCCTTCTGCCTGACACAATGTTTATGAAAAATGGATAGGATGTTCTTTGGCTTTCAGCTGAAAGTTCAAATGAGCAATAGAGAACAATTACAATAAACGTATTTTTCACAATGCGCATTCTTAGTAGATTGCACTCAAGCCTCTAAAAGCATGCAGCAATCCAAACAAGATATGTAAGTTATGTGACCTGCCAGCTCTACCAAAGGGTGGGATCCAATCACTCATTCAGATTTCATGTCCTGACCAGTACACTTTAGGGAACACACAATTATTTCCAAGAAGGCTTGAGTGCAGTGCCAGTAAAAAAAAAAGTATTTAAAAACAGAAAAGAAAATGAATATTATTATTATTTTATAACTCATTTCCCAGAATATGCTTATAATATGAGTGGCGCAGACACATTTTCTTTTTCTGAAAGGTTAGTCTCTGGCTGTACTTGGAAAAGCATATCAAGCATTTTCCATTTATTTATTTTTTAACTCTCAACTTTATACGTTTCATAAAGCCTGAATCAACTACTGAAAAATCAACATTCTTTTCAATGTGAAACCAAAGTGTGGGCTTCCTGCTAGGTGGGCAGGAGCAGGGACCAAGCAATGGGAGCTCACCCCATCGTGGGGATTCGAACCGCCGACCTTCTGATCGGCAAGCCCTAGGCTCAGTGGTTTAGACCACAGCACCACCTGCATCATACAGAAGTATAGAAATGACAAAAAAACACACACTTTAATGTGTAATCCATCTTAATATATGCATGTCTAAATTTGCTTTACCTTCGCACAAATATATTTTTTTATACATTCTGTTGCAATTTTTAAGCAAAGAGCTGTATCACAATATTTGGAGAAGTGCTAACTCTCAAATATAACTCCATCTTTATCCCTGTGTTAGTCTAGAATGTGAAAATTAGGCCAGTTTGCTTTCAATAAAATGTGAATGGAACAAAATTCTCTTCCATCCCTAACTATTGCCATCCTCTCCAATTGTTCCTTTATGCTCCAGGAGTGCTTTGAGTTACATTCCCAGATATGTCATTGTGCTGTGGATGTTCTGCTTTTCCTTTCTGCTAGTTCAGACCTGTGTAGTCTGGTGCCTAGACCATCCCATGATCAGAGCAGTGGCAGCAGCAAGAGTCTGCTCTAAAGCAAAGAGGGCTCTGAGCTTTTGAGAAAACAGAAAGTGAAACAGTTCTATCTCAAGGACAAATGAGACACATTTGTTTGAGTGGGAAAAGCTTGGGAACAACAATACTTGCCTTTACTTTCTCAGAAGTAGGCTTAATGTTTTTAACTATTTAATTGTATGGGAAGGCTCACTGTGAAAATGCACAGACCCCCCTAGGGATGTTAAAGTACTTTTAAAACTTTAGTGATAATCATAATTATATTAACTATCAAACATACTCTTGTGCATTCAGCAGAACATTTGCAAACATTCTTCTATTTGTTTATTAAATTTGTCAGTCTCTTTATCTTGCCCAAGGCAACCCAAAGTGACTTACAACCAAACAGCATACATACATACATAAGCCTGTACAAGCGCAGGTGTTTCACATGAGAGGGAACCCAATATGTGCAAGGCTCCAGATAGTGTGGAGCACCCATTCACAAACAATTTAGGAAATATATTGAACATGGAACACTGGTATCAAGTAGTATGGGAAACAGCCTTACCTGAAAAGCTAACCAATAGACTGAAACTGACAAGGGGAGAAATAGGATGCCTTCACTCTGGTATGGATCCCCTCTATCACATACACAGCCCAACAAGACAACAACACAAACCCACCAACAGCATACGGTTATGGTCAACTTAACCCAACAACACGCACAAACAAAGCCCAGTGAAGCCAACCCCTAGGCCACCACAACCTCTCTTACCACCAAGGAAACATAGCAAGTTGAATAGAAAGAGAACCTACTGTATCCAACTGACGCTGACACAAAAACCCCATGCATAAATTATGTAAAATAACATAAGCTTTACCCCCACCCCCTCGCTCCAGCCTCCCTCTTTTCTTCCCAACCCCATACTGCATATAACACCAATGTCGCACAACAAATGTAACTAATCTGTAGAAAGCACAACCTGAAGAAAGAGACAATGCATGTGCTTTTCTAAACAAGGGAAATCTTGAATTAAAAAAAATATTATTATTTTTTTAAAAAAATGATTTTCTTTTCTTTCATTACAAATATACTTATAACATACAGCTTAATAGGAAGGTTATTGACAAGCTGGAATGTGTGCAAAGGAGGGTGACCAAAAAGTTCAAGGGTCTGGAAACCAAGTGTTGTTATATTGTGATTTTATCTTGTGAACCGCCCAGAGACTTGCAGAAATAGGGTGGTATACAAATGTACTAAATAATAATTACAAAGGCCTTATGAGGAACAGTTGAAGGAACTGGGTATGCTTAGCCTGGAAAAGAGGAGACCGAGAGGAGATATGGTAGCCATCTTCAAATATCTTAAGGACTGTCACATGGAAGATGGAGCAAACTTGTTTTCTCCTGCTCTGAAGAGTAGGATTCGAACCAATGGCTTCAAGTTACACAATAGGAGATTCCGACTAAACACCAGGAAGAACTTTCTGACAGCAATAGCAATAGCTTGGGAGGTTGTGGAGTCTCCTTCATTGGAAGTTCTTAAGCAGAGGTTGGATGGTCATCTGTCATGGACACTTCTGTTGAGAATCCAGCATTGCAGGGGGTTGGACTAGATGACCCTTGGGTTCCTTCCAGCTCTAGGATTCTATGAATTATGCACACATGGGTGCCACATTCTGACACTGAAAGGGCACAGCCAGGTTTGCAAAAGTAGGGGTCACTCCAACAGGCACAGTCCTCTTCTCCCCATCCATGTAGCTATACATGAAGAGGGCTTAAGATAATAAGCAACGCACTGGCTGAAGAAGCCACAGTCCATAGCAGAAAAGGGAAGGAAAAATTAAAATCACCTTTGCTTGTTCACAATGCTTGGGGACTGTGATGGCCTGGGAATCTGAATCAGAGGCTGAACAGGAGGAATCCCAGCAGGAATCCCAGCCTGCACAGGAGTCCCAACCTCCAGGGCCGGCTGAGCCGGGGCAGGGCCTTGAATCTGAAGGGCCCGCACCTGTGCCGGATCCTCAGGAGCAGACACCAGATGAATCCACTCTGGCTCCGGGGGTGATTGAGGACCCATTGCCTGCAGGTGCTCCTCTCTCAGCCCTGTCAGGGGAAGGTGAGGCAGCCTCTGGGTCCAGTAACCCTCCAGCCTCTCCTGAGCTGCAGAGGCTCAGGGCAGAGAGGCGGAGGGAACTAAGTTCTGTCAGGAGGAGTGCTTGCCTTAAGGCCAGGAGAGGTGAGTCACCTGTGGGCCAGGACCGCCCTAGGCCTCAGAGGAGATAAAGGCCAGTCAGCCCAGTCCCAGGTTGCGGGAGCAATGTCGTTGGAAACCTGTTTCTGCCAGCACCCAGACCTGTTTTTCCGGAGTTCCGGACCACGCCCGGCTTCTTGCTTTGGACCCCGCTTCGCCCTTGGTGGACAGTCTCCAGACCCTCGACCCAGGACCGGACTCTGACCACACCTCTCAGTAACCCCCCCAGGACCAGCACAGGGACTAATGCAATGTCCATGGCTAATGCCAGTCACCACAGCACCCTTCTTGTTTTGTTAAAGCATATTACAGACATGTGGTGACCCAGTGGTTCAGAGCTGAAGTACTAAACATGGACATCTAAAACGAGGGCAACATAAGACAATTATCAAAAGGTAAAGGGACCCCTGACCATTAGGTCCAGTCGTCACTGACTCTGGGGTTGCGGCGCTCATCCTGCTTTATTGGCCGAGGGAACCGGCGTACAGCTTCCGGGTCATGTGGCCAGCATGACTAATCCGCTTCTGGCGAACCAGAGCAGTGCAGGGAAACGCTGTTTACCTTCCTGCCAGAGCGGTACCTATTTATCTACTTGCACTTTGACGTGCTTTCGAACTGCTAGGCTGGCAGGAGCTGGGACCGAGCAACGGGAGCTCACCCTGTCACAGGGATTCGAACCACCGACCTTCTGATCAGCAAGTCCTAGGCTCTGTGGTTTAACCCACAGCGCCACCCGTGTCCCTTATGGACCATTATGTCCAGGATCTAATGTTACCTAGCTGCAGTATTGTTCCTACATGGAGATGCCAGGCATTGAATCTGGAGCCTTCTACAAGAAAAACAGGTGCTCTACCACTGAACTATGGCCCCCCTCAGAATTCTTCTCCCCCTAGAGAAACTTATTTCTTTGGTGCTTGGGAGAGTGCAACGGCGGCCTCCGGTCTCATACTTCATTTTCTTTCATTCGTTAATTTGCTGAGCTCTCAAAATACCCACTCTGCCTCTCAGCCGAACAACAAGCCATTATTTCTTGCTCAGGCAGAGTACACCCAGTAATGATGATGAACTCTTGAAACCGCAGAGTAATAGTTAGCAAGGAAGGTCATGGCTATTATCCACATATTGCATGAGGGGGCTGAGGACAAGAGCGGCTTGCATAAGAACAGCTACTGAGTTCATGGCAAAGGCGGCATTTGAATTGAAGACATCTTGAGTCATTGCCCGGCTTCAGCTGCATAGCCCAGCTTCAGCAGGGATCAGCAGCACTAGGCAGTTTCTGATTAGGAACTCTCTAGTGCATCCAATCCCAGCAGTGCTTGCTGTGTTGATAGGCGCTGTCAGCAAAGCCCACTTTCAGCAGGGATCAGCTGCGAGGGGAAGTACCCAACTGGGAACTCCCTAGCGCAACTGATCTCAGCAGGATTTGCTGTCAGCAGCAAACAGCTGTATCACTCTTTAAGGCCCCACGTCGCTCCTCTGCAGCTGCATCTTCACTTCTCCCTTATGTGCCATGTTTGTGTACCCTTGTGTATATACGGTCTATTCCAGGACTGCGCACATGGTAGAATTTTCCACCAAGGAGTTACTATTTGCTCTTCAACACAAGCACTTCTCTTAATGGTCTGCATATCCACCATGGAACTTATTCTTAAGGGCTCGGCAGTATTGCATCTGGTTTGCATGCAAAAGGTACCTGGTTCAACCACCAGCACTTCCACCTAGAGCAGCGGTTCTCAACCCGTGGGTCCCCAGATGTTGTTGGACTACAACTCCCATCATCCCTGAGCTCTGGCCTTGCTAGCTAGGGGTGATGGGAGTTGTAGTTCAACAACATCTGGGGACCCACAGGTTGAGAAAGGCTGACCCTAGAGCAAGGGGAGCCCCCTGTGTGAAACTCTGGAGGTCAGCTGCCAGTCGGGGTAGACAGTGACAAGTTAGATGGACAAATGGTATGAGTCAATAGAAGGCAACATTCTATGTTCATATGTTGCTCTACAGCAATGTAAATTTGGAAAGAAATAATCTGCAGGTTTTTGAAGGGATTGTGGACAGATTTATAGTTTGAATGAATTGATGTACATGCAGGCAAATACTTTGCAATGCTCTAACACTATTTTCATTTTTTTTGTAAAAAAAAATAACAATAGTTTAATACTTAAATACTTTTTAAAAGAAATTTCTGCTATGGATTTATGAACATCTTTTGGTAGGTACAGTGGTACCTCAGGTTAAGTACTTAATTCGTTCCGGAGGTCCATTCTTAACCTGAAACTGTTCTTAACCTGAAGCATCACTTTAGCTAATGGGGCCTCCTCCTGCTGCCGTGCCGCTTGAGCATGATTTCTGTTCTCATCCTGAAGCAAAGTTCTTAACCCAAGGTACTATTTCTGGGTCAGTGGAGTCTGTAACCTGAAGCGTATGTAACCTGAAGTGTATGTAACCTGAGGTACCACTGTAGTTCCCCACCCCACCCCCAACTTCTCCAGTGTTTCCCATCTTTAAATGCTTTCCACACTATCTTCTAGATCAGGTATCTTCAACCTTTTCAAACCCAGGACTCACTTTTAACCCAAAAATGCACTGGGGGACCCATTCATTAATCTTTTAAACATCTGTTTCCTTGTGGTAGTGTTCCTGTTGCAACACACCTTAGATCAAGCAGTGATACATTAATGGGTCCTGTCACACCAGTTGAAGACCAGTCTTCTAGATGTATAATATATAGTTTCTGTTTTCATTTCCCCAATAGCCCGTGGCTTTGCTCTCCTAAGCTTTGATCACTTTCAGCAGAACTAGCCAATGTGGTGCCTTGCAAACATTGCTGGACTACAAAGGGGTTGATGGCAGTTGTAGCTGAAAAATACATGGGAGGAATTACACCTTTTCTAGCTGCTCTGCACGCACTGTATCATTCCCCACATTCTATTTACATCACACTTATAGTCTGGATAGTGCGAGCCCAAGTTCCAGAGCTATCAGTCTCTTCAGCCCCCACACATAAAATTAAAAAATGCATGCAATGACTTCTTTTGAAAGGCTTCTTTGTACCTGGTTCTACTTAACAAAGGATAAAGGACTACAGCCTAAGGATGCGATCCTATGCACAATCCAGTTTAACCCAGCTTCTCAGTAAACAGCTTCTCAGTAAACAGCTATGTACTGATTTCCACATAGCGTGTTCTCCTTCATGGAGAGCACGTGTTGCGGTGGGGGCCGACAGGACACTGCAAAGTTGTGGGGCGGGCTAATTGATCGTTGGCCACTGATGTGATTGGGCTTCCCTTGTTGTTGGGAAGAAGTTAATGTTGCCATTTGTTGATTGACAGCCAGAAATACTAAAACTCCCTGCACGAGGCGTAGCGCTTCCTCTTTTTGCCCCGTGCATCGGATTGCTTGCCCCCCTCCCTATAATTAGGGTTGTTCGCATTGATCTTGCTATGCCTGTCATGGGGTCTTCTGCTCTTGGGGCAGGGGCCCGGTAGGAATTTTGTCCATCGGGCTGATTGGCTGGTGCCATTTGGGTTTTGCCTACTACGTAGCAAATCGTCACAACTTGTAAGGTTGCGGTTAGGCATTGGTTTATGGTTTGGTTGGTTGAGGGGCATGGATTGGCTGTGCCTGCCCCTCTAATGCTGCTGCTGCAAGGGATTCTGTTAAAGGAATACAGGGGCTCACTATTGCTTTTGTCCACCCTGTCAAGGGGCTCGGGCCATGCAAGAGCCCCTGGTTGCATTTGGGGAGGGCTGAGGGCAGGTTCCCTGTTCCGTCGCTACCCCCAATTGTATTCCCCTTTTCTGACTTTCGCAGGCGTGCGGAATGTCAGTCTGTCCCCCATGGGGGGTCAGATAGTCGCAACCAATGCCTAAGCAACCACTCACATTTTTATATTTTAATAAAGTTGTGGCCAAAATTATGCCAAAAACCTTAAACAAAATTTATGTGTGATGTGTGTTATTGGGGTGGCCCTGGGGACCTCGACACACAACAAGCAGGTAGCCCCAGCTATAATGTTCCAAACTGATAGATCTCAGAATTACACTGGGAGATCAGGACACCAAAGATTATTGCTGCCAACTTCCTTGCCACAATGCTCCCTCATGGCTTTCAATCCAGCCGCTTTTTGCTATACATTGTACTGCTTTATATGCCTATATGACTTATTTGTTATCAGAGTCGCTGAGCCGTCCAAATGCATCCACTCAATGACACCCTTTGTCTTGAAGAGCCCCTTTTCCCAAGCTAGGATGTATATAGATCACAATGGTAGACTTTGCTGATCAATAGCTTTTTAATGCAATGGAAATTACCACAATGTGTCCATTGAGTCGGTCCTAGCTAGCCTCAGCATCTTCATTACAGCTTATCCCTTTTATAGAATCACTAAACTACAAGCTGAAAATTAAGACTGGTTTGCTGCACAGAACTGATAGTAACACCCTTAAAAAGATCCAAAAAATAATGCAGGAGGCTTTAGCAAGCTTCTGGTGGGAAGAGAGCCATTCTTTCAGGTAATGATTACGAATCTGTCAGAAAACCTGAGAGTATTTTTTGCTTTTCAAATCAGCTATGTTTAGCACAAAATACGATTTCATAAGCTTGGTGATTTGATCAAACCGAGAAGCGTGCATTCTCATCTTTCAGTCCAATTTATAAACTATCAAATAATTTAATTACTTGGATTTAATTCTCCTGCACTTGGGATAGCATATTTCACCGATCTTGTATCGGGTTTGGAAAGACACAAAATTAAGTCGAATGTGTTTCTTAATACATTTCATGGCTGCAAATTCAATGTAAAAATATGAAATTGCGTTACCAGATTTCTCGTTATAGTAAAGGGACACGGCTATCCAGGTATATATCTATGTCCAGTAATTCCCCAACATACTGGGGAGCATTGTTTGCAGGGCGTGGAGAACCCAGTGTCTTGGGCTTCCTGCACTGCTGGAAATTACTTCACACAATTTGCAGCCATGTGGAACAACAGGAATGGGATGAGACTTTGGAGAACCAATCAGTGGTGTTCTGGGTTCCACCAAGGGGTGGGGACCAGAAAGGAGACTGCTCGCTGTCTGGTCCACTCCTGGAGCATAAAAGAAGAGCTTGTCTGCTCACCTCACCTCAGTCTCAACAGACTTTCCCACCCTGCTGCTCTTCACCAGTTTTCTTTACTTCTGTCTCTCTACAGGGAAGGGTTTACTGTCCATCGGCTTTGCTATGAATGTTCATTGGTTGCCGTTTTCAGGGCTACTGAGTAATCTGGCCCACAGGGAGATTGGCTTTGGTCCTGTGGGTTTTTGCCTACCTCATAGCTATTGTCACAACTGGTGGTGGGAGAGACATTGGAGGGAGGGGCAGGGAAGGGGCACCCTTCCCCATCATATAGAGGAATTCCCCTGGAGAGATTCTGGGTGGTAACGCTTTCTGTCTAGAATCCCAGCTTGGGGACTGAGAGGCCACAGCACCCCTACAAGTGATGACTAGAGTCCACAGAAAGCAGTTCATGCCACAATGGACTACAACTTTGGCCAACATCCAACTGCTGGATATTAGCATACCAGCCAGCCCAATGCTTACACCAAAACTATTATTTTGTAAACAGTGAAGTTGTGGCCTAATTTTAATCCAACACGTGGCTTGCTGTTGTTATTCACCGCCATGGCTTCCCTGAACCTGAGACCACAATGATATCACCAGTATCTTTTATTCCATCAACACAACATCTCAGATGAACAAATGCATTACAGCAACAGAACTGTTGAAACAATTGAAATCTTAATTCTGCATCAGCATAAATTTGCTGCTGTGCTGCTAAACGACAGTTTTAGCAACAATGGATATGCAACATTTCATTCCGCCACATTCACTTTCACTTGGATCTCATCGCTTTTAGTGAAACCCCAAAATGCCTTGTAGTGAAATCCTCAACTTTTCTTCAAAAAGCACTTCGGAGGATGTTTAGGGATTTATTTCACCCGCTTCAGAATGTTATTTGGATTCCTGATGTCTGCTAGTATTCCATTTGTAACTTAAAGCAGAACAGCAATGGTTGTTGTGCCGCCGAACGGCCCATTATCTGCAAGCACCCCCAAAACAATTCAACAGTTAGAACCAACCACAAAACTTTATTATCTTTTATTTCACTTTGTGCTGGTTTTTTGTTTTGTTTTTATCTTCTGGTGGCTGATCTGACCACAACACTAGGGCACTAAATTCTATTTTTAAAAATTCCATAACCACACTGATGTGGTTGGGGAATCAGCTTCCCCAAACCTCCTCTGCCAAGTGCATTTGCCTCCATCTGTGCTCAGATGGATCGTTCTATTCTTTATGGTAAAGGACCATCTTAAGACGTCCCTCTAGTGCTCTCATTTTCTCTCACCAGCTGGATTCCAATTAACAGCTTCATGAATAAGTTTGCATATTGGCACCTCCAATGTAGGTACTTCAAATATGCGCAGAACAGTTTGATTTATACCTTGTTGTTGTTGATTAAAACAACCTTGTAGCTGGTGGTTCAGAGAGGACTGCTTCTCGCTTTATATTAGGTGCCGTGGCATGATCTCCAAATGCAAAATACTCAAGGCAAGGATGAGGAGAAATTTCTCACATCTAAGCAACTGTTATCTCTGTGGAAAGCAATATATTGGCTACTGTGATTTCTTCTGACGGAAATAACTATTACAGGGAAATGCATATGATGAAAACCTGAAACCTAGTTTTGTTGAAGAAAAGCCACTTGAGGAGAGGGCAAGCCCTCTCAGAGACCTGGACCACTTCTGGCTTCTGAGGCCACTGGCCGTAATAAATGCAGCCAAAAAAAAAGGCAACTCATGAAAACAACCCCTCCAAAAAAAGTGAGATGTAATAAATGAGATGTAATCTTAAGGTTTTTTTTATCGAACAAATGATTTTCTAGCCTTTTTCTGTTAAATGCACTAATTATTAAAGCAAAATCTTGTTTCCATGCAATGTCACATTTGATGTTTGAGCTAACCAAAAAAAAAAAGAGCATTTTATCAAAATAAATATATTATTTTGCTTACATCTGAGAATTTAAGCTGAGAGGGCATGTCACAATTTGATACAATGTGCATAAAGACAAGTTGTGAAATTTACCAAATGCAACACAGTGGTACCTTGGGTTATAAACACTTCGGGTTACAAACTCCTCTAACCCAGAAGTAGTACCTCGGGTTGAGAAGTTTGCTCCAGGATGAGAAGGGAAATCGTGCACCACCAGCAGCAGGAGGCCCCATTAGCGAAAGCATGCCTCAGGTTAAGAACAGTTTCAGGTTAAGAACAGACCTCCGGAATGACTGAGTTCGTAACCCAAGGTACCACTGTAGTAATAATAACAACAAATGTCTAAACTAGAGGGTGGGGGAGAGCGGGGGTGGAGGTGGGATGCATCACCAAGAAAGAGGGGGAAAGAGAACAGAGGTGTGCAGAACATTTGTCTATTCTAATTTGGCCACCTCATGAGAAGAGAAGACTCCATGGAAAAGACCCTGATGTTGGGAAAGATAGAGGGCACAAGGAGAAGGGGATGACAGAGGACGAGATGGCTGGACAGTGTTCTTGAAGCTACCAGCATGAGTTTGACCGAACTGCGGGAGGCAGTGGAAGACAGGAGTGCCTGGCGCGCTCTGGTCCATAGGGTCACAAAGAGTCAGACACGACTAAACGACTAAATAACAACAACAATTTGTTTCTATAGTTGCAAAATCAGGGGGCGGAGAATGCCATAAGCCTCCCTCTGTTTCCAAGATTGCTGGTCAGGACTGGCTCACCCATGAGGCAAGGTGAGATGACTGCCTCAAGTGGCAGAATCCAAAGAGGCAGCAGATCCCAATGCAGAGCTTTCTTCGTGCCTTGTTCCTGATGCAAGTTTTCCCTCAACCCTTCTTCCCTAATCGGGAGAAGCACACCATTTTAAAGTCTGCCTCAGGTGCCAAAATGTTTTGGGGTGCCATAGCTGCTGCTGGTTCACTACAAAAGTGAGGGGGAAAGGAATGGATGAAGGCCAAAATATGTTCATTTGGCAAGATATGAGCCTAAAGCGAAATGAGACTGGAAGTTTGGGGCCTGTAGAATTCAACATTTGATCTCCCTTTTGAGCCCTGCACCCATCACTGTCATTTAGACTTTTTTAAAAATGTGCTGCTCTTGTGGGGATATTGAGTCCAGTTGTTTGACAAGACTAGATTAAACTGAAATGCACCATTTGCTGCAAAAACATAGTTGCTTCAATGGATATCTTAACTGGTTTAATTATCATTTTAGGACTGCTTTTATTTTTAGTTATTTAATTAATATGAATATTGTAAACCATCCTGTGATCCTGGTGGAAGGAAAGGCAGTCTAAAAATTAAGCCAAGAGCAGAATTCTAACCAGGTCTACTCAGAAGGAAATCCTGCTAAAATTCAACCGGGCTTACTCCCAGGTAGGTGGCCTAAGACTGCAGCCTAAATAAATCAACGAATAAATACATGCTATTCTGCCAGCATTTGTATTGCCTATAAATGACTTCATTTTCTAGTGAAGGATAATGTGGGCTAGCACCCAGGAGAGAATAAGAATCCCTTTCTACTGAGAAAATGCAAATGCATTGGCAGTCTGGAAGCCTGTTTTTCTTTGCTGGCTAAGAGTGAATGGCAGAGGATATACAATATGGCAGAATACACAAAAATAAGGAACTGCTGGGACCTCAACCCCATAAGTACATTTTACAGCGGTATATTTATCCAAGCAACAACCAAGTATCAGATATAAGAATATAACTCCAGTTATACTGATTAAATATCAGCATTTACAAGTGTAAGTAATAGGAAGTGTCAAATCCATATGTTCCTAAGGTTCCCCACAAATGCTTGTAAGCCAGAAAACCTGTCCCAGAGTTAGAAACAAAAACAGAACTGGACTATGTGCAATATGAAATAGTTATGAATACCAATATCCTACAAATCCTATCAGTAGGATTCTATACTGCAGATTATTTGGCAGTCAAATATGCTTCCTCATCAACTGAGATTGGACCCATTTGGGAGAGGGGATTGCCTAATATAGGACTATCATGAAAGACATCAGCTGCCTTGCCTACGATTTATGGTAACTTTTGTTTTTAAAATTCCATTAAAAATAAAGAGATTATCTTCTTCCATGCAGCCCTTCCCACTTGGTTTGCATGGCAGAAGGGCAGTTTCTGCCGTTTTCCTAAATATATTTCTGCAGAGTAAAAAATTCCCTGGTATATAGTTTTGTAGCAGCACCAAGAATGGCATATAACTTCTATAGCTGTCCATGGAGGCACAGGTTAATTCTGTGTCTAGCCAAATGGGCGGGATACAAATCTGTGAAACCCAGCCAGATGGGCGGGATACAAATTTATTATTATTATTATTATTATTATTATTATTATTATTATTATTATTATTATTATTCTGCAGCCGAAACTGCATGGTTATTGGTACCTAGCTCCATTTTAGGACACTTCTGAGGGTCTCTGTATAACAGATTGTTTAATCTATCCTAATTATACACAGATTTTTTATTTTGTTCTGTTTTCAGCAGAGAGGCTGTACATACCATCCGGTGTGTGGGGAGGGGGGGGAGGAATGTTATTCCACAAACCATATGACAACTCCTTGGGATTTTTGGAGTGCCTTTGCAAACTAGTAGGGTCCCCCCCCCCACACACAATCAATGTAGATATTTGCTAAACAAGAATAGCATTTAAATATTCCCTTTAAATCAAGCAGTCATTTGATGTATGGCATACACAATTGTTGTGGTGCTGATCCACATTCAAGGAACTAGAATGGAAGACATAGAAAAGGTAAGTTGATAAGCTTCTGTCAGGTCAAAATTATGTAGTGGAATATAGTACATGATTTTGAGACGCAAAAGTCTCTTATTCTGGCAGATTGGAAACAGAAGACGCACTAAAATAATGTGATTTAAACTGAGTTTATATAGATCTGGCCCAATCGCCTTCTAAATCCGGCCTGCGGACAGTCTGGGAATCTGCATGTTTTTACATGAGTAGAATGTGCCCTTTTATTTAAACTGCATCTCTGGGTTATTTGTGGGGCATAGGAATTTATTCATTCCCCCCAATGTGTATGTGTATATATATATATGTATGTGTGTGTGTGTGTGTGTGTGTGTGTGTGTGTATATATATGCTTTCGTAGATTTTCACGGGTATAGGTATGCAGGTTTTGGTGTCCTCGGGTGTCTTCCCGTGTAAAAGTTGGGGTGTCTAGGCGACGTTTCGACGAGGTCTCACTCGTCATCTTCAGGCTGGTGCTTTCGGCTTCTTGTTACTGGAACAGAGCAGGATCTCAGTGTTTGAGTTCCTATAAATACTGTTGAGGGGTGTGGTGTATAGCCTCCAATGTTCTGGGCCGAGAGGAAGTTCCCAGGCTAGTGTGCCTTTTCTTCTTTTGTTCCTTAGTTGCTTGAGGGAATCACTCAAGATATCCCTCAAGCAACTAAGGAACAAAAGAAGAAAAGGCACACTAGCCTGGGAACTTCCTCTCGGCCCAGAACATTGGAGGCTATACACCACACCCCTCAACAGTATTTATAGGAACTCAAACACTGAGATCCTGCTCTGTTCCAGTAACAAGAAGCCGAAAGCACCAGCCTGAAGATGACGAGTGAGGCCTCGTCGAAACGTCGCCTAGACACCCCAACTTTTACACGGGAAGACACCCGAGGACACCAAAACCTGCATATATATATATAGTCCGGCCCCCCACAAGGTCTGAGGGACAGTGGATCGGAACCCTGCTGAAGAAGTTTGCTGACCCCGTTATATACTAATCAAACTCATTAGTAACAAAATAATTTAGTTGTGTTAGGAAGCTTGCATCCTGATGATAGATCATGATAGAATAATTGTGGGTGATAAATCAGAAAGTGGAGTACCTATGTACCATGTCAATGACTCAGCAGACTCTACTGCTCCATTCTTTCCTGAGCCTACCATGATGCTGAATTTAGTTCCAAAATGTTGTGAAATAAGTCTTCTTTAGAAAGGACTGAGTCACATGTATACCATTATCTGACGGATTGTCACCTGATGATTCACCCTTCAAATCCTTCCATTGAAAAGTACACTGTCTGACGTGATCTCAGGAATTATTTAAAGCTCTGTATTATGGCATCTATATGCTAATGGCTGTTTCACTCATGATCGTAATCTGCCAGTGTGATGTTTCACTCATGAACACGACTATCTGCCAAATGATAATTTATCAGAAGATGAGAGCGTCCCATCATATATGGCTCTTGTGCATGCTTGCTGGGGCTAATGGGAGTCGTAGTTCAGCAATTTCTGGAGGGCCAAACATTCCCCACAGCCACCTTATTTTCCTCATTCTCCAGACTTCCTCGACGCTAAGTCTAGCTTAGTCAGTACGGCATGAGATCTCAGGGTTGTGGATTTGCACTCCACACCACACAAAAAGATTCATGCACTGCAAGGGGTTGGACTAGATGGCCCTCGTGGTCCCTTCTGATTCTATGAGTCTATGCAGACATGAAGAAGAGTGAAACTTGAAATCCTTGTTATTTAGGTCATTCACTTACCAGATCAAGGAGGACATGAGGATATTATCTTCACTTCTGCTTGAAAAAAGCCCCACAGCTGTGTTCCTTCACTAAACCACCAATCCTAAATTCACTTTTCCACATTTGTACTTCTAAAAAAATCCTCATGAAACTTCATCAACATTTTAGTGCAAATTGCTCCTA
This sequence comes from Podarcis muralis, assembly GCF_964188315.1. Lineage (NCBI taxonomy): Eukaryota > Metazoa > Chordata > Lepidosauria > Squamata > Lacertidae > Podarcis > Podarcis muralis. Next base: position 13,967,442 of record NC_135657.1, on the reverse strand, counting down.
CTACACATATTTTTGCAAAGCAATTTTGGCTGATGTACTGTATATATACATTTTTATGCATTCTTTATTTTACTTTTCGTTAGACTTATATCCTAATATATGCATTTTTTTAACACATTACTTAGCTGGAAAACTGCATTGAAAAATCTGAAGAAGTGCAAATTTCAGAGGACAGCTGCTTTTCAGTTCCTGTGCTGTTGCAGAAAGTGTGAATTGGCTAGGCTGGCCTTTAAGTGTGACCCCAACAGAATTTCTCAGCTGTCCCTAGTCACGCCCTGAAAGGCATTTGATAATTAGGCTCCTATTGACACATTAGTCTGGGAGGTGTATATCAGGTCAATTTGTATTGGAATTCAGAGAACTCAGACTCCTCAAGCATCCCTAATGTGTGAGAGAGGAAGTAAAATAAAGGAAAATAAAACAAGCAACGTAATAGTCCAAAAGATAATTGCAAGTTGGATTTCATTTTCCTCCTTCTTTAAATAAGACTAACTGTTCCACTCATCTTCAAAAGAGACAGGAACACAATAAAATTACCACTTTCTCCATGTTGTAACCACTGCTTATGCCATTTAACTCAATTCTGTATTATTAATCTTTGAACTACACTCAAGAGCCAAGTGGTAGCTGCGAGTCTGCCTTTGGCAGTCAAGAGCTATCTATTCCCATGGTTGTTTTTTTATTATTTACTAAGAGCTATGTGAACTATGATTTTCATCCTTTTCATGGCATCCCAGCCATGTAATTATTGGAAGACTTCCTTTTGGCATGTGTGCCGGCTCTTATAAAGGATAAAGCATCCCCCGCCCTCTGCACAAAGTCTTGCCTTTCAAAAGATGGGTCATCTTTCACATAGACCTCTAAGTATCAAGCACTCTCACTGACGTATTGGCATATGACTGTCCGTGTGGGTGTGGGTGTGATTTTGATTCAGATGAAGGGTTATCTTCTTCCCTGCTGATGAAGTATAAAATACTTTATTATGGGGTTCTATTCTCCAGGCGCACAACAACAATTCTCCAGGATGAATTGAACAAATCTGAGGAAGGATTTCTGATTAACGTTTCAAAGGCTCTGGCAAAACAGCTGGCAGGGGAGGCTTAAAATATGTGCTGAAATTAACCTACTGATTGTATTTTACACTGGCTACATTGTACAATTCAGACAAATGTTTATCAGCCAATTCCTGTAGGGGCTGCAATGGTCTGGAGGTTATTTACACATGTGGTGGGAATGTCTAGTCATACAAGTGTCCTGGTAAATGGTATTTCAGGAAGTCTCCGTGATAGCACAACAACTTATTCACGTAGACCCAGGACTAGCTTTATTGCCTATATTTCATGACAGAATGCCAAACATGTTATATAAGGAGCTAATCCTTTTTCTTACTTGAAGCTGCCCATATGGAAGTTGCTAAGCATGGGTGATACCACACACATTTTACTCTACCAGGTTGGTGAAGTACAAAAGGTAAAAGGTAAAGGACCCCTGGACGGTTAAGTCTAGTCAAAGGTGACTATGGGGTTGCGCTGCTCTTATCCCTTTCTGAGGGAGCCGGCGTTTGTCCACAGACAGCTTTCCGAGTCATGTGGCCAGCAGGACTAAACTGCTTCTGGTGCAATGGGACACCACCGTGACAGAAACCAGAGCTCATGGAAACGCAGTTTACCTTCCTGCCACAGCAGTACCTATTTATCTACTTGCACTGATGTGCTTTCGAACTGCTAGGTTGGCAGGAGCTGGGATATAGCAACGGGAGCTCACCCCGTCACGGGGATTCGAACTACCGACCTTCTGATCGGCAAGTCCGAGGCTCAATGCACAGTGCCACCTGCATCCCTAGGTGAAGTATAATATGGGGATTGGCTGAGGCAGAGAAATTGACAGAGCTCAATAGTCAGGCTACAGGAGTCAAAATGCAGAAATCTTTCTCCATTCCCTGGTACCCCTTCATTGTTTATATTTACAAACAAGATAGTAAAATACCTCCTGTTTCACAAAGACCTTTGCGGTCAGAAGTAATTACTAAGCATTTCTGCTCACTGGTTTGATAACAGCATAACCTATTATGCCTGCTTTATTTTATCTTACATAATGCATTATGTCTCATTTGTGAGAGTTTATGATATTGAATGTGATGTTGAAACAGTTAATTACTAAAGTGTGTATATATACATGCGATAAGCAATAACTTTTGAAACAGTGTTTTCAAAACATTCATGAATTTAGCATCCAGAACAGAAAGCACATTTTTTTCCCATCCAAATTCCTACATTCAAACATCTCACTTAACAGGATAACATTAGCAGGGTAACAAACTTAGAGATACCATAACCAAGACAGATAATCAGATAGGCAGTCAGACAGTTGCAGAATTCAGCACAATTTCAGCACAAATTAGAACGTTACTGTGCTACTCAGTTAGGTATGGTTCAAGGCAATGTCAGATACACCCCTGAAGCAAACATATATTGTTCTAGATAGGCCCCCAAACAGCCTATCATTCTGTATATAACCATAAGTCAACACCAGATATTGCTAAGAGTGCCATGTATTACAGATCACCTGAATATTTTCTAGAAACATCCCTATTTCTGGCCAGCTTGTGAGTAATATAAATAACGAATAGATGGTGATGTGATGAGCCATCAAATGAACACGTATGAAATAGGTGTGCAATACATTCCAAAAGGAATGCTTGCAAAAAAAAAAAAAAAAAAAAAGGAAAGTGTTGATTGGCCTATTTTGATTATAAGGCTATAGTTGCTATGAGAAAAGAGAGAGAGAAAACACAAAGAAAAAGAAAATAGCCACCAGAAATGCTTTTAAAATACATTGAGCTTATAATTTAATCATTAATACACCCAAAGGCAAGCCCTTAAATACTGATATTAAACTAGCAATATGCCTTTTGATGCTGGAAGTAGGAGCAACATGTAACAATTGGGAATGAGATGGTTGGCTTTTCCCCCTCTCCCTCCTTCTCCTTACCTGATCTAATCTACTGAGAGTCTGACAGCTTGAGATCCTCCAGCCCACTGTTAAAATGTGTAACATCTGGAACCAGATCTCTACAAAGCTAGCCTCGTTCACTAAACTCCTTGCTATTCTAACTTGGTGAGTTAACCTTTCTGACAATTCCACCTACCAGATACATAAGAACCAGCCCTGCAGTGTACACCCGCTTTGCCACTTCCACCAGTAGTCAAATCTTTATAACAAATTCCACAGCTTCAGTACAAGAAACAGAAAAAGAATGCCACCTTGTCCACCTCATCGGGCAACAAAATGTCTTGAGCTGACCCCGGACATCACTTTTCACTTTTCATCTTCACCATTGAAATTGACCCTGCAACTGGCCCTGACTTAAAGATTTCAGAAGGGTATTAAAAGATTTGCACACACCATTGATCCTCACGGCAGCTTTGTGAGCTGGGTTAGACAGAGACAGTGGCTAGGTGAATACTAAACTATGGTTTAACTAAACCGGGCATAGGCAAACTCTGGCCCTCCAGATGTTTGGGACTACAATTCCCATCATCCCTGACCACTGGTCCTGTTAGCTAGGGATGATGGCAATTGTAGTCCCTGACATTGAGATGGCATGAAAGAAAAGTGACTCCCAAATGTCACCAGCTGCTGATGAAGGCATACCTTTGTTCTAAATTACAGTGGTTGTCTCATCATTTTAGGTGCTAGACAATTATACGAACCCAAGTTCCTAGCTTGGTGCTGCAGCACAATGAATGCAGTGACCTAATTTCTGCAAGCAGCTGCATCAGTGTAAATCCAAAATACATGGAAACATGCCAGATACACACCAGTGTAATTTGTTTGGAAAGCAATTAGAGCAATGAATGCAAAGAAAAAAAGTAATTAGATAATGTACTTCAATTATAAGCTTATCATCTTTGAGGGTAAAGAGGCATATTTCTTGCCATACTTAAAACCACAGAAAAATAAAACTGAAAGGGACTTGAACCTGATTGGATCATAGAAAAATATTTATAATTATAATAAAATCTAAGTGTGTGGATTCATAGAGTCAATAAAATCCAAAACAGGTTTGGTTTGGATTGGATTCCAGTTTCCCAACTATCTTTGATAAGCAGTGTTTGGATATAATCAAAGGAGGCTCTACATTGAGTCAGCAACAGCAGCTGGCTTTATCTGCAAATGGCCTGTATATAAGATAGCCAATTTATGTATTTTTGCCCTCCCCCACAAAAACTAAATGAATCATCAGACAAGAGGACAAATAGAGGGCACAGATATGCATACAATTTTCACATTCTAATTTCAGTATACATGTACCTTCAGAAAAAATTACTGTTGCTTTAATAGAAATATAACACACCTTTCGGCTGTGGGAAACAGCATGATGAGGTGTTCTGTGTATCTGCTTACTGTCCTGTCCAAATTTTAACTGCTGATGGGCAACTTCAAGCCTTCTGTTCTCCCTTCCATTGGTTCTAGAGCTTTTAACCAGACTTGGGCTGGGTAGTCCTTCAAATAGAGGACTGTCCTTTGACAGCCTTTCAAATCCCCTGCATTAGTAGGACACCTAACCACCCTTCCTGTGTGTTGAATCACTTAAGAGCCATTGGCAGTCTTCATGGCTAGTCTAATGGGAGCCAGTGTGGTGTAGTGGTTAAGTGTGGTGTACTCGTAATCTGGTGAACTGGGTTTGCTTCCCCGCTCCTCCACATGCAGCTGCTGAGTGACCTTGGGCTAGTCACACTTCTCTGAAGTCTCTCAGCCCCACTCGCCTCACAGAGTGTTTGTTGTGGGGGAGGAAGGGAAAGGAGAATGTTAGCCGCTTTGAGACTCCTTCGGGTAGTGATAAAGCGGGATATCAAATCCAAACTCTTCTTCTTCCTCCTCCTCCTTCTGGGTGGGAAGGAACATAAAGAGCTTCCTGAGTCTGGCCCACACAACGTGAGTCCTCCTGAACTCTGCTATGTTTCTGTATCCTTGGGTTAGTCTTTAGTACTGGCTTTGGCTTGCTTCTTGACATCACCCCCTGGTTTGCCCCCCGGTCCAGACTTGTTCATTTGTCTCAACTAATGACGGGGTGGTGCTGTGGGTTGAACCACAGAGCCTAGGACTTGCCAATCAGAAGGTCGGCGGTTCGAATCCCCGTGATGGGGTGAGCTCCCGTTGCTTGGTCCCAGCTCCTGCCAACCTAGCAGTTCGAAAGCACGTCAAAGTGCAAGTAGATAAATAGGTACCGCCCCAGCAGGAAGGTAAACGACATTTCTGTGTGCTGCTCTGGTTCACCAGAAGCTGCTTAGTCATGCTGGCCGCATGATCTGGAAGCTGTATGCCGGCTCCCTCGGCCAATAAAGCGAGATGAGCGCCGCAACCCCAGAGTCGGTCACGACTGGACCTAATGGTCAGGGGTCCCTTTACCTTTACCTAAAGACTAAGAATCATAAAATTTGTATACCAGTAGTTGGAAGGGATCATGAAGATCATGGAGTCCAACCCCCTCCAATGCAGGAATATGCAGCTGCCCCATACAGGGATCAAACCTGCAACCTTGGTGCTATAGCTCTAACCAACTGAGCTATCCAGGCTGATTTGTGACATGGATTCTGGTTCCTAGCTCACCTTTATTTTATTAATTACCCATTTGCATGCTGAGCAACCACATTCAGCAAAAGTCCCCAAAGAGCTGTTCTTTAGGAGCATGGAAAGAAATGGTCAAAAACGAATATGGACAGATATAGCTGAATAACGAACAACCAGCTCACCCATACAGGTACAGTCTCTCTCTATTTTGGCACCCATGCAATCACTCTAGTATACATGTGAGTTCCCTTCCTGCCTGGATTTTATCATGCTTTATTCATTCCTTTTCCTGTGGGCAACATCCTTCAGCAACAACAACAAAACCACCTTTCTTTGTCATCCATCCGCACTCCAAATAACAGAGGACAAAGCGATTCACTTACCACAAGTAACACACGCATTTAACTCTGCACATTTGTGATAATCTCAGAAGTGCTTCTCTAATGCTCACATACATTTCCAGTGTCAAATCAGCACTCGCCCCTCAGCTTTTGCAGTGAAATAGTAGTAAGTGACTGTTTTGATTCCTATGAAAAACACAATTTAAGCGAAAGCAGAACCCTTTTATCAAAAGTACAAAGGACCACTTAATGTTTCTCACCCCGGAGGGCAGGATATTAGCCGCATTCTGGCACACCAACCAATTCCACTAGTGTTGCTTGCATTGTGCATTGCTTCTTTTTTTCTAAAGAAAGCAAATGAGGCAAAAAGGATTGAATATTTTCTTTAATGCAGAGAGAGAGAGAGAGAGAGCAGGAACACAGACCATCCTAACACTGCTGGTGTCCAAATTAACTACACAATGCACTGAGTAAATATTAATTGGGGCTGCCCTTGAAACTGACCCAGAAACTCCAGCGGGTGCAGAATGCCGCGGCGAGACTCCTTATGGGGTCTTCGCTGCGAGATCACATTCATCCGGTACTATACCAGCTGCACTGGCTCCCGGTGGAGTACAGGATCAGGTTTAAGGTGCTGGTTTTAACCTTTAAAGCCCTATACGGCCTAGGACCCTCGTACCTACGGGACCACCTCTCCTGGTATGCCCCACAGAGAAACCTACGGTCTGCAAATAACAACATCCTCAAGGTCCCAGGCCTCAGAGAGTTTAGGCTGGCCTCAACTAGAGCCAGGGCCTTCTCGGCGGCGGCTCCAATCTGGTGGAATGCTCTGTCACAAGAGACTAGGGCCCTGCGGGACCTGACATCTTTCCGCAGGGCCTGCAAGACAGAGTTGTTCCACCAGGCCTTTGGTCAGGGCGCAGCCTGACTCCCTCCTCTGGCAACCTGCACAGAATTTTGCCTAATCGGTTGCCAACAATTTGATTTTAATTAATTTTTATAATGAAATGTTTTTAGAATGTTTTTAGAATTTGACTGTTTGACTATTTGACTGTTGTTAGCCGCCCTGAGCCCGGCTTCGGCTGGGGAGGGCGGGATATAAATAAAATTTATTATTATTATTATTATTGAGTTATTTGTTGTCTTCACCTTACCCTATCAGCCTTTCCCCTTCAAAATCCTATTTCAAGGGTCACCTGTGTGGTGCCCACAGGTACACTTGCCCTGCAGAAGCTAGGTTGCCCTTTCCCCCACCCTTTCCCCACTTAAATTAGTCTTGAATGAAGTGCTCTATTGTACAGTGGTACCTCGGGATGCGAACGGGATCCGTTCCGGAGCCCCGTTCACACCCAGAAGCAAACATAACTAGCGACGGCATGTCTGCACACATGCACATCACTTTTTGCCGCTTCTGCGCATGCGTCTAATGTCATCTTGAGTGTCTGCGCATGCGCGAGCGGCGATACCCAGAAGTAATGCACTCCGTTACTTCTGGGTTGCCATGAAGCGCAACTCGAACGCGCTCAACATGAAGCATATTCAACCCGAGGTATGACTGTACTCAACAGATTGTGGTGTTCTCGGTAGTGGGGTTTGTGTGTGCCCACAACAGTTGTATCTGATTTGCAAATCTGCCCATAGGCCAATCAGTGATAGCATCTGCTGGTCTAGCTGTAGTAGCGGCAATTTACCAAAAAAAAGGGGGGGAGTTGGGAACCTTTTGGGGACCACTATTTACTTCCAAGAAAGGTGGAAAGCATGAGGGCAGCACTGCATTGTGTGGGACATTGGGCAGCTGAAACGTCAGATTACCAGTTCTCGCTGAACATAATATATTTCTGCAGATAGAGGGGGAAATATGAATACGCAGAGCCAGCCCTACCTTTGGGCATGTGAGGCAACAGAAAACAGTGAGAGCCATGTAGCTTGCCCTACATTCCCTATGCTCCTCTGCTCCCCTCACTTGTGGTAGTAGACTCTTATCCTATTTTCAGTGGTCGGTGTTTGTACACAGAATAAGGGTGGTGCCATCTTCTACTTATTCTTAGGCAGCAAAATGTCATGGGTCAGCCCTGACAATAATGAAAGAGCTGGTAGGAATGGATTCATTCTTGTCCCCAGATTCTAGAGCTTCCAGAACTGTTGCTTTAGCCCAGAGTTGGTGAGCTGGATTTGTAAATCCAGTTAGAATGTTCAGATATGCAGAAGAAGAAAATGTCCATGATGACCAACCCACCCCAGAAAATGTGAGAACGGATGAGGGCTTTAATGCTGTGTGTGTGTGTGTGTGTGTGTGTGTACGTGTACAGTTGTGATTTGAGTTGTATGAAATCAAATCAGCACTTCAGTAGCTGAAATCAGCACTTTAGCTTCTGAAAGCCAACATATGAATAACGAAAGTTTAAGAGCTTCACTGGGGAGAGAAAGAACCATTTTTTTTAATGAAAAGTGCCAGGCAACTTAAATATAATTGCACTCAATAACAGTTTCATCTTTTAAGAGCAAAGCCTGAGAATAATGAAGGCACCATTTATTTAAACGTGGTGCTAAAATGTATGACAAGAGAAAGCTTTAAGGTGTATTACGGCATAGAATGGTTGCTGCTTCCTTAGAGCTGCTATTAAGCTTACTTTGAAAGGACATTCACCTGTGAGTCATAACCGTATCTGAAGAGGCATGCAAGGGTGAAATGGAAACTGGAATGAAAACATCCTAGAACTGAAGGCAAGGTTGGCCCAAGACATTTTGGCACCTGAGGTGAACAAAAAATAAAAAATAAAAACGGTACCCCCTTCATCCCTTGGCCAGGGAAGAAGGGATGAGCAAATATCTACAGTGAAAACAAGGGAGTTAGTGGAGATCTACATCGGGAACAAGGGTCTACCTTACCTGATGGTTGAAGTGGAAATCAAAGGCCATTATGGGTGTGAAAAGGGCCCACCCTGAACCATGCTGGGCAGGTGCAAAGCCCAGGAGATCCCAGAGAACAGGGCCCATCATTTTCTCCCTAGGGGTGGGAGGAGACTAGGCATGCCTCCTATTTTCTGAGGTGCTGCTGAAGAGAGGGCACTGGGGAGGGGGTCTGCTGAGGCGGTGGCAGACCCAGCCTCCAAGGAGCACACCTCAAGTGTCGCCACCACTGCAGCAACACCAGCAGCAGTGGGCGATGCATCCCTTTGAGGTCAGATCTGTTGCTTCTGTGGCTCTTGCTGCCTGAGGCAATCGCCTCACCATGCCTCAAAGGGCGGGCCTGTTAGAATTCCTGCTCCATGATTGCAGTCATGGGATTTTTGTCTATCACATGATGGTGTATGCTTTGACTCCACAGAGTGGGAAGTGACAGAGACAGGATGTTTGTGTTACTGTGTTCCGTGAAGTGGGACTATTGTCCTTTGTTCTTTTTCTCTTTGCTGTCAGATGCTTGAGAGAGAGGGAGCCATGTTGCAGTGCTCCGTGTGTGTTTATATGTAAATAAAGTAGATTAGCCAAAATGCTGAGTTGCTGTTCTCTTACATGGACTGCGCAAACTCTGCGGATCCCTAAGTGTGTCGATGTCTGTTGGCATCGATCACTGTGATGTTCAGGCAGAAGAATGCTTTTGAAGCTCCTGAACAAATGACCAGGAGGGAGAGAACATGCCAGTTGGGCATGTGTCTCTGCCAGGGTCCTACTCGAGTGTAGGATGAGCTCCTGACAGGGCCAGCCCTGACTGTAGGGCTGTTAAGAAATTTGAAACCAGAAATTATATCAGCCTGCAAAGACAAATTTGCATACCCTGCAAAATCTAGCTGTGTGCATGTGTACATCTGCATACATATGTACGTATGTGTACTCATCCAATGAACACAGTAATCACTGCAAGGGCAACATGATTGTTTTGGGATTAGGATTGATACAGTGGACCAGCCCCATGTCTATAACTTGCAAGAAGAGGGTGTATGGTAGACATGGTCAGTTTGAAGAGTTCCGGGACTCTATCCTGAATCATATGCTCACCACCTAAGATGTTGCTGATTGTAAACCGTATTTCCAACACTGTCAGCATTAACATAAACAGATTATATTCTCCTCTTTGAAATGGCCCAGGCTACCATTATGCTGAACACTTCTCAAAGCTAAGAGCATGGCTGCTACTGGTCACCTGATATGTGCTAAAGTGCTGCTGGCCACTAGGTGGACATGCATTCACATCCCCGTTAAACCAAAGGATTGTTTGATGATAATATGGGACAGTACCCCTATGCAATGCTCTGAGCTGGTGTTTGAAAAGCTAGTATGATAAATGTGTTCTGGGCTACGGGGAATTGTACTACATGCATACTAGTGACAAGATCTGTCTGCAAACAAAAAGTGTCTATCCTGGGTGATTCTTCCCTGTCCTTAGTAGCTGGTGTAAACATGTGATATTTTTGTGCTTAAATTAAAATACTAGTGCAATTTAATAGCACTGGGTTTTGAATAAAATACCACTGAGTTTTGGGGCACCCAGAAATAGATGTACCAATAGAAATACCATGTACTCAAGGCTAGTGATGGCCCTTGCCTGTACCAGGGCTATTCCAAGCGCCATCTTTATTGTGATGATTTGTTATCATTATGGTTTCAGGGTGGTTATACACGATCATACATTCAATATTGCTTATGCCTGAGGAAGTTTCAAAGCAGCCATACTGCTGAGTTACTAGTCGGTGTATGTCCCATAACTTCCTGCAGTAACCCTGTAACTTTTCATACCACAAACACTCCGGTTTGCTTTATTTTTTGTTTGGGTTTTGTTGCCGTGTGTTGCACAAGTGCCCCTCCAGACGGCAATAACGCCATGACATTGGGGAAGCTTCTCGGAACAGCTAATAAAGCAGAACGGTGTGCAAATGGTCCAGAAGAAACCCACCAGAAATACATCCATGGCATGTAGCAGAATACACCCATAAGAGACACTCTGGGGAGGGAAGCAAAACCTTGAATAACGGCTATTTCTAGTAGCTTTCACTAATAAAACTTTAACAAGGCATCCCTAAACAACAAGAACAGGCGCAGTGATTTAAAAGGAACAGGTTTTCCTGATAAACATGGACAGTTGGGAGCATCATGGTAGTCTGCATAAGATCTGCTCACACTGGGAAACTCCCATGTAATTATCACCCCCACAGCAGGAGCCATAATTTGGCTCTGGCCTTTCTCTGCAGTACCAGCTTACTTAGCATAATTATCAGCCCATTCACCCTGTAGGGCTAAAGACCATTCTTCCTTTTTCCTGCAGAAGTACTGAAAAGCAGAAGAGTGATGCCAGGTGAGATGATGAGAGGACAGAGGAAGAGAGCAAGGGCACAACCCCACGCTTATGTCATGTTGCTTGAAGGCACCTAGGACTTGGCAGAAGCTCTGCTGCCACAACAGAGCTTGAGATATGCCCAAACCATAGCAGATACACTGGGAGGAAAAGCTCTGATATACTGTCACAGCTGTTCTGCCAGTGAATATGTGCTGATGGAATGGCTAGAACAGAATGGAGTCATGTACTGCTGCTCCAGACCATGGCCAGTTGCAACCTCACTGAAAATATTTGTTGCAAACATTGAACTTCTCTCAAGCCTCTTGTGTGGTGGGGTAAACCATTCTGGTTACATTTTGACTAAGCTGCTTTGAAACCTATTTTTGGCATCAAGCTGTATATAAATTAATTTGTGCATACATCGTAGTAATAGCAGCATTTACACCTGAACACTGGAAATAGAGGGGAAAACTGGGAACCGCAATAAAATGTGGTAGTGCCTTCTGGTCGGGATTTGAGCCATTTCATTGTCCCATGCCAGATTTTCCATTTCCCTCCACAGACAGAGAAGAAGAAGAGGAGGAGGAGGAGGAGAGGAGGAGTTTGGATTTGATATCCCGCTTTATCACTACCCTAAGGAGTCTCAAAGCGGCCAGCAATCTCCTTTCCCTTCCTGCCCCACTACAAACACTCTGTAAGGTGAGTGAAGCTCAGAGACTTCAGAGAAGGGTGACTAGCCCAAGGTCACCCAGCAGCTGCATGTGGAGGCGAGGGGACGCGAACCCTATTCACCAGATTACGAGTCTACCACTCTTAAACACTACACCACACTGAAGTGACAGACAGTGTGTGGTGGTTCTGCAACACTCGCCTGATCTCTTTGCAGCTGAGTCATTGCAGTACATTGGGACGAAGAAGGTGAGCGCCCGGGAGCAAAGTGCAAAAGCACCAGCAGAGCCAACCTGGTGCTCCTGCTGGAACATTTGCACCACAGCAAACTCATTGCTATGCCCCTTCCCTGTTCCATTACAATACGTTACTCCAACTCAGCCAAATATAGTCAACATTCCACGTGTACTGAGCATGCTCAGTCCTCACTGAGCTGTGAGAGTTCCTCCTACCCCTAAAGATTACTGAATACAATAGCCAATGCATATAACACAGGGAAAAAATGTGATACATATACACCAGCTATTGTTATAATCATTATAACTGCACCTGCTTTCTCATTCATAGCCGAACACGATCCATTAATTTGGTCATTTTCATAACTTTGGAATAATCCTGAGAGGCGTTGTACGAATTTCCATTCAGCAAAGTATATGCCAATTCTACACTGGCACAGAATCCAACCGAGACTACTATCTACATAATGCTTCTTCCAGAAGCTCTGTAACTTAACATGATTGAGAGGGGTTTAGCGCTGTGATTCTGAGACACATTGTAGGATTTCTGAAATACCAGCTAATAGAAAATGCAGAAGAAGTGCCACAGGGCTATGCTGGCTTTAGTTTCTATCAGTTTATCATATTTTCCAACCTTCGGTTCTCTCTGTATTAACACATCAGTTTGCATTTTTTTTAAAAAATGTCCCCATGAAAATTCATCAGCAAATTTCTCCTCATATTTGTATGCAGTTTTGCCCCATACACACACACACACACACACACACACACACACACACACACACCTTTGTGCAAAGCAGTTCCCCAGACTGTAATGCATTTTGATGTTATTTTCACAAATACATTTCACACGCATTTCAATGCATATTTTATAAGCATTTCTGTACATGCTGCTTGACTTGAGAACGCCTTTGCAAAATTCAGATGGCTGTGTTTCGCTTCATATATTGTTTCAAAAATCATTGCTTAGGTGAGATTGCCTTTAAAAGTGAACTGAATCAAATTCCTACCACATCCCTAGTTAAGAATGAATGAAAATTAGTGGATACCTCCTCTCCAGTTTCCTCATCTCCAGGAAGAAAGTTGGAGTAAGAATGGGAAGTGAACCATCTCATGCTGTAAGCATTAACAGAGTTGTTTTTTTGTTTTGTTTTTTTGTTAAGGTAGCATACAATTTCTAGTTTAATGGGGTAGTCTAATACTTTCCTCAATGTCATGGATCTGTCAGCTGCAAACCAATCTATCAGACATTTTTGCATCCCTTCTTCCTACAACATGATGGATTCTGACACTTCTTCTTGAGCTTAATCTGATATGCATGATCTGTGAAACGCAGACAGCCTCTTGTTATTTTCAGAAGGGGGCTGGGTGTTAGTTCATAAACATTCCAGAAGCAGAATTTTAAAGGCTCTTAATACAGTAATAGAAAACATCTTAATAAAAGCTCCCATCCACCACCATTTCTTCGTAATGAAATATCACCTTTCTCCTTCCCTACTGATCTTCGAGGAGAGAGGCAGACATTGGAAAAAAAGAAAGGAAGGCTTTGTCCACAACAGTCTAGACATTTATCTTTCCCATTAACGCTATATTTTGATTCTGTAGGTATTACAGGATCATGCCCCTTCTTAAGTTACAACGCATGGGGAATGAACAGCATTGCCCAATACACACTGCAGAGGGTTAAGCAAAAACATGATAACATTAATTGGATGGGCAAGCTTCACACTCTCTTGTTACACGCTGACAAAAGTAATAAACTCTGGGAACTTGACTGACTGACTTATCTAATTAGGAAGCAATCCTACCCCCCACTTACCTGGGAGTAAGCCCCATTGAAAATGAGCATACTTACTTGTGAGTAGACATGGTTAAGCTTGCACTGCAACTGTTATAATATTTGGGACATTGGAATGATGGTTTGTTCTATCTATACAGACAACAACTGATCTACACATGGACACAAGACCACAGCAACATGAAAATGGACGGAAAGGGGGTCACGGGGTGTAACAGGGTGGAGCAGGCATATGTGCATTCCGCTAACATGCATGGGGGTCAGGAACGTAACCCCAGCACAGATCAGTCGCTGCCTGTATTGTGGTGGCCTATGACCTTGAGCAATAAGCAATATTCACTCATTCAAATATTTGTCAGTTTTCATTCCTTAGTACAGAAAGTATTGATCTGATATGTAGAGAACTTTCCTATTCTGATTAATTCATGGGTGTTCTAGATGGTTTCTTTCTATGTGAGAGAAACAGGAAGAAGGTTTCTGATGTGTGGGTTATTTCTCTGGGAAGCTGTGTACAGCTGGTTTAAACCGGTTTTGTTATGTTTCTGTCAAGGTCGTGCTGACCATAATAGTAAGACCAGGAGGAGCCTGGCTCTCACTTACTGTACTTTCTGTCTCTTTGTTCTAGTGTTCTGTTTCTGTTTGCTGTAGTGTTAGATAGATAATATAATAGATAGTCATATTATAAGTTCGTTTAAGTGTAAGTTTTATTTTAAGTGCTGCAACTGGATTTTTTATGGGCTGTGCCAATCCTGAATGTACTGGATTTGTAACCATTTATGCTCATTTGCCTTCAGTGCCAGTAAAGCTCTGCTGGATGAAGTACAATTGCCTCTGGTCTATTTTGTGGAAACTCTGCTACGTGCTTAAGTTTTTTCCTGCTCCTCCCTTCATGGGTGACACTTATTCCTGGAAAAGATGCATAGCTGGGAGCCTCTGCTTCAGTCTGGTGATTGCTTTGCAGGTTAAAAGCCTAATAGGATGGTTACTTCGTCTGGACAACTCAGTTGCTTAGAGAGTGTGGTGCTGATAATGACAGGGCTGCAGGGTTCAACACGCATAAGGGACAGCTGCATATCCCTGCCTTGAAGGGCGTTGGACTAGATAATCCTCAAGGTCCCTTCCAATTGTATAGTTCTATTATTCTGTTGTTGTTATTTAGTCGTTTAGTCATGTCCGACTCTTCGTGGCGCCATGGACCACAGCATGCCAGGCACTCCTGTCTTCCACTGCCTCCCGCAGTTTGGTCAAACTCATGCTGGTAGCTTCAAGAACACTGTCCAACCACCTCGTCCTCTGTCGTCCCCTTCTCCTTGTGCCCTCCATCTTTCCCAACATCAGGGTCTTTTCCAGGGAGTCTTCTCTTCTCACAAGGTGGCCAAAGTATTGGAGCCTCAGCTTCAGGATCTGTCCTTCCAGTGAGCACTCAGGGCTGATTTCCTTCAGAATGGAGAGGTTTGATCTTCTTGCAGTCCATGGGACTCTCAAGAGTCTCCTCCAGGACCATAATTCAAAAGCATCAATTCTTCGGCAATCAGCCTTTGTTATGGTCCAGCTCTCACTTCCATACATCACTACTGGGAAAACCACAGCTTTAACTACACAGACCTTTGTTGGCAAGGTGATGTCTCTGCTTTTTAAGATGCTGTCTAGGTTTGTCATTGCTTTTCTCCCGAGGAACATGATTTTTATGATTTTATGAAATAATTAAAAAGGAAGAGAAACCTGGCAAACATGCTGGGGGTGGGAATGGGACTGGGGAGAGGGTTCTTGGCTATGAATCCCAGAAGACCTGCTCTGTACCTTGCAGGCCTTTTTCTGGGGAGAAGGAAAAACATTGTCTGAGAGCAGCCTGTGAGGGACACTGACTAGGAACCATGATACAGTGGTACTTCGGGTGACAAACACTTCAGGTTCCCATTTACACCACAAAGAACTCATAATCCACCTACATTCAGCAGCCAGAAACATCATAACCAGACACTGGAGAGACCTGTCAGGAATAAGCATGGACCAATGGTACCAAATAGTATGGGAAACAGCCATACTAGAAAAATTAACCAATAAACTGAAACTGACATGGGGACAAATAGAAGAAGACGCCTTTATGGCTCCCCTTTATCACATACACAGCCCAACAAGACAGTGACAAAAATCCACCAACAGCATACAAATCAATATGGCTAACCTGATCCAAAACACCCACCCACCCCACTCACACATGAAAACAAAGATCGCCACAGCCAATCACAAAAAAACAACCACACCCTAGGCCAACCCCAACCTCTCTCACCCCCAAAGGAACACAAGTGAATAGCACAGAACCTGCACAAGCAACACTGACACAAAACCCCACATATATTAAGTATAATAGAAACATCGCCACCCACCCCCACCCCCACTCACCTTTCCCCCCTCCACCTCTTTCCCCCTTTTCTTCCTAATGTCTCAACAAATGAAACTGATCTGTAAAAAATGTTACTTGAAAGAGAGAGAGAGAGAGAGAGAGAGAGAGAGAGAGAGAGAGATTGCACATACTTTTGTAGACCAAGAAAATCTTTAATAAAAAACCCCCAAACACTTTGGGTTACAAACTCCGCTAACCCGGAAGTAGTTGCTCCAGATTGTGAACTTTGCCCCAGGATGAGAACGGAAATTGCGCACTGGCGGCACATGGGCAGCAGGAGGCCCCATTAGTGAAAACGTGCCTCAGGTCAAGAACGGTTTCGGGTTAAGAACGGACCTCTGGAACGAATTAAGTTAGTAACCCGAGGTACCACTGTACTAAACTTGTCATTAGGAAAACCACCTGCTGCTTTCTGGTTGCCTCCCCCACTGCAGTCCCAAAAGAAATTGTCCCCCGGGGCACCGCTACTAGCCCCGGGAAACAAGACTCCATTGGGAGCTATTTTCCTCTGGGAATAATAGCAATAGGTTACCAAGTGGGGTGATTTCATCAGGACCACAGAGGGGAAGGAAAGAATTAAATTTCAACCCCCTATGTGCTGTTGCACAAGTGTAAATGGGGTTTTATTGGGGGGGGCATGTCTGCCATTAATAGAACAAATGACAATGGACTTTCCAATGATGTTTTAGTGTTGTTCACGTCATATGTGGTTAGGCCCAAGTATACATAGAAAAGGAAGAAACATGTAATAGGTTATCTTAAAGAAGCAGAACAGCCAGAACAACAGTTTGAGCTTAACAAACCTAGGATTAATATAGAAAGATTTGGTCAAAAATCATTTCAGCTTACTAGGTCACTTTGCCATTGACCTTAAGGTAGACATATTCGAAAAAAAGTGACTTCAAAGGCATGAAACTGATGAATTTTCATGAGGACTTTAAAATATATGCATTGCAGAAATGTGATGAAGTGAACATACAGTATCATTTTAAGAAGGGGGAACTGGAAGAAACCAATATGGACATAATCACTAATCCCTACCACAGGAGAACCACAAAGTGTTTACTGAGGATTATTGTGGCTCCATAATCAGGAGCCCTTCAACAATCAATGGGTGCAGCAAGGGAAGGGGGGAGCAATCTATGGGTAGTCCTACTCAGAGTAGACTCACTGAAATCAATAAGCATGACTAACTTCTGTGCCAACTTTTAAACACCTGCTGGGAATTTTTCTGTTCCACCAAGCCTATTAAAGCAATTAAGAACACATCATTCCACAATGGTTAACATACACTTGTGGTTTTTTTAAAATATAATTTTTATTACCTCAATAAGCCACCTTAAAATGTCACAATGACTTCCCTTCTTCTCTTTCCACGGTTCAATTTGCGTATCCCTGCATATTTTACATAAAATAAGGTAAAGGTATAGGTACCCCTGCCCGTACGGGCCAGTCTTGACAGACTCTAGGGTTGTGCGCCCATCTCACTCAAGAGGCCGGGAGCCAGCGCTGTCCGGAGACACTTCCGGGTCACGTGGCCAGCGTGACATCGCTGCTCTGGCGAGCCAGAGCCACACACGGAAACGCCGTTTACCTTCCCGCTAGTAAGCGGTCCCTATTTATCTACTTGCACCCGGGGGTGCTTTCGAACTGCTAGGTTGGCAGGCGCTGGGACCGAACAACGGGAGCACACCCCGCCGCGGGGATTCGAACCGCCGACCTTTCGATTGGCAAGCCCTAGGTGCTGAGGCTTTTACCCACAGTGCCACCCGCGTCCCCTACATAAACTAAACCATTCAAGTATTCCATTAATACA
Organism: Podarcis muralis; assembly: GCF_964188315.1. Lineage (NCBI taxonomy): Eukaryota > Metazoa > Chordata > Lepidosauria > Squamata > Lacertidae > Podarcis > Podarcis muralis. Next base: position 13,949,332 of record NC_135657.1, on the reverse strand, counting down.
TCCGTCAAAACTTGTTTACACTGTTGAACTTACACTTGTCTTTAACTGTCTATGTCTTGTTTGTATGGTTTTATGGTTTTATGGGTTATTGTATGTATTTATATGTGGTATATAAATACAGTGGTACCTCGGGTTAAGTACTTAATTCGTTCCGGAGGTCCGTACTTAACCTGAAACTGTTCTTAACCTGAAGCACCACTTTAGCTAATGGGGCCTCCTGCTGCTGCCGCACCGCGGGAGCACAAATTCTGTTCTCATCCTGAAGCAAAGTTCTTAACCTGAAGCACTATTTCTGGGTTAGCGGAGTCTGTAACCTGAAGCGTATGTAACCTGAAGCGTATGTAACCCGAGGTACCACTGTATTTAAATAAATAAATGAACTTAGGTTCATCAATTTCAGTGGGTCTACTCTGAATAGGCTGAATACTTAGCTGAATACAACCCCGCCCCCATCCCTTGCAGTCTACTGTTACCCTGACTCCCTTGGTACTGCAGACAGCCAAGCACGGCTGACACGATGCCAGTACACCCTTAGTAAGCAGGGTAGGATGCCAGTTTCTCAGAACCCTTCACTCCAAGGGCTTAAGCTTCCTTCCTTTTTGCTGTCAGCTGCTTTCCTCTAGCTTTTATTGACAGAGAAAGAGACACATGGGCTGCCAAGCTCATTGGGCTTCCAGGTCTTAATTGGCCACAGGCTCCACTCTTTCTGCTTTCCCTGCTCTTCTTAACCTTCCCTGTATCTAATATATAGATTTTGTTGCATTTGGCACAGGATGGAGCCATGCTGGCAACTGTTCTGATCTCCAGTCTCTATCAAGCCTACCCAGCAGCCCCATCCTGCCATTGTAATGGCTAACGTTTCTTTATCCAGTTTTAGCTTAGGTTGGAGAGCAGGGGAAACCTCCTCCTTCGATCCTTCATTCCCCTTCCCCCTGTAGTACTGCATGAGGGAGGGGGGAAGCTTAGACAGCAACTGACCTTCATCCTTCAAATCCTTCAAATAGGCTAAGTCTTCCTAAGACATCTTTTAAACTCACTGGATGAGCCAGAAACGCTTGCGGACAATGCGATGAAGTTGCATGTTGGAAGAACCAGGACAGACAAAGGAATGCACTCCTTTCACAGGACGCACAGTGAAACTATAGAATTTGCTCCAACAGGAGGCAGGGATTATCACCAACCCGGATGGTTTTAAAAGAGGGTTAAACAAATTAACAGAGGCACTGGTTCCCGGTGGAGTGCAGGATCAGGTTTAAGGTGCTGGTCTTAACCTTTAAAGCCCTATACGGCCTAGGACCCTCGTACTTACGGGACCGTCTCTCCTAGTATGTCCCATGGAGGACCTTATGGTCTTCAAACAAAAACATCTTGGAGGTCGCGGGCCACAGGGAGGTTAGACTGGCCTCAACCAGAGCCAGGGCTTTTTCGGCCATGGCCCCGATCTGGTGGAATGCTCTTGTCACAAGAGACTAGGGCCCTGTGGGACATGACATCTTTCCGCAGGGCCTGCAAGACAGAGCTGTTCCACCAGGCCTTTGGCCAAGGTGTAATCCTCACAGAACTCTAGCCCAATGGTTGCCATTAATTTGATTCTGAACTGATTTTAGAATGTATTTCAATTAATTGATTGCGATTTTACATAAACTGTGCTATTTTTACTGTTGTTAGCCGCTCTGAGCCTGGCTTTGGCTGGGGAGGGCGGGATATAAATAAAAAAATATATTATTATCATTGTTATTGTTATTAAAAGTGAGTGGGAAAACGGATGTTAATTTTACCTTTGTATAGTTGGCTAGTTTCTACACAGACTCTCTGGGCAACCTGCAGGCAAGCAAGAGGCATTATCAGAATTCAAGGTCTGGCAGGGGACATGGCCTGCGGGGAAAGGAGCAGTCGGGTAGAGTTCTGGGGGCCAGATAGAGAGACTTGAGGAGCCACATTTGACCTTGAGCCTGAGGTTCTCAACCCCTGGCTATTCTGAAATTCACAGCTTCTATGGTAGGGGCAAATTTCGTGAGTCCTGCCTTATGCATTTATAAAGTCAAAGCAACTGCCCAGATGCTTCATCCCAACATAATTTTCAAGAGCTTTGTTGGGCTTACTTAAATATGTGTTGACCAGCACAGCAAAGGCTGGAGACTACTGTACTGAGCATTGAAAGTTAAATGAACAAAACCTTGTTATTTCAGTGGCTTAATTTGCCTCGCAGATGGACGGGATAACATCATGTTACCAAAGCAATGTTTCAATTGAATACTGGATTGCCCACTTAGAACCAGGTACACTGTGTTTCCCATTTTATGACAAAGACTGTACTTCTTCATGGACTAAACTCAACCGTTGTTCAGTGAATGTGCAGAAAAAAATAAGAGACAGGGAAAGTAGATAACACTGCTTTCAAAAAGAATTTGAACAATTTTTTGCTGCTCTATGTAGGCCATTAAATTTGGAACTTACATAAATCCATGAATATGTGGAATATTTTACAGAAATAAAGGTACGCTTACCTTCAAAAAGCTTTCACGGAGTTATGGTGTAACACCCTGGATATAGTTTACCCAGATAGGAGACACAGGGGCATTTTAGGACAGGAGAGTTTTGTGTTGGAGACTGCCCTGAATTGGAGAATCTTATCCGCTGCATTTTATAACCTTTGCAAAATGATCCTTGGAAGTCTTTTCTATTACCTTTAATCAAGTCTTTTTTTTTTTTCTCCTTAGCAAAGGTTCACTGGGTGTGATTTTTTATTTATTTATTTTGAAAAATTGCTAAGTGATATGAATTGAGTAACCCGGCACGCAACTCTCTTTGCAGTTGCCACAAAGAAAATCGGGAAGAGGTGTTTAACTAACATAGTTAACTAACTGCGCAAAGGGATGGCTTTAGCTGGTTTAAATCACAGGTGTTTGTTTATTTAACAAAACGTGTTTGACTTGTAAGGAAAAGCTCTTAAGTGGTTTACGAAAACCTCTAAGCAGATGTTGATATTATTTCGCTCTGGGCAGTATGGATAATAACAGACAGTAGTGATCATGTTTAAAATCAGCCTCATTTTATATATATATATATATATATATATATATATATATATATATATATATACATATATATATATACATATATATATATATATATATATATATATATATACATATATATATATATTGCTTGCCTTGTATATGATGAAAGGGCTGTTTTGCTAAAAGAAAGAAACCTGGCTGATCCTGAAAGGGAAAAAAAGCAGTGGCTGGGTGAGGGGAGCGGAAAGCCAGGGTAGGGGTGTGTGTGTGTGTGTTTGTGTTTGTGTGTGTGTGTGTGTATGTGCTGTTGGCAATGTGGGGAATGATGCAGATGAAGCAGTAGCCAGAATTATTATTTTTTTTTTGGGGGGGGGGGGACTCAGCTGAACAGAATGGAGAAAGAATGAAGCATCTCTCAAAGTTTCTGCCTGATACAGCAGTTAAGAGATACAAGCGCCGACCGCATAGTTCATCCAGATCACAAGGCTGCTCTCGGTAGCAATGCACAGGGAGGCTAATTGCAGACAGACAGTGGCAGTGGGCTGTCAGTTGCCAGATGCTGAGTTCTTGCATATGCTACCTCTATAATTGGGAGCGAAGGCAAAAATGTCTCTAGCAACAGATATTATTTCCCCCTCACAAAAGAGTCGTTCTCTATCTTTCCCACTCCCAATTTAAATAAAAATACTCCTTTATATTTTTTTTAAAAAAAAAACAGTCATATAATCAGTGTGAGAAACAAAAAAAAGGTTCCGATTTTTGTTCCTAAAACCCAAGGGAGTATTAGACATTATGGCAATTAACATCATTTAAATTTTTCTGGCACGATGCACATATAAATGGCTTTGATTCCTTTCCGGCCTTCAAAGCCAACTCCTTGGACAAATTCCACCATCATCTCGGTTTAAAAAGCAGAGCAACTGCACTGAGGTCGGGTTAATTCCATCAAACTAAATTGCGTTATGTTCATTACGACTGCTTCATTTCTGTTTGCCACGCACACTTCTTCCTCACCCAAAGCCAAACCGAGTGTCATCTCTAGCTGCCAAAAGTTCTGAGTGGGAATGTCTGTTTACCTTATAAATAGTGGGGTTCCGTGGGTTACTTTTTAAAATAATCTGCCCGTTCGTGCTGATGCCATTCATTAGCTTTTAAGTGCTGATTGAATAATCGGATGCCAGGATTTCTAGTCCCATTCTTTGCATCCTTTCCAGCTGATGACTGTTGTGTATGATTACATTACACTTCCTTCCTTTTAAAATATTACTTTTATTTTCCCCACCGCCATTGCTTTGGGGCAACTGCCAGGTATGTAATCAGAGGGTAAGCCCAGGAGACCTGAGTCCTGGGACTTTTTCTCCTAGGCCCCAGACCTCCATTTAGGAAAAACAAAAGCCCTATTTTATTTTATTTTTCCTTCCCTCTAATTCCTTCTAAAATTTAGAATTTACAGCTATTCACATACATTAGCATGTGCAACTTTTATGCAACTTCATATCATGGGAGTGTGCCCCAGAGTCTTTAAAGGATCCAGCACTGACCCTGGCAACTACTGAACAAATGGAGGCAGGAATGTACCACTGTGAGCTTCAGATGGACCACCATATGACTAAATGGGAACACTCCAAGGATACGAAAAACAGGGCCATCAAGAAGGCAGCAAATGTCTTTGGACCTAAAGGAATGCAAACCTCAGGTGTGGATACTCATTGGGCTGATTTCACATGCCCACTTCACATGCTGCAGCCCAGTCTCCATTGTATTGCACTCATACGCTACGTTCAATGTGATAGCAAAACATTATTTGGGATGCCATAGCTCAACAGATTTGCAGTGGTGTACCAGACCTTAGCTAGCCAGCCATTGATTCCGACCACCCAGTCATGATCAAGCCAATCCCAACCTTTAAAACGCAAGGAGCTGCATCAAATTCACCCCACAGGATACCTGTGACAATTGTTTGAGGCAACCCATCCATCTACAGTAGACATGGGGGGAATTTTCATAGCTCAATGGTCAAATTTCCTCCTAGGCAGCATGACAGCTGTGGACATGGACCAGAGGCATCAGGAGTAACAGATGTGACAATGACTTTTGTACAGTAGGGTATACAGCTGTCATGCAGAGGTCAGAGGTTCACATGCACATACACAGCTCAATCTGTAGAGCCTAAGATACACAGCTCAATTCTCCATCTAGACAAGCAAGAGCCATTACCACAGTTGAAGGCAGAGCTGGCCCAACCATGCAGCTAGGCGAGGTGACTGCTAAGGCATCTGGCAGCAGATCCCAATGCCAATCTTCTTCCCTCCCTTGAACCTGACATAGATCTTTCCTCCTGGCACAGAAGGGGGGGGTACCATTTTGAGGTCTGCCTCAGGTGCTAAAATGTCTTGGAGCCAGCCTTGGTCGAAAGGCACATTCCAACCACGTGAAAGAAAGTGTGGAGATGTCAACGAGCTTTCAATGAGTCAGGTCAACCACAAGGCAGGCACACACATGGGAGGCACAGAATGCAATTAGCTCTTCATTAACAGAAAATAACACAGTCCTCTGGTTCACCTTAATCCAGCCACAAGGTGCTGAAACTGACTACTGGCTCCATCCTTCGCCTTCTAGCCTTTCACTCTGGATCCTTCCCAAGCAGATGAAGGCTGCGGTGAGGGAGCGAGCTCCTCCTCTGGGCTTGTCAGGCCAGCGATGTGCATGACTCTCCTTGATTGAGGTGTCAGAGGGGGATGAGAACCAGTAGAACTGAGACTGTCCTGCTGCCATGTAGCACAGCCAATGTCTGAGTCCTCTCTGAGTCTGTGCTCACACTGTGACTCTCAGCCTGTAACCTTGTCCTGGAAGACCCTCCTTCTCATGACCCCTCTCAATTGCTCAAACACCCTGCTTCTAGCACCTCCCAGCTCATCCCTTCCCCAAACGTCTCCCCAATGCCCCACCACCAGGATCTGGTATCTAAGTCATCTAGAGTTCAAGAGGTTGGCAACACGAGAAAGGGCCTTCTCTGCAGTGGCTCCCCTTCTGTGGAATGCTCTCCCCAGGGAAGTTCGCCTGGCGCCTTCACTATACACCTTCAGGTGCCAGCCATAACGTTCCTTTTTAACGAGGCCTTTGCCTGACCTGATCTACATCCTACACCCTTTTTTAAATGCTGTCTCTTTTTAGTGGTTTTTATTGAGTTGTTGTTTGTATTTTGATTTTATGTATGTGATCCTATATGTGACCCATGAGACCTTCGGGTACAGGGCAGTATAGAAACTAAATAAATACATAATTCTTCTGTGTCCTCCATGGGAGGCTCCTACAGCTCTTCCTCTTCCAGCCAGTCTCTGAAAGGAACAGGGCTAGTAAGGGGGCGTAGGCTGGCGAGAGCTAGGTGCTTTGAGTTCACACATACCATCTTTCCACAGGAGAGCTACGCAGCTGCAAGCCTGCCTGGTGCCTCTCCTATTCCTGAGGTGCTTGCCTGAATGCCCTGGACTCAACTCCTGGTAGTCCTTGTAGTCCAAAACATAGCAATCCTTGCAAAGGCTTAGAAACCATTTTGCCTGAAGGCACTGCGTTACAGTGAAGATGCATTTCCTATTTCACCTCGACTGGTTCGGGAAATTTTGCTTGATAGCATTCTCTGTTTTGTTAAAATTTCCTAAATGCAGCCTTTTGATCCAATTGTTGAAAAAAAGACTTTAATACCTTTAGAGCTAAGGGATTAGCTCCAGTGCTTCTTGTATACAAAGAATTATTCATGTCCAACTGTCAACTTCAAAAACAAAATCCAAGTGATGAAAAGCGGACCCCCCCCCCAGATGCCATTGCATACTTAAGAAACACTGCAAATATACTTAAGAAACACTGCACGCGAAACATTTCCTTCGCATTTCCTGTTTGTCTTCAAAATGCAATTCTGTCATCTATACAAAAAGGGAAAAAAGCATTTGAATAATATATTTCAGGGTTTGTTTGTCTGGCTACCATGACATGGCTTCTGAAGTGTCTCAACCACTGGATTAAAATGCTGTGGGTAGCAGATACCGCAGAAACCAACAGAAAAGAGCCCCTGCTCTTTGTTGACCTAGTGTTTCTTAAAAACCAATCCAACAAACAGGAGAGTTCTTGGGCCAATATCAAGAGTTGTTCTATTATAAGAAACCTAAAGAGCTTTTGTTCCTAGCCAGGAATATTGTATGCATTGAAGGACTCCAAGTTATGGCCACTACTTAAGGCATATTTGATGGACACTTGACCAAAGTTTGCTGTCATTATTTGCTGGCATGCACCAAGTCTAAGCAATGTTTTCATTAAACTTTGTTTGCTAGCAACTTTTGTTTTGTTTTGTTTTGTTTTTTGTAGGGATAGAGGCATCCCTATATTCTGGCTTCTCTCAGTTTCTTATTTTTCTTAAGTTCAGTTTGCTGTCTTTATGCATCAGTTTAAAGTTTAAAAAACAAAACAGAAATGCTCATAATTCCACACACACACCCAGGATTATAGGGCTCATTTCGTCCAATATACTCATTTTATATGCAATTTTGCCTGGCATACACATAATTGCAATCAATTCCCCATAGTACAGTGCATTGTTGTATGTTATTTTGTTGAACATATACATTTTAACACACACTTTCCCCTAATACACACATGTGACTTGCTAAGGATTAGATATACACAGAATTACATTGTGACATACTGTTCCAAGATGTGCGATCCTGTTCATTTGTTTACTCTTGAAATGCCTCTGAGATTTTGCAGAAAGAGGAGCTTCAAATTCACTCTCTTTTTTGGAGGGGAGGGGGGAAATATGAGGACCCACCGGTATATTTGTTGTTTTTATATATTTTACAAATGTATAAACAGTTTCGCATCCTGAGGCCGTCAAGCTGTGCATAACAAGATAAAACTAAAGTAAAATACAACAAAAACAATTCAGAACTTTAAAAGCACTCATATAGATGTACATTTAAAATTTCATAAATGGCCAGGGAAAGTTTTCTTAAACAAAAAGATCTAAACATGACAAAACTGGGTGCCTGTCTAATTTCAGCTGATAAATAATTCCAGAGGGCCAGAGCTGCAACTTCTAGACAGGCGGTTTTATGTGCTTGTGAGATCTGCACAATCCTATGTACACTTACTGAGAAGTAAATCTTATTGTGGACCTTTACCTTAAGGTCCATAAATGGCAACACCCTAGAGGTCCCGGGCCCTAAGTTAGATTAGCCTCAGCCAGAGCCAGGACTTTTTCAACACTGGCTCTGGCCTGGTGGAACGCTCTGTCTCATAGACCAGGGCCCTGCAGGATCTGATCTCTTTCCTCAGGGCCTGTAAGACGGAGTTGTTCCGCCTGGCCTTTGGCTTGGAGTCAATTTGATTCCCTCCCCCTCTTTCTTTTTTCCTTTCTCCTCCTGTGATGAGGCTGCATTTTAATGTTTTAGTGTTGTATTTTAATCTTGTTTTTAAGTTGTATTCATTCAACTTGTTTTTATTATTGCTTGTTAGCCGCACTGAGCATGGCCTTGGCTGGGGAGGGCGGGGTATAAATAAAATTTAGTATTATTATTAAAATTTATTATTGTGTTTAATGGGATTTCCTCCCAGTTAAGTGTGTATAGGATTGCAGCTCAAAACACTGTAAATTGTTGTTTGCATGAACAAATAGAGCTGAGAACTGCATTACTGCATTCAGAGGAAGTGAGGAAACAGTGAACCTCAAAGTTCTGATTTGAAAATTGGTTGGGTATAAGGAGATCAAATCATTTTTACTCAAAATTTACAGGGGTCCAATTTCTAAATCAACCCCTTTCACAACATCCCTTGCCCAAATAGAAACATTTCCTCTGGAAAGCTATGAAGCCAAAACACATTTTTTTAAATTAGAAATCCTCAAAATCCAGAAGTGTGAACTTTTGAGACTTGATAGCCATTGAATGTCCAATTCAATATCCAATATTCACCATCCATCTCCAACTCCTAGTATCTGCATAAAAAGGTAACGGTACCCCTGCCCGTACGGGCCAGTCTTGACAGACTCTAGGGTTGTGCGCCCATCTCACTCAAGAGGCCGGGGGCCAGCGCTGTCCGGAGACACTTCCGGGTCACGTGGCCAGCATGACAAAGCTGCATCTGGCGAGCCAGCACAGCACACGGAACACCGTCTACCTTCCCGCTAGTAAGCGGTCCCTATTTATCTACTTGCACCCAGGAGTGCTTTCGAACTGCTAGGTTGGCAGGCGCTGGGACTGAACAACGGGAGTGCACCCCACCGCTGGGATTTGAACCACCGACCGATCGGCAAGCCCTAGGCGCTGAGGCTTTTACCCACAGCGCCACCCGCGTCCCACAGTATCTGCATACAAACAGGATATACCATTGCTCAGGCTATACAGCTCTAACTGGCAACTTTCATCTTCTGAATAATGACACCCAACACCTCTATATTCAGGACTGGAAGCAATGGGTGATACCCAGCAGGCTTTTCTGCGACAATACTTACTAGTACTGAAAACTCAGCCTTTTTGTGCTGGCACACACAGCACTTTCATCAATGCATGAGTACTAGCACCTCATTTATTTATTTTTACCAAAAGAAAAGAAAAAAGCACTGGTGATATCCAACATTAGTCTTAAAAAGCTTAAACCCATCAACTAAATAGAGTATACCCCTGAGTATGCAGTCCTAAGCTCACTTACCTGGCAGTAAAGGTAAAGGTACCCCTGCCCGTACGGGCCAGTCTTGCCAGACTCTGGGGTTGTGCGCCCATCTCACTCAAGAGGCCGGGGGCCAGCGCTGTCCGGAGACACTTCCGGGTCACGTGGCCAGCGTGACATCGCTGCTCTGGCGAGCCAGAGCCACACACGGAAACGCCGTTTACCTTCCCGCCAGTAAGCGGTCCCTATTTATCTACTTGCACCTGGAGGTGCTTTCGAACTGCTAGGTTGGCAGGCGCTGGGACCGAGCAACGGGAGCGCACCCCGCCACGGGGATTTGAACCGCCGACCTTTCGATCGGCAAGCCCTAGGCGCTGAGGCTTTTACCCACAGCGCCACCCACGTCCCTACCTTACCTGGCAGTAAGCCTCCCTAAATTCAATAGGACTTACTTCTGAGTAGACACGGCTTGCAGTGTTAGTTGGCTTTCTATCACCCACAGACTTTCTGGGAGCCATGAACAATTATGCTAGAATGGAATATAAGAATTCAGGCCAATATAATTCTTCAAAAAATTGCACACCCGAGTATGCAAGGTTGACATACCGGGAAGCAGGAAGATTTCACACATCTCCACAGCAATGAAAGAGGTGCACTGGAGTTTGTTTGTTTATTTGTTTGTTTGTGTTTGTTTTGCCCCTATATGGAAATAAAACCAAATATATGTTCTTACGTATATTCCCTCTCCACTTATCACTTCCCATCTCATCAAACCCAGTACCCTATTGGCTCTGAAATGTGTTGGCCTAGTTAGCTAAATAACTCTCAACGAGATCATGGATGGCATTTTACTACATTTCACAAAATCTGGGACACGGCAACTCACAACAATCAGAGGGAGGCACAAAGCAAGAGAAGGAGAAAGGTTGCTGAGAATGCACTTGAACAGGTTTATTGTGAAGCAGAACAAATTATTATTATTTTATGGGGCCGAGTCCATTTCTTACATTCAGATCTTCAGCTCAGTCAAATGAAATGTGCAAACTATTTTTTTTATATAAAAAAAATCCTCCCCAAGAGAGGGGTGGTCTCTTTTTTGCTTCTAATCACAGGCTTCTGGCCAGCAATCCATTTATTTTATTGCATATAAAGCTCCTAGCAGCTGACTGAGTGAACCACGCTAGGGAGAACTGCATTGCGTTGCTGGGGTGTATTGTTATTTGGGCTTACAATAAAATGCTCCCTGTATGGAAAATTATTCTTTCTCAATGGAAATGACTACTGTGTGCCAGCAAGCTGCTTAAGGGGAGTCTTTGCAATAGCCTAGACATTCACACGTACACAGTTAATCAGAAATGCCTTTTCGTTGCATTCCTCCCTCCTATTATTAAAACAGCTAGTTTTCAGTCATGGTTTGTTCCCCTGCCCGTTTAGGTTAAATTTTCCAAACTGCCAAACCAAGATACAGACTGAACTTGAAATGCAAAAACTGGTATCAGCAACACTGGTTCATCTTTGCCATTCTCAAGTAAGCCAATATAGTCATGAATGAACTAAGAAGCTAACTGTATATCATGTGACATTAGTCACATTTTGAATCCTGTAGGTTGAAAGCTAACACAAATTCATACTCTGGAGAAAAGCCGTAAGGGCATAAGAAGAGCCCAGCTGGATCAGACCCGCATCCTGTTCTCACAGTTCTAGTCTGTTCTAGTCTAGTCCTGCATCTTGTTTTCACAGTGGCCAACCAGATTCCCATGAAAAACCAGCAAGTAGATATGTGTGCAACAGCACTCTCCCTATTCTCACTCTCTCTAGCTTAACACCTTGTGGGGATGGGGAGGGGAGATTGAATTATTGTTGAATTTAACGTAAATTAAAGCAGATACTACTAAACTTTGGGAAATTGGATTCAAATTTCAGATTGGAGTTGAGATTACATAAATTATGGGTAGTCAAACGGACAGACTATATTAATCTTTGTGATTCAAGCATTACTAGAAAGAATATCTTGTGAAACTGGCTTCGATGTTCATTTGCTTTAAATTGACATTTGTTGTGATGTTCGAGATCTTACATTAGCATAAACCTAAAGGATACAAGTGATTATTCTGCATCCTTTCTCTTTTTTATTTGATTAATTAAAAAGGAGAGCAAAATTTCTGTGTTCAAGACGTAATTTGCCCCATGTGTTTCAGTTCTCTATCTATATTTTGTCAGTTTGGGGTGAGGTTTTTTGTTTGTTTGTTTGTTTTTAAGGGATATTTTGGAAAGGACTCGATTTGGTTGCAAACCAGATAAGGTTTGTTGGAGGAACTGGACTTGGAGGAAGAGGTTAATTTCATTCATGGGCATATATCACCCCATGTATGAGATAAGCCATCAGGTGCATGTCAACCAAGCCAGTTGCTATGGCAATGGCCCAGTGCCAACTATATATAAGTATTTATATATTTAGCGCTTATATTTAACATGTCAGCTCATTAGTCCATCAGTGAGTCTGTCTGTGAGTTGGACTACGTTATGTCTTGATGCTGGACCAACATAGAGACTTTGTACTTGCATGTATGCATCTGCAAAGCCTACAAGTTTCTATACATATGTCATTGTCCCGAAGCCTGATCTTCTACAGCAGTAAACTATTTTTGATCTTAAGCTGCCTCTGTGTGGTGACTGGAATTGAGGGCAACTTCTGCTACATGGATATCTCATGTTGGGTTGGCTAAAACTGGCTGGTTGCCACAGGAAATGCAAGCAAGAGATGAATGGACCCCACTGAAAGGATTACGGCACATGAAATGTTTCACCCTTCAGAATCTGTATAAAGATTCAAAAGCATCTGAAAAGTGCAGATATCTGATCAAGTTACACTTCTGATCAAATATTCACTCAGATAATCATCAAGAGACTGCTCTGAGAGCTTCCCATCAAGTCACGATCAGAGATAGGGCCATTTTGGCAGTGATGCTGCGCCTTTCAACACCCTTCACAGGGATGGCTATTTGGTTCCAGTTTTGTGGTCTTCAGAGAAAGAAAGAAAGAAAGATTCAAGGCAGTTTAACTGATTTTGTTTTTAGTACTTGCTGATCTATTGTCGGTTAATTTCAACCTGTGCTTTGTTTTAAAGGTTTTGTAAGGTGCCTCGAAAACCACCAAGAGATAAATGTTTTCAACAATAAATAAACTAACCCTCCATGATCACAGGAGGAACAGCACAGTTTACAAATACTGACATTTTGTGCAACCGGGATTCTTTTGAAATTCAGCTGGGCAGCAGAGGGCATATTGCCAATTAACTGTGCAAAAAGGAAAAGCAACAAAATGTTCCCACTGAAACATTAACTTTGCAAGCAGGATATTGTGGAGACTTCCTGACGCAGTCCAGCAGAGTTTCTTAGAGGCATCAGCAGATGGATGCTGGCGTGGGTGGAAGTGAACGGAGATGGGCATGCTTTCAATGGTATTAGGGAGCAAAGGGGAACAGCTGGGATGCCATTTGGCGATGCAAAGAATGTATGAAAAATGCTGCTGAAACTGAATTAAAGCACTTACATATGCTGAACTGTTCGAGTCCAGTGAGTTTCTTCAGCTTATAACCCAAGAAACCTAATTGCTGCTAATAGAGCCCTTAGCGCTTATAATTCGATTGTGTTTTCTGTGGGTCTGACCCAAAGCTCAATTTGGGCAAGGAGAGTATTTCCTTTGCATGAGCAATGGGCATTTATCAGTCTCTGCATAAGGCCTAAAATGAGCAATCTTTGAGTCATAAAGTAATCTAAGGTAATCCTAGCCTGCTTGTAGAAAATTAAAAGCAATAACACAGGCACCACACTGTGCAGGAACAATGTTCACTATTTATCCGTGGGGTTTGGGGGGGAAAGGAGCACGAGATAATGCAATGTATTAGAAATACTATTAACAGAAAGCAGAGTGCATTGTAGTAATACCTTTATCAGGCCACAAATTAGTCTGCAAGCTTTTGAATTCTCCAGTACTCTTCATTTTTCTAGAATTGTTACATTATTTATCCCTGTGTACTTATTCAAAGGACTTGGGGCAGCGAACATTGCCTACGGACATCCCATTTTATCCTCACAACATAAATCAATGGATTCAAATTACAAGGAAGGATATTTAGACTTTATATTAGGAAGAACTTTCTGACAGTGAAAGCTGTTTGATTGTGGAACAGACTCCTGTGGAAGTCAGTAGACTCTCCTTCACTGGAGGTTTTTATTTTAATTTTATTTTTTCTATTAAAAAATTTCTTTAGGCAAAGGTTAGATGGGATTCCTTAGCTGCGATTCCTGCATTGCAGGGGTTTCAATTAGATGACCCATGGGGTCCCTTCCAACTCTACAATTCTATTATTATTCTTTGGCGATCATTCGTTGATCAGCTTAGCCATTCAAACGATGTCCATGCACCATGTCCTGTGATCGATTATGCAGGGCTTACTTGCCCTCCTCCCCAAGTTGGCAGCCCTGCTCAAAGATAAATACTCACTTGCTATGCTTCTGATAAACAAACAAACAAACAGGAGCTAAGCTTTGGTCTATTCTCTTGTTAATACCACACCCCAGTTGTTTACAGTGGACGCTCGGGTTGCGAATGTGATCCGTGCGGGATGCACGTTCACAACCCGCAGCGTTCACAACCCGCGTCTGCGCACGCGCAGGTTGCAATTCGGCACTTCTGCGCATGCGCAAAGCGCGATTTAGTGCTTCTGCGCATGCGCGACCGCCAAAACCCGGAAGTAACCCGTCCCGGAACTTCCGGGTTTCGGCGGTCCGTAACCTGAAAAAAAGCAACCTGAAGCGTCTGTAACCCGAGGTATGACTGTAATTTGTCCAATGGTACACCATGACTGAGATAAAGAGGAGACTGCACCTCCTGTTTCACCAAGTATAGATGAGGACATGAGGTCTGTTGTTCAAAGGGGGGGGGGGAGTCAACACCCCAAGCCCCTGGCGATGCATAAAGTAGATCTTCAAATCTTGACATCTCTGCACATAACTGCTCTGGCTCTTACGGACAACTGTGCACATGTGAGGACTTCTAGAATGAAGGCATGGGGAAATAAGCAACTATCCTATCTTTATAAGACATCTGAAGGCAGCCCTGTTCAGGGAAGTTTTTAATATTTAATGCTGTAACATTTGATTGGGAGCCGCCCAGAATGGCTGGGGAAACTCAGCCAGATGGGCGGGGTATAAATAATAAATTATTATTATTATTATTATTATTATTATTATTATTATTATTATTATTTTGCAGCTGGGATAGCTCAGTCGGTAGAGCATGATACTCTTAATCTCTAAGTTGTGGGTTCTGAGCAAAAGATCCCTGCGGTGCAGGGGTTGGTCTAGATGACCCTCATGATCCCTTCCAACTCTACAATTCTATGATCTCTAATCTTCTCAGTATTGACCAGAATTTCCAACCCAGGTACTCCAGACCTGTTCCATTGCTGTTAATATGGCTAACCTAGAGAAGTCAGTATAGGGATTGCACCCATGTCAAACGGGGTGGGGTGGGGTGGGGCATGACGTCAGCACCACAAGGAGATTCACTCACGCAAAGACTGTGCCATACTAACTCTAGTCATTGTTAGCAGACTTTAGATATGGTAGTTGCATTATTAGTGCCAGGGAATATTAATATGAATTTAGTGATTGCTCCAAGCAGCTCCCTCCTGTACCATGATGATGGACAAACTGAATGTCATAAAGCAAGTGAAAAAGAGAATTTGTTAATTAAAAAAAGTGATAAGGAAATGAGAGAGTTAATAAATGCACGAATAAATTGCCAGAGTGGAGGGTATGAGTTCAGTTGCCGCTTAAAAGGGGTCTGAATAAATTCAAGCCAAAATCACTCAGAAAAATGTATTATTTCTAGGCAAAGCTCTTGGGAATGGTAGAGCTGTCTACCCAAATACATTTGGCATAAAAATATATGAAAATCCAGTTATGGAGAGGGCACACAGACGGAATCCTCATATGACACACTGCTGAATAAAAGGAGAAGAGCAATTTTGATTTCCCTCGCTGGTTCATCACCTGAATTTTTGTGTGTGTGTGCAAGCTGTTCTCCTGGAAAGAGATGCAAGCTGGGAGAGAGTAAAAAAGAAATAAATTAAAAATAGTCCCGCCTGTCACATAGGCTAGAGAACTGAATAGATTCAAAACTGAATCCTTCATTGACCAGAATTCAATTTCATATTCATCAAGAAGACAGAGAATTACACACTGAGTAATTCTTAGCCGCTTTCCTATTCTTCACCTCACTTACAGAAATGTAAATCACTAAACGTGTCCGAGCATGTACCAGGAACAGTCATTTACTCTCACGCAAGTGCGGCAATAATCAAACTGAATGGACTGTTCGTTTTTGCACGAGTCTGTATTTTTAATTGATTCCTTTTTATTCTTCCAGCTTGTGTCTCTTTCCAAGAGAGCAACCTGAATAAAACTAGTGTATCTTTCCAACGCCCCTGCTTCATTAGAACTAGGGGGGAAATGAGTTTATAAAAAGTGACTCAAAACCATAAAATTGTAACAGCCCAATTGGGCACGACCAAAAAACCTCCAGGATATCAGTTCATTTCCACCTAGAACAGGATGCGGTAAAAGGAAGGTCATGGAGAAAGAGCAGTGGAAATACTGGGAGGGCAGAACAGAACCGAGGGTGTAAGTAGGGTGATTGTAGAGCTGGTTAAGTGGACCACCCAGCAGCACAATGAAAGTGAATGGGGATGATCTACAGGTAGAATGTCCCTACCTTGGGACCATCCAGAGGTTGTTGGGATTCCAACTTCCATCTCAGCCCCAGCCAGTATGGCAATAGGCAGGGGCAGTGGAAGCAATGCAGGCCGGGCCACAGGCCCTGATCACAAAATACGAGGGTAAGAAAGGAAGAAGAAGAAAAATTGAGGAGACTAAGCTGCTTTTTGAGAGCCAGTGTGGTGTAGTGGTTAAGAGCGGTAGACTCGTAATCTGGGGAACCGGGTTCGCTTCCCCGCTCCTCCACATACAGCTGCTGGGTGACCTTGGGCCGGTCACACTTCTCTGAAGTCTCTCAGCCCCACTCACCTCACAGAGTGTTTGTTGTAGGGGAGGAAGGGAAAGGAGATTGTTAGCCGCTTTGAGACTCCTTCGGGTAGTGATAAAGCGGGATATCAAATCCAAACTCCTCTTCTTCTTCTTTAATGGTCTACTGTTCTGTTAGAAATGTTGGTTTATATTTTATTCAGTCCTGGGGTGCCAACTGGAATTGGGGGCTCCAGGTAATCCCTGCCTCCCATAATCGATCACAAAACATAGCGCGCGCACTAAACCCCTGATTTAGACTATGACTCAAAGAAAGATGACTCCAATACCAGAGTGGAAAGGGCTCTCAGTTCTAGCTACATACAAAAAGACTATCACCGGCCGATTTATTTTAAGGTAATGCTTTCTACCTTTATTAATGCACATTTGCAAATATGTAACTGCCTCATAAATACGTCACTGTTTGGTCTGCAGCGGGTGGGCCTAGTAAAGAAACATGGTTGTTTTGCTTCCTGGAGGATATACTTTTGTTTACATCCTAACCGATGGCCGGTGCAGCAATTGGCTTGCACCCTAATGAGTGAGTGAGTATGTGAGAAGGGAACTATTTTCTTTGCCATGGGTATTGCTAAGAGAATACAAAGACACATTCCCACTGCAGGAAGCAAAACGAATGGACAAAATTATCGTCACTGAATTTCCAGCTTGAAGCAAGGCAATTCTATTTTTTATGGTTTCAATCACAGAATTGTAGAGTTGGTCATCTGGTCCAACCGCCTTCCATTTGTGTTAAATCATGACAGCCACACTTAGTCCATGTAAGGATTCGAAGCTGGATTGCGCTGAGTCAAACATGCTATGTGCCCATTTTCCAGCTCAGTATTGTCTAACCTGCCTGGTAGTCTTTTTGAGTCTACAACCTTCTGCCTGCAAGGCAGCTGTTCTATAATTCAATTGTAGCACTTTCCAGTGCTGTTTGTTTGCCATCTTGCTTCATACTCTGCTTTTATACATACAAAATGCATCCGAAGCTGCCAGACAGAACAATACAAACATTGCAATGAAACAATTAAAAACAACATTCAGTAAAACAATCAAGTAAAAAAAAAAAAGCAACAGAAACAGAAGTGGAATAGAAAACTCAAGCAGTACAAAATAAACTCTAAATGCCTACCTGTCTACAAGCCTCTTAAACACCCATCTAACAAGAGCCTGTTGGGTGATAGGTAGTTACCATGAATCAGTTTCCATCGTAGGCGACAGGAGCTCCTTTAGTCACCTAATACATGGTGATAGATGGGAATTCACTAGTTTTCTTTACAGAGTCCCCCCGATGAAAATTGTATTGTTCAAAACATGTTGGGATTTATACAACTTAATTAGTAAACTTGTCTCCTGAATCTGTTGACTTGCTGCTGGGTTCTGGCATATTGCTGTACCTGGTAAAATTTCCTTTAGGATGGCTCAGCAGGTGAGTTGACCGAAGAAGGATTTCCACACACATAATCCAGAAGAGCTAGAAATAATCCTGGTTTGTTTATATAAATCACCTGGAACCATGATGCAGTTCCCCTCCTGTTTTCCTTTGATACATCATTACTCAGGAATGCACTGGAGGATGGTGGGCAGATATTCCTGACTCCTAGAGGGGAGTTAGGGACGCGGGTGGCGCTGTGGGTAAAAGCCTCAGCGCCTAGGGCTTGCCGATCGAAAGGTCAGCGGTTCAAATTCCCACGGCGGGGTGCGCTCCTGTTGTTCGGTCCCAGTGCCTGCCAACCTAGCAGTTCGAAAGCACCCTCGGGTGCAAGTAGATAAATAGGGACCGCTTACCAGCGGGAAGGTAAACGGCGTTCCGTGTGCTGCGCTGGCTCGCCAGATGCAGCTTGTCACGCAGGCCACGTGACCCGGAAGTGTCTCCGGACAGCGCTGGCCCCCGGCCTCTTGAGTGAGATGGGCGCACAACCCTAGAGTCTGTCAAGACTGGCCCGTACGGGCAGGGGTACCTTTACCTTTAGAGGGGAGTTTGACTAGATAATCTTTGAGTGTTTTGCATAATTGGGGGCAGAGTGAGAGAGAAAGAGGAGAGGAAGTAGGGGGAGAAAAAATTAAGGGAAAGTAGATAAAAATCAGTGGTGAGCGGAAAAAAGGAGGATCCTAGCATTTGCTCTGGGCCCATCCATTTTTGCCTTTGGCTCCACTCCTCTTACGTCAACCTCCCCCCACCCCCAATAGATTTCTCCTGAGGAAATGCAGAACTCATAAGAAAATAGGGTTTGCAACCCTGGTGTAAAACAAGTAGGACACCACTCCGAAAGAAGATCAAACCAATACAACACATTTATTCTCATAGTTTCCATTTGCAGCACTCATTACACCACTAGACTGAGATTCAGTTAGGTTTTTCCTCCTGTTAAAAGATTACAAATGACATAAAACTGGTGGCAGTTTTCTCTGTTCAAATGTAGGGACTAAATTATCCTCTCATTTACACTTCTGCAGACAGCCTGGCCTTAAGACTTTACTAATGTTGCTCTCACTGTTTTGAAAATGAGTCCTCTTGCATTCCCTGCCCCATTAGCTCTGAACAAATCTGTACTGCTGTTCCATATAGCGAACCAAACAAACAAACAAAAATGCAGGGACAAGATCCAGGTCTTGGATGGAAGTTAAAATACGCTAAGAAGCCAATTCTGAGCACATCCAGTCCATTTTCAGGTCATACTTCTTGTTTACACGGAAGGGGTTGCTAATTAAACAATAAAGATCGAGGCGCAACAAGGGCATTTCCTGGAGATTTATGGAGTCAGAAGAGTTCCACCAAGGACCATTACACCAGCCAGAGCCTCATTATGCCACAGCCAAACAGGATGCTTTCCCATATAATGATTCAGTGCTGGGTGCCTGATATGATTTTCATTGCAGCAGCATACATTACAGAGTCAGAGGATTGCTTGAAAGAGTGGGAAATTGGGAAATGGTTATTCTGAATATGAGTCCTCTGGTTCCCTTCCTGGAATACATTTATCTAATGCACACTGTGGTATCTGGTGCCAATTGGGACTGGTAAGGAGGGCAGGAGACCAAAAGCAGGTAGAACCAGAGCCAATAACAGGCAGAGCCAACTAATTTTGTCCCAGTCTTCATCCCTGTTGAGCTCTATAAGGGCAGCACGGAGACTAAAGAGGGTGAAGCTGATAGGCGGTGCTTTCTGTGCACTGGTTGGAAGAGAGCAAGCAGGTGAGGCCTGGCTGAGAGCAATATGAGTTTGCTTGATGAGCACCCCATTTGCCCTAATGGACTGGCCTCCAGTGAATGTACAGTCCATAGAGTTCTCACATACATGTGCAGAAACATAACCCCTTAAATAATATTTAACTCCAAATCAGCCAACCTGGAAAGAAGAACAAGAAGAAGAGTTTGGATTCAATATCCCACTTTAAAATACGCCTGCTTCTTGGGAGAAAAGCAATGACAAACCTAGACAGCATCTTAAAAAGCAGAGACATCACCTTGCTAACAAAGTCCCGTATAGTTAAAGCTATGGTTTTCCCAATAGTGATGTATGGAAGTGAGAGCTGGACCACAAAGAAGGCTGATTGCTGAAGAATTAATGCTTTTGAATTATGGTGCTGGAGGAGACTCTTGAGAGTTCCATGGACTGCAAGAAGATCAAACCTATCCATTCTGAAGGAAATCAGCCCTGATTGCTCACTGGAAGGACAGATCCTGAAGCTGAGGCTCCAATAATTTGGCCACCTCAGGAGAAGGAAGAGAAGACTCCCTGGAAAAGACCCTGGTGTTGGGAAAGACACAAGGAGAAGGGGATGACAGAGGGCAAGATGGTTGGACGGTGTTCTCGAAGCTACCAGCATGAGTCTGACCAAACTGTGGGAGGCAGTGGAAGACAGGAGTGATTGGCGTGCTCTGGTCCATGGGTTCACAAAGAGTCAGACACGACTAAACGACTAAACAACAACAACAACATCCCACTTTATCACTACCCGAAGGAGTCTCAAAGCGGCTAACAATTTCCTTTCCCTTCCTCCCCCACAACAAACACTCTGTGAGGTGAGTGGTGGGGCTGAGAGACTTCAGAGAGAAGTGTGACTAGCCCAAGGTCACCCAGCAGCTGCATGTGGAGGAGTGGGGAAGCGAACCCAGTTCACCAGATTATGAGTCCACTGCTCTTAACCACTACACCACACTGGCTGTGCCTCACCTTTCTCTCTTGCCCATCCTTGCCCATGGTGTTGGGAGACCAGGGAGACAATGAAGCCTCATCTGCACCAGCCCACCAATCACTTTGTTGTTGTTGTTTAGTCGTTTAGTCGTGTCCAACTCTTCATGACCCCATGGACCAGAGCACGCCAGGCACTCCTGTCTTCACTAGTGACAGTTAAAAGGGACCAGGGAAATAACTCTAAATGAGACCAAGGGGAGCCACTTCCAAGGTGGACCAGAGGTGGGGAATCTGTGGTCCACCAGAAGTTGTTGGACTATGTTCAACCTTTCAACACTTTGACTTAACCCCAAAGAAGCACTCTTCCACTGTCTCCCAAGACATACGGATGCCAAAAACATGCTGGCTGGGTCTGATGTTGAGTTGGAGGCCAACAACAATGCAGAGTTAGATGGTTGAATGATCTGACCTGGTAAAAGGCAGCTTCCTGTACTCCTATCAAGATACACTTAGAGCTTTCTGGGTAATTCCATGCTTCTGAAATCACAGCAGCCAGAATGCTTCTGTGTAGCTCCTTTCCAGAATTTGGGTTGACACAATGCAGATTTGAGATTTATTTTTAGTTCAGAGAATGCACAGCCCTGTCTTTGCACCACTCCTCTGGGTCCTCTTACACAACTGGGCACAGAACATCTTCTGGCACCAAAATTCTTACTCGTGAGAATGAATCTGCACACCAGTCCCATAATGAAAAACAAAACAAAACCCTGCAATATAAGGCAGTCAGAAATCAGTCAACATTCCTTTGTCTGAAACACAAGAAAAAATATTTAAATAGCTGCCCAACATTATATATATTTTTGTCACCATAGTTTCTCAAGAGTTATAGAACTACAAGGAGTTCCAGCCAATTTAATATAAAAATAAAAAGAGCTGCTTACAGTCCCTGCTAAATTTTGCAGGAGGCTGCTAATAGATAGGGGGGGGGGAGAGGCTCCCATAGGAATTAGGGCTAAAAGCTTTAATTGATTTAATCAGTACATTAATCAAACTAAAGCTTTAATCACAGATTAAAAATTTGCCTACCAATTAATTGGTGGGGCTGAAAGTGAAGGGCACAATGAGCCATTCAGGTCTCACAGATGTTCCATCTCCTCCCTCTGCCAATTCTGAAATTGGGGGGGGGGCACCTTTAAAGCATTCTCAGTCCAATAGCAGGGTATTTCCTTTTAGCACTACCAGACATGTTGCAATTCAGGGTGCACTATCTCTACGTTTCCAGCAAACTACAGCAAAATGAAGCCTACTGCTCCCAATTCAAAATCCATGTCATGACACCGAAGAGCATGAAAAGAGTCTGCTAGATCGGTCCAACATCCTGTCCTCACTGGTGGCCAACCAGATGCCTTTGGGAAACCAGCAAGCAGAAGAAGAAGAGGAAGAGGAAGAGGAGTTTGGATTTGATATCCCGCTTTATCACTACCCGAAGGAGTCTCAAAGCGGCTAACAGTCTCCTTTCCCTTCCTCCCCCACAACAAACCCTCTGAGAGGTGAGTGGGGCTGAGAGACTTCAGAGAAGTGTGACTAGCCCAAGGTCACCCAGCAGCTGCATGTGGAGGAGCGGGGAAGCGAACCCGGTTCACCAGATTACGAGTCCACTGCTCTTAACCACTACACCACACAGGTTGTGTGGTTCCCAGCAACTTCTATTCAGAAGCATTGCTGACTGCACTCACAAAGGGAGAGCATAGCCATCACAGCCTAGCCCTCTCCTCCATGAATTTTAAATACGGGCGTCCTGCAATACAGATGATATTGGAATTGATTCACTTCAAAAAGCCGTATCTGGATCTCATATGATATTGTAAAAAGAGTGCTGTGAAACTTTCATATTAAAACGTGATCATGGAAAATTACCCTTTCTTGTAACAACGAAGCGCTTTAGTTTATTAAACTGTCAGTAATGCTGCTGCACAGAGGGATGCGGGTGGCGCTGTGGGTAAAAGCCTCAGCGCCTAGGGCTTGCCGATCGAAAGGTTGGCGGTTCGAATCCCCGCAGCGGGGTGCGCTCCCGTCGTTCGGTCCCAGCGCCTGCCAACCTAGCAGTTCGAAAGCACCCCCGGGTGCAAGTAGATAAATAGGGACCGCTTACTAGCGGGAAGGTAAACGGCGTTTCCGTGTGCGGCTCTGGCTCGCCAGAGCAGCGATGTCACGCTGGCCACGTGACCCGGAAGTGTCTCCGGACAGCGCTGGCCCCCGGCCTCTTGAGTGAGATGGGCGCACAACCCCAGAGTCTGTCAAGACTGGCCTGTACGGGCAGGGGTACCTTTACCTTTACCTTTTAATGCTGCACAGAAGAGGAACTATGCCTTCCCCTTAATATCCCCCAAAAGGCATATAGTACTGGCATTTTGCAGAAGAATATAAGAGGAGACCTGCTGCTTCAGATCAAAGGTCCATGTAGCCCCCCTGTGTCTTGGTTCCAGCAATGGCCAATCAAATTCTTCTGAGAAGCCCACAGGCAACAACCCTTTCCTGTAGCAGCTCTCCAGCTTCTGTTATTCATGTAGCAAAGTGTCTTTGAACCTGGACAGTTCATATAGCCATCATGACTAGCTGTTGGTGATAGACTCATCCACCACAAATTTGCCTAATTTCCCTTTTAAATCCATCTCAGCTAATAGCCATCTCCCACATTCTGTGACAGCTCATTTCATGCATTAACTATGTGTGGGAATGGAGAAGTACTTTCTTTTGTGTGTCCTGAGTTTCCTGCCAATCACTTTCACCGGGCGACACTTGAGTGCACAGACCCATTACTGGCTCAAAATGCAGCAAGGCAGTTTCCTCCTGCAATGTGGTTAAACTTGGATTTGCCCATCACTCTTACACAGCAACAGGGTTTGCTGTGTGTATCAAAATCCCTCTCCCCTCCGTGTACACACCAGTGGGAAGAGATGGGGCAGGGATGTATTGAGTGAGGCACAAGAGTCAAGTGCTTCCCTTGCTCTACGTGGGGCTGCCCTTGAAGCTGACCCAGAAACTCCAGCGGGTGCAGAATGTCGCGGCATGGCTCCTTACAGGGTCCTTGCCACGGGATCACATTCATCCAGTGCTTTACCAACTGCACTGGCTCCCAGTGGAGTACAGGGTCAAGTTTAAGGTGCTGGTATTGACCTTTAAAGCCCTATGCGGCCTAGGACCATCGTACCTACGGGACCACCACTCCTGGTATGCCCCGCGGAGGACCTTAAGGTCCATAAATAACAACACTTTGGAAGTCCTGAGCCCCAAGGAGGTTAATTTGGCCTCAACCAGGACCAGGGCCTTTTCAGTACTGGCCCCGACTTGGTGGAACGCTCTGTCACAAGAGACTAGGGCCCTGCGGGACTTGACATCTTTCTGCAGGGCCTGCAAGACAGAGCTCTTCCGCCTGGCCTTTGGTTTGGACTCAGTCTGACCCTTATGTTTCCCTCCCCTTATGGTCTTGATTTATCGGCTACTTTTAAAATTAGGCTGCATTTTAAATTGCATTTTAACCTGTATTTTAAATTGGTCCCCCCCCCATTATGTTTTTTACTGTGATTTTATTGGTGTTAGCCGCCCTGAGCCGGCTTTGGCTGGGGAGGGTGGGGCATAAATAATAATTATTATTATTATTATTATTATTATTATTATTAAGCCCAGGAAGGGGAGAGGAGCCAGCCACCCAGATCGGGCTTGGGATGTTGTGGGAGGGGGAATTGGCTGCTCATGATGACAGCCTTGCATGGAAAAAAACAAACCAACCCAGAATCTCTTCCACCCCAGATTGTGGTGGCAACAACTGGTTCAGCTCCAGCAGTTCCTTTAAACATCTTTTCCCACACCTACCCAGGACTGGTAGCCTGTAGTCCCAGGAGAGATGAGCTCAGGCTGGAGGAGATTATGTTGTGCAACAGGGTGAACCTTCCTTCAGTTCAAGTGGGGTGCATATGCAGATTCCCTCTCCACTATCCCTCATCACAAGATGGATTGCTTGCCCGTCAGTTTTGGTGCCTTTAAAAAAATATTGAAAAATTCATCTCTTTGTTCAAGTGCCCCAAAATGGCATCTCTCTGTGTGCTAAGAGATTAAAGTCCACACAGACCCACCAGCCTCTCACAGATCAGTGAGGCTAATTGGCTTATGGACAACAGCCCCAAATTGCTGTTTTCAAATAACAGAAGTAGGAGTTCAGTGATGTGCAGCGAGACAATAATTCCTGCCTAAGCCCCGTCTCATTCTTCAAAGTCTTGTGCTATGGACACTGAATAATCAATAATTAGACTGCTGTAATGCATTATATGTGGAGCTTCCTTTGAAGATGATTTGGAAACTGCGATTAATCTAAAACGCACCTCTGGGGCTGTTGACTGGGACTGGATGTTATGATCATATTACACCTGTGTTCTGCCATCAGTTCTTTCTTGAAAGGCTCTTCATTTGAGGTGTTGAGGGGGGAAAGGACTATTTGATACAAACACCCGAGTATAGACATCTTTCCATGGGAAGGTTTACCTGGCACGTACCTTGACGTCATATTTGTGCCAGGCTCTTCTTTTAATTTTTTCCAGGCTTTATAACCACCCCGCTTCTCACGGGGACACACAGAGTCCAGACAGTTATTAACATAAACAAATAATCAAGTTTATTTTTAAGTGCAGGAATAAGCATATGGTTTCGGTTTATTTTTCTCTTGTCAGTTTCTTAAATCTTAGTTCCTAACAACTTCAAACTGAATTATTCCCAACTATCTATCTAACTCCCTAACAATTCGTCTCACTCTCTCACAATACCACTCGACCAACCCACTGCCTATTCCACCCTCTTCCTTCTCCAATACCCAAGCCTCAACTCCCAACTGACAAACCTCAACTCCCAACTCCCAAACCTCAACCGACTTTTCAAAACCTCCCACTCTATCTTTTACTCCCCCCTTGCATTCTCACTGGCCAATCACATCACACCCCTTTAACCCTTTCCTTGACCCATCCTAGGAGGCAAACGCCACATTCCTCCCCCCTTAAGAAGATTGACTCAGGAGGGATAACTTAACCTAGTTATACTCCTCATCAATCAGCAGTACATCTTTATGGCAAATAAACATTTCCTAAGCTGTCATTTCACCTTTCACATCACACCTAACCTTTGTACATCAAATACTGTGTTCTGGTAAAATATAAATATATATTAAAAAACCTGTTACATGTTAGGGATTCAGTTAACTTTCAACTGCAGGTCTTCTGGACAAGGCATCTGCGACAGTATTCAGGGTCCCTTTCACATTTTTAATCGTAAAATTAAAGTCTTGCAGTGATAGGGCCCACCTCATCAACTTACTGTTGGTCTTCATTGCACTGTTCTTTCATGCTGCATTGTGCAATGCTTTTGTTTTAATACATTCCGTTTTCATTTTTGTAAGCTGGCCTGAGAACGTGCTGAAGGGCAGGGTGTAAATTAAAATCGAAGCAGTAAAACAAACAGACAGACAAACACTGTCTCGGCGGCACCAGGATGGCAGCGTTGTGTCCCAGTAACAGCAATTTATAATACTCAGGCGAGCATATCAGCAGTTCTCCAAAACAAGGTTCTGGATCACTAAGTAACACCATGCTGCTGTGACGGAGGCCATTTTGAGCTCGTTTCTAAGGGCTATGGGATTGTGTGCACACATCTTATCCTTCCAAAGGCATCAGGTTACTAAGCCTTTCATTTGGGGGGGGAAATGACATGAAAGATGGCTTGTCAGAATTCAGAATGGCCTGGCAACAGATGAAATGAGGGAAGGGAGGTGGGAGCAGATATGCCAATTTCCTCGTGACAGAGCGAGTTGGCAACCTGTCCAAACATATGTTGAATTTTCCCAGGAACTAATCCATTTAACTGTGAGTGGATGGCAGAAAACTTAGAAGTAAAAGGCTGGCATATGCTTCTTATATCAATAGTCAAAAAACCGCTTTGGGAAGGGGGGGGGGGGAGAAATCTAAAATGAATTTTGCAGCTACCAAAGACCATAAACACAGACAGTTTCCCAGATGTTCCAGCGTCGTAAGGCAAGCCCCAGTAGTTGTGAAATTGGGTTCATAATTGATTACATCCTCATTATTATTAGTATTGCCCATAATTAATCATTTCGGTCTGTGTTCCTGTTCTCAGCTATACACACTTAAATCAAAATGCTTGGAATTAAATCCCTTTGAATTGAGCAGAGCACATTCTGGAAAATGGAATAGCTTTTGGGTTTGTTTTTTTGTTTTTTTTTTATAACCCTTATCTTATTCAGAAGCAGAGCGGTCTTGTGACTGAAATATTTAGAATTTAGAGCCCACCATTCACAAGGTGAAGAACCCCAAGGATATGATTTCAACCACTTATTTTGCTTTTAAAGTAGGAAGGTTAACCAAAGGGTGAGGAATCTCAGGCACAGGGGTGAATACACACATCTCTATCTGGCTTTTGGACTCTCTCCAGACCACATTGATTGCCAATTCACATTCTCTCTCCCAAGGTCATCTACCTTCACGGGCCCTGTTCTTTGCCCCCCCCCCCCTGAAGGTTTTGACTAGTCGTAATGTAAGTGTTTCCCCAGTACTGTAATGTAATATAAGCGTTTTCCCAGTACTGGTTTTCCCAGTAGTGATGTATGGAAGTGAGAGCTGGACCATAAAGAAAGCTGATTGCCGAAGAATTGATGCTTTTGAATTATGGTGCTGGAGGAGACTCTTGAGAGTCCCATGGACTGCAAGAAGATCAAACCTATCCATTCTTCAGGAAATCAGCCCTGAGTGCTCACTGGAAGGACAGATCCTGAAGCTGAGGCTCCAATACTTTGGCCACCTCATGAGAAGAGAAGGCTCCCTGGAAAAGACCCTGATGTTGGGAAAGATGGAGGGCACAAGGAGAAGGGGACAGCAGAGGACGAGATGGTTGGATATTGTTCTCGAAGCTACCCGCATGAGTTTGACCAAACTGTGGGAGGCAGTGGAAGACAGGAGTGCCTGGCGTGCTCTGGTCCATGGGGTCATGAAGAGTCGGACACGACTAAACGACTAAACAACAACAATGTAAGCGTGAAGTGTGGTGACGCCATTTGCTTGCATTGGTGCAGATGTGTGCCTCAGGTGCTGCCCAACACCAGCATACAGCCCAGCAGGGAACCCTTGGGCTGAAAATGTTTTGCCACCCCTGTTTTAACTGCAGAAAGTTGATGCCAAACTCCTTCAGAATAAATAAACACAGAAGCTTCATGCAGAATGGGATTGGAATGGGGAAAACATCCAGTGTGTGTGTTTGTGTGCAGGGGGTGTGGGCAGGGCAGAGACAAGCTTAGTGCACTAGTAAAAAGGTAATCGGATGACAGGCAGATAATATTTAGGATATAGTCAGCTATGCAGGCATCTATATGCGTATCAACTGATGGATTTTGCTTGTCACCTGACAGGTAAAATTAAGGTGCTTGTAGCGATGTTGGTGTTCACAATGCACTGGCTGAGATTTTGCCAGAGATCCATAAATATCAGTAGATTCAGAGCTGGAATAAAACGTAAAGGTATGTGATGTTCTGAAGTCCTCCTTGCCTCTGACTGAGCTTTAGGGCAGAATGAGGATCAGGGGCAATTTTTCTTCTTCTCCCTCTTGTGTAATGTTAGAACTCAAGTTCATTGAACAAAGCTGTTTAGCAGTAGATTCAGAATAGGCAAAGGAAACTCGCTTCACCACATGCTGCATCATTAACTTATGGAAATAGCTTCCACAAGGTGTGGTGATGCTCACTGCCCGTTGGCTCAAAAAGGGTTATCAGCAAATTAATGGAGGAGAGCTTTACCAACAGCAATTAACTGAAGTTGCCTAATTGGATGTTCAAATTCTGAGGAAGTCTGGATGCCAGTTGCTGGCTGGGAAGGGCAAGCTATGGAGAGAGGCTGTTGGCTGCGTGCCCTCCTTGTGGGCATCCCAGAAACATCCACTTGGGCATTGTGAGAACAGGATGCTTGACTAGGTCGGCTTTAGCAGAGTTCTATATCTAACTCCTGGCAAATAGAAGGGGAAGAAATGGAGGCAGTGAGAGATTTTATTTTCTTGGGCTCCATGATCACTGCAGATGGTGACAGCAGTCACGAAATTAAAAGACGCCTGCTTCTTGGGAGGAAAGCAATGACAAACCTAGACAGCATCTTAAAAAGCAGAGACATCACCTTGCCAACAAAGGTCCGTATAGTAAAAGCTATGGTTTTCCCAGTAGTGATGTATGGAAGCGAGAGCTGGACCATAAAGAAGACCATAAAGAAGGCTGCAAGAAGATCAAACCTCTCCATTCTTAAGGAAATCAGCCCTGAGTGCTCACTAGAAGGACAGATCCTGAAGCTGAGGCTCCAATACTTTGGCCACCTCATGAGAAAAGACTCCCTGGAAAAGACCCTGATGTTGGAAAAGATGAAGGGCACAAGGAGAAGGGGACGACAGAGGACAAGATGGTTGGACAGTGTTCTCGAAGCTACCAGCATGAGTTCGACCAAACTGTGGGAGGCAGTGGAAGGCAGGAGTGCCTGGCGTGCTCTGGTCCATGGGGTCACGAAGAGTCAGACACGACTAAACGACTAAACAAATATCTAACTCCAGGGATGGGCAGCCAATGAGCATCCAAAAGTTGTTGAGCTCTCAATTCCCATCAGTCCCAGCAAGCACGGTCAATAGTCAGGGGGTGACATGCTCCTTAAGGTATGCAGGACCCAAACCATGAGTTAAATTTTAAAACAGGTGAATCGGATAGTACATTGCATCATATTAAAATAAACATACATCTTTACCAGCACATGGCGAATCGGTTGCAAGAAGCAGCCCTCAATTCTATCAAAGTTTACTATTTTTGTTTTGTCTGTTTGTTGACTGTTTTTGTTGTTTCTCATGATGGGTTTAGACTTAAAAACCGAAGGATTCCTGCCTAAAAACGTTCAAACTGTCAGGGGTGTCTACTGCCTGATCTTTCATCAGTGTCACTTCCTTCATATTTTCCTCTCTTACTTTATGACCAGAGGGAGACAGGGAACAAGCTCATTAGTATGAAGAATGCCAGGCACTGTAGCCAACAAGGAATTGGGAACTAGGCTAGTGAATTCGCTGGCTGCTTTGCTAAGCCTTGCCTGCTACAAATCGTGCCCTTCTGGACAGCCGGGTAATTATACACTGAACCATTTCTGTACACCATGGGTGCAACACCACAGACAGCTACAAAGATATTGCCACAGTGTCTTAATAAGCAGCCTGAGGAAGAATGAGTACATGTGGGATGCTGATACACAAAACGGTTCTCTTTAAAGTGTATTACACAATACCAGAAAGGTGACATCCTTCAGTGGACCAAGCTCTATTGGGATAGGAGCATGAAAACATTTGAGTAGCATAAAGTCATTCTTTGAGAGCACAGCTTTATTATCCCAATTTTGAAGGAGAGGGAGGCTATGATTAGGACTGACAGAAAATAACCCAAACAGCTGCCCTATACCAAATAAGACCTTTTGGTCTATCTAACCTAACTTTGCCTACTTTAGCCTTCACCAGTCTGCTGCCCTCCAGATGTTTTTGACTACCACTCTTAGCTCCGGTAAGCAAGGGCATGTTCTCTGGAGTTGATGGGAGTTACAATCCAAAAAAAGCAGAGACATGACCACCTTGCCAACAAAGGTCCATATAAGTTAAGGCTATGGTTTTCCCACTAGTGATGTATGGAAGTGAGAGCTGGACCATAAAGAAGGCTGATCGCTGAAGAATTGATGCTTTTGAATTATGGTGCTGGAGGAGACTCTTGAGAGTCCCGTGGACTGCAAGAAGATCAAACCTATCCATTCTGAAGGAAATCAGGCCTGAGTGCTCACTGGAAGGACAGATTGTGAAGCTGAGGCTCCAATACTTTGGCCACCTCATGAGAAGACTCCCTGGAAAAGACCCTGATGTTGGGAAAGATGAAGGGCACAAGGAGAAGGGGACAACAGAGGACGAGATGGCTGGACAGTGTTCTCTAAGCTACCAGCATGAGTTTGACCAAACTGCGGGAGGCAGTGGAAGACAGGAGTGCCTGGCGTGCTGTGGTCCATGGGGTCACGAAGAGTCGGACACGACTAAACAACTAAACAACAACAACAACAATACAACCACCTGCAGTAGGCTGATGAAGGCTAGTGTACTCTGATTAGCAAGTGCTTCCCAACATCCTAGGAGGACCTATTTTCCATCATTTGCTCCCTGATTGTTTTAACTAGAGATGTCAAGGATATAATTCTACTACTATATAATAGTCCCTCCCTTCAGGCCACTTTAGGGAGTTTATAAGTGAGGCGTGAATTGAAATTTGGGCTTCTCAGCTCACGGCTCACTCTCCTACACCAACCCTCAACTATGCCAATTACAAGGAAATGTTTAAATTAAGGCACACCTTGACATGTTCACAAAGCATTTAGCAGTGTAAACACTGTATTCAGTGTTGGTGGAAGAGGGCAATGATTCTCTGTTGCAATGATCCCAGAATCTAGCTTACTTTGCTACACCTCTTGAATACTCTCACCTCTTGAATACTGTTTCTCAGAGTACTTCTTAGGCCCACAATTGCTGCAAAATTCAACCTGATCATGTAGAAAGCCTAGAGACGCGCAAGCAGCCCCAGAAGATGACAAGTTCTTGTGAATGTCGAAACTGAGCATTCACAAAAGGCTGAAGTTTTTTGCAAACATCATAGATGCTAACACTCATTAAAAGGTTAGACAGGCCTCCTAAACCACACTCTGTCACATCTGCCAGTTCTCCTGCCCCTCAAGGCAGGAATTTAGGAAGCTGTTTTATACCAAGTCATACCATTGTTCCATTTAGCTCATTACTGTCTACTTGGGTCTCTAGCTGTTTTTGGACTACAACTCCCCTCATCCCTGACCACTGGTCCTGCTAGCTAGGGTTGATGGGAGGTGTAGTCCAAAAACAGCAGGAATCCAAGTCTGGGAAACCCTGGTCTGCACTGAAGGCTCATCAACACTTCCCCTTTGCTCCCATTTTTTCTCTCTAGCATGGTGGAAGCTTGCAATTTACCACTGAATCACAGCAAATGACAATCTGTGTGTGCAAAACCCAAATTTCCATTTGCTCCAATTCAGTGGTAAAGATCAGGTTTCCCTGCAGAAAGTGGAGGGGCAAAGCATTTGGACACAGACCAGGGTTCCAACAAGTTTCTTTCCCTGCACCTGAAGATGGCCGGTACTCAACCTGGGACATTTTGCATGCAAATAATGTGATATATCACTGTGTTGGCATATATGAATTTTCGGGTCTGGAAGGAAGGAAAATAGAATGACAGATATTAGTTTAAAGAAACCAGGTAGGGGTGAAATCGAGGTTGAAGGAGGATGAGACTGTGCCTCTGGCATTTTCCACCAACTTTCCCTCTTTAGCTGACTGCTCCTGGGAAGTTGTCAGATGCTAGAGATGGCAAATCTTTTCTTTCAATGCTGAGCTCTGGCTTGAAAGCTTTCCCTTGGGGTCCTCTCTGTTTCTGGCCCCCTGCTGTTCAGCCCAAGCTGGGTGCTTTCCCTCAGAGACCTCCTATACAGGTCATTTAAAAAAATCCTGTCTTTCATTCCTGTCTTTGCCATGTAGCAAGAAAAAACTTTTTCAAAAAGAAAAAAAGAAAAACCCTCAAAGTTGCAGAAATAGGAATGCCAGATCCAGTTCATCTTGTGTTCATAAGACAATCAGCACTTCAGGTAACATCCATGTCAGTAGCTCTGGCCTCAAGGAAAGTGGGGCAGTTTTATTCCTCTATGTGCCTGTACTATTGACTATATTCCATGGAGTTTAGAACTAGTGGATTCCGTTTTGTATTTTTTTTAAAAAAGTTATTCTACAGATGTGTAGCGCTTTCCAAAATCAGGAGCAGGAAATCCAAGGCTAAAGGTCACTGTTGGCTTTTCCTTCTGGACATACACAGCTAGCACAGGATCCCCTAACTTCAGGCTGATTGTCTTGGAGGAAAAGAAGGGAGCGAGGGCTTTGATTGGTTGGGTGTCATGTAAGGATTTTACGCTAACTAATGCTGATGTAGGTCACTGTGCCATTAAACAAGGTCCCATTTTAATATCAGCCCCTGTAGAATAGCGCCAGCTTCATAAGCAGCACCAATATGTTGCATCAAGAACAATCAGATACAATACCGTAGCATCACGTGAAGCTTTTCCATGGCACAAAAGTGTGTGTGTGTGTGTGTGTGTGTGTGTGTGTGAGAGAGAGAGAGAGAGAGAGAGAGAGAGAGATTACAGAAAGGAGCCTTACAAAACCACCATCTTAAATGTTTTGCACATGCCATGAAGACAATAGCGTGTTTTGACATTTACGGAGCAATCCTATGCATATATATGCTCAGAAGTATGTTCCACTGTGTAGTGGGTCTTCATACCTATCAACTCTCCTCCTGCCTACTTACTTGCAACCAGTCCATAGGATGGCACTGTCTGTCGGCTTAGTCTCAGTGTTGTCCTCGTATAAATAAGCATGGAGGAGGATGGACACAAAACTAAAATTAGTTAGCTCTGCTTCTCATTGATTCTAGTTCAATGTGTTGGCATCCCTGCCTTCCCTGGTCAGGGACATATGGGGCAAATGGGGGAACTCTATCAATCCATAGTGTTATTGACCTCCCTACAACGTGCCCCAAACATGCCCATTTCTCCTTACATTGTTGAAGCACCAACAGCACAGGAGGGATGGTAGGTTTTGCAGCTGCCACAAAGAGGCCTCCAGAGATAGACTTCCTTCTCTGCCAAGAGAGAGGAAGGACCATAGGACTATATCCATTATTATTATTATGAATGTACAAGTGAAGAAATGAGTTTCGAGAGTATTCTATCACACCAGCAAAAGGATGACAGGAAGTAGCAAGGGGGAAAAGGCACAGCTGAGGAATGAAGGGTGAAATTCAGATGCAGAAAGAAAAGAGGAGAGAAAAGGACGAGAAGAGAAGAGACAGAAACAGAGAGGGGTAATATGAAGGATACTGTTGTTATTTATAACATGCCTAAAGCTAGGCACTGTATAAAGATAAGTCACTCTCCAACCTGCTAGAATATAAGTGACCAACGTTCTTATGCTTTTCAAGAAAAGAAAAACTGGCTTCGGGCTTTTACTGAAACTGAACATTTTATAGAAAGGGAATGGGACAGTAAGAGGCACGCCAAGCATGCTGAAAGCTGGAATAATAAAACTGAAAATTGATCACAGTATTTTCTGCTTTTAATTTGGTTCCTCTAAAGATTGCCACCCGCCCCCCAAGTAACACAGGATGCATTACAAACAGTAACTTTTAATCTCCACCCTAGAACTATCCCATTGCTACAACTGATTTTGTGGAGGCAATGAAGGATAATAACACAGGCACTGCCAGGTTTTTGGCAGATGTGCACAATTTAACATCCTTCCACTGGAATCCCATATCTCATTAGCAATTAAAACTTTAGGGACAAACAGTCTTAAAACGACAGCATTATTTATTTGCGCAGGATGGAGCCTTGCCTGTAAAGCACTTTTTTAAAGTCTCTGAAGTTTTCAGGGACATCAGTTTATTGCACAGCTGCAATCTGTACCAAGAAATAAAGAATGGGGCTTCCAGAACAGTTCGAGAAATCTTATTCCAACCTTGGAAACAAAAAGAATAGCAGGTAGGGAAAATCATAACACTGGGGTGGGGAGAGGAATACATACAGGAAATACAGTCATACCTCATGTTACGTTTGCTTCACATTGCGGCTTTTCAGGTTACGAATGCGGCAAACCCAGAAGTGTTTACTTCTGGGTTCACAGAGCATGCACAGGCAGAAGCAATCTGCGCGCTTCGCACATGCACAAAAGCACTCTATTGTGCTTCACACACACAGTACGGTGGTACCTCAGGTTAAGTACTTAATTCGTTCTGGAGGTCCGTACTTAACCTGAAACTGTTCTTAACCTGAAGCACCACTTTAGCTAATGGGGCCTCCTGCTGCTGCTATACCGCCGGAGCAAGATTTCTGTTCTCATAATGAAGCAAAGTTCTTAACCCGAGGTACTATTTCTAGGTGAGCGGAGTCTGTAACCTGAAGCGTATGTAACCTGAGGTACCACTGTAGTGGTGCTCTACTTATGGACTTTTCAGGGTGCAAATGGCACCCCGAAACGGATCACATTCATAAGTAGAGGTACCACTGTAATTGATAAAGCAGAAGCATGCACTAGCATGCACAAACTGTCCTCTGAAGCAGGGCATTGCACAGAAGAACAGAACACCTGAAGAAATTCATCCTCTCATATGGATTGCATAGAAAGCTCCTAGTTACAACTAAGCCAATTCTAAGCCAACTCTGAGCCAAGATGATGGTAGTTCCCTAGGGATGGGTGAATCTGTCAATGTCGGTTTCTCTCAGATTCTCATTTCTCCAGTCTTAAATTCAGTGCGTGACATCAGTGGCGTAGCGTGGGGGGTGCAGGGGGGGCCGGCCGCACCGGGCGCAACATCTGGGGTTAGGGCAAATCCACAGGTTAGGGGGCGCAAATCCACGGGTTAGGGGGCGCAAATTACTTGCCTTGCCCCGGGTACTGACAACCCACGCTACGCCACTGACATTTCCACAGGACCCTCGTGGAAAGCACAGGTCCATGCTATTCCCGTAAAAAAAAAAAAAGTGTGTTTTTTCCCCCTTTAAAGAACATTTAAGAAGGGTTCTGAGGAGCCCAGTTTGGCTCAGATGCAGCAAAGAAAAGCCTGAGTCTTTGGGTCAAAGGAAGCACGAGGTCTGGCTGGATACTGTGGCAGGAAGCAGAACCAGATTAATCTTTCTCTGCTTGGCTGTCAGGGATAAAGGTAAAGGTGAAGGGACCCCTGACCATTAGGTCCAGTCGTGGCCGACTCTGGGGTTGCGGTGCTCATCTCGCTTTATTGGCCGAGGGAGCTGGCGTACAGCTTCCAAGTCATGTGGCCAGCATAACTAAGCCGGTTCTGGTGAACCAGAGCAGTGCACGGAAACGCTGTTTACCTTCCCGCCGGAGTGGTATCTATTTATCTACTTGCACTTTGATGTGCTTTCAAACTGCTAGATTGGCAGGAGCAGGGACCGAGCAACGGGAGCTCACCCCGTCGCGGGGATTCGAACCGTTGACCTTCTGATCGGCAAGTCCTAGGCTCTGTGGTTTAACCCACAGCGCCACCAGCGTCCCTGGCTGTCAGGGATACTACCACCCAAATCAAGCTTATGGTTCAGGTAATGCTGGTTTTGGTAGCCTGTGTGACTTGTAACAACTAACCATCTTGCTATTTTATATGTCTCCACTGGCATTTCAAGCCGCAAAGCCATTTTACTCACTGTCAGCCATTTTGCAGAAATAAGTTATTTTCATCATAATAATTACAAGGTTCTTGCTGAATTCCCCTAAGCAAGCAAGGGGGTGATTGGTACATTTTAATAACTTTTGAGGCATGCAATTGTTTCCAGTAAAGATTGTCCCATGAACACACACGTAAGATACAGGTTTTATGTCTACCTGTGTACATCTGGTAACTCCCATTGCCCTGACCATTGGTCATGCTGGTTGGAGTTGAGGGGAGTTGAAGTCCAACAATACTTGGAGGTTCATAGGTCCCCCACTCCTAAAGGTAAAGGTAAGGTAAAGGTACCCCTGCCCGTACGGGCCAGTTGTGTCCGACTCTAGGGTTGTGCGCCCATCTCACTTAAGAGGCCGGGGGCCAGCACTGTTTGGAGACACTTCCGGGTCACGTGGCCAGCGTGACAAAGCTGCATCTGGCGAGCCAGCGCAGCACACGGAAACGCCGTTTACCTTCCCGCCAGTAAGCAGTCCCTATTTATCTACTTGCACCCGGGGGTGCTTTCGAACTGCTAGGTTGGCAGGCGCTGGGACCGAAAGGCGGGAGCGCACCCCGCCGCGGGGATTCGAACCGCCGACCTTTCGATCGGCAAGTCCTAGGCACTGAGGCTTTTACCCACAGCGCCACCTGCGTCCCCTCCCCCACTCCTACTGTGTGTCTAATTATAATACTTTTTTCCAGCTGGTGATACTTCTACCATGAAGCACAACCAGTTGAAAGGACTGGGTTATATGAAGTAGATAGAAGGCACACTGTGGAATGATCCAGACAAAGATAAGTATATTTATAAAAAAAAACCCATATATTCCATTGGAACGCATAACCACATCCTTAACCCACTTCCATTCAAATCAATTTGACCTGAGGTTGGCTTAAGTTTCATTGGAGTGAGTCACTTGCTTCTGTTTGGTTGGCATCTGTCTGTCTCAGGAGACAACAGAATCATAGAACTGTAGAGTTGTAAGGAACCCCAAGGCACATCTAGTCCAACCCCCTGCAATGCTAAAGCATCCATGACAATAAAATTACATTCCACAGAAGCACCGGCTCCTGCACTTGTCCTACAGAATTCAGGTTCATAAAAAACCTTCATTATCTGGCCAACAATCTACTAACGATTTAGCGAACTTGGTACATGGGTTCTCCAAAGAATACTGGGAGCCCCATACAGAGCTACAATTCCCAGCACCCTTAACAAACTACAGTTCCCAGGATTCTTTGGGGGAAAGTCATTTCAGTGCTTTCAGTGTATGGTGTGTATGCAGCCATGGTCGTCCATCAAGCCTAACCCTCCTTGCAATAAGAGCAGAACACAGAGTCATCCAGCCAAATGAAAAACAGGTCAGAGCTTCAGCAGCCTATAAAAAGATTACTTAGAAAATGAAATTTCAACAGGTGCTATCATATGGTGCAAATGAATGGGGAACTGCAACTACCAACAGTTAAGCAGCATTCAGAAACTTCTCAAAAATGGTTAGGAAAATCTTAACAATTTACTTACCACAGAAAGCCCTTTTTTGTGTGGTTATGTCATTTCATTAATTCCAGCTTAATGGAGTTGTAGTCTAGCAATATTTGGAGGGTTGCATGTTTCCTGTTCCAGCTTAAAGGGAAAGGGCTATTTCCAGTGCTATTTTTCCAGAAAAAGAGGTGTCGTAACTCATCATGAACACCTCCCTTGTTCTCTTATAATGGCAATGGCGCCCACCTGAGAGGTGCTGGAACTGAGTTTCAGTGAGTGTGGCTGGAAAAAAAAAGCCCTGGCTATTTCTATTGCACTTCCTATGTGAAAGAATTGCTATGGACTGTCTCCAAAACCACCACACTTACTTGATGAGGCAATCACTGGGATAAGAATCCCTTTATACCCTTCCATAAAAGAAATCTTTATATTTTCTCTGCTATACCGCACATAAAATCAGATGGGGGGTGTCAATCAACACTTATCATCTCTCATTTCAATATGGCCCAACAACTGTTTTCTAGGCAGAAGCCAACAAGCAACTTGCTACTTCTTGAAAGTAGCCTCTACAGTACTAATCAAAATGTTCACCCTGGGAATTCCCCCAGTGATCTGCTTCAACAATGGGCTGGTAGAATCACGTTAAGTGGATTTGCAAATGCAGCATTCCACACGATGCTTTTGGGGTTCTTGCTACACTTTGAGCAAACTAATTTCCATTTCTGCTTTTCCGGAATGCCTACTTAGCCTGGTCAAAGAGCTTTTTTCCCTAAACAATGCAAGGCCCATTAGATCCAGCCACTACAGAGGTCTCCTTCATTTATCTAACCATCTCTGCTATACTTTTCTCCCTGGGTCCCAGAAGGATCTTTGAGAAGAAGCAATCTGAAATTATTAAATGGTGGTGCACTCTATTGCTTTGGTAGTAACACAGCGGTGCCTGTCTTATGGAGTAACTATTTTTGGTCAGTCCATATCCTGCAGTCAATGATCAGCTCCTGAAATATTTTAGGAGGGGACAAAGGGATATTGGCCCCTAGGAATTGGCTCCTACGCCACCTCCTTTATTCCTGAATCAGAACAAGAGCCTCAAAATCTCACCAAAGACAACACATTGTTTCCCTCTTCTCAGTAGCACAGTGATAGCCAACATGGTGTCCTCCAACTGTTGGACTACAACTCCTATCTGCTCTAGGCAGCATGGCCATTGCTCAGTGATAATGGGTGTTGTGGTCTAGCAAAACTGAGAGGGTACCAAGTTGGTTATCCTTACACTGGCACTTCAGCCTTATTCAGCAAACTATTTTATAATAGCACACTGCTTAGTTGTTGTCCTAAGCCTTGGATGGGAACTATCAACAACATGGTACTTGTGAGCCCAATGATCAGGGGCTCCATAACTTCAGCAAGGTGCCTCAAGTCCTGAAGTTGGAACCTAGCCTTGTGAACTATCAGGACAAAGAACCAATATCCAGCATTGTAGTTTCATTGTATCACAGAATTGTACAGTTGAGAGAAACTCTGCAGCTCATCTAGTCCAATTGCCTCAAGTAGGAATGTCAACTATAGAAAACATGGCAGATGGTCATCCAAACTCTGCTTAAAAACTTTCGATGAGGGAGTCTGTTCTACTGAAACCTACCATAACTAAGATACCAGTAGATTGGTCAGGCTAGGCCAGACTGGCTTTCTATTGTTGCCCAGCTAACTGAGCAGTAATGTTTACCTACTGCAATTTAGATATTCCTTCTCCACAACTGTGAGCCTAGTTTAGATACAATTAACCCCAGGTCTGGTCACAGTTAATTTCCCTGGACAAATCATAATGGAAACCTAGGACTGTATTCAGCATTCTCTGTCTGCTAACATAAGGGTTCTTGAGCTAGTGGATGGGTGAATTTTAATGTTGCACAATGGAAGAATCCAGCACAACAGTTGTATTAGTAGCCACTTGCTGTCATAGCAGCCAACTCCTAGGGGCTATGGGGGCTTCGGGAGCCCAGCATTTCCATTCAAATGGTGTGCATGCACTATGTCATGTGATTACCTGGGCTCCCACAATATTTCATTCAAATTGCCACGCCTGCTTGTCATGCAACAGACTGTGTAATCTACTGAGCTACAAAGTTACCAGCTACCCCTTATGCATTCCTTTGCCCAACAACCTTCTGTCAGCATAAAATGTTTTGCCAGCACATGTATACCATGAAGTGACTTTAACTGTAGCTAACAGTCGGCTTTTTGAAATACTCACTTGTGCATGGTTGGACTATCTGGACACAGTCTCTGTCTAATCCAACACTACTGGTTGCAGAACAGATGAATCCGGGTGTTGCTCTGAGCTAAAGTGCAATATTGCCGCTGCCAAAACAACCCGGTCAGTCAACAGGTTAGACAGGCTCAATATCTATCCTGAAGCAGTGCATGGCAGTCCTACACTTCAGAGGAGACATGCATATACATTGTGCAGGCAGAATGCTGCTAGGCAAGGGGCATATTTTAAATGACACTAAGATCAGTTTTCAGTTTATACTTCTTTCTCTGTCCAGAAAGAGAAGGGCCTCCGGGGATATCAACATTGCTGGAAAGAACAAGGTTCTGACTACATTCTGTGCCATTTCCTGCAAAAAAATAAAATAAGAAGTGCTGCATTTTCAACAGAAAGCCAGTGAGCCACTCAGCATATTTATTTTTAAGCCAGTTGTTTAATGGTTTAGTGTAACAGGAAGGAAAAGGAAAAGATTCTGCAGGGACTACTAAAATGGTCTAGATCTGTCAAACTACCTGCCAAAATGAACCAAGTGAGGACACTTCAAAGTTTTAGAAATAGGACAGACTTAAGCACCAGGAGTTTATGAAGTTGTTGGCAATGTAGAAAAGGACAGTTGGAGACATATTTTTCCAGGAAGGAGAGACAGAGGGGAAAGCATCATTTTCAGGGGCTTATATCAGGGCCAGCCTCACCTAGAAATAATGTGAAGCAATTGCTTTAGGCAGTCAATTGGACATGTGAACATATTAAACTGTGTTACACAGATTCAAATCCTTGGCTGGTGTTTTCTGTTGTGATGGGCAGCTCTACAATAAACATAAAATAAAAGCAGGACCTGGTCTGAAAGCAGACAGTGAAGCAAAACAGGCCGGGACCAGGTCAGCGTTTGGCTGGGAGGTTTCATGGGAAGTCCATGTCTGACATCTGGAGTTCCATGGAAGAGGGGGGTACAAATGTCTTTATGCTTGCTGCTGTAAGCTCCTTGGGAAATGACAGGCTACAAATGTGAGTGATTAAAAACACAGAATGAGACATTGTAAGGAATGAGCTGGAGACCACCTCTTTGCAAAAGGTGGGCCATAGGTCTTCCCTTGAATCTGCAGGAGAGCCCGATTTCTTGTTGAATTTGAATTAGGTGCTAGTATGCATGATCTCAGCTGGTATCCAGACACTGGGTTGGGATGGTTGCAGGGGCAGCACATTCTGTTTTGCTGCTCAGGTGAAATGGGAAGGTTCTCCCCAACCCTACAATCTCCACATCACTGACCCAAAGCTTCCTTGTCTGGGTTGCACAGTGGAACAGTGAAATGGCAACAACAACAGGAGGTTCTGACAAGATCTCATGAGACTTGTTGCCGGAAACTGCTGGTTCTAGTGCTCTATCAGTGGTGGAGCGGCAGGGAAGAGGGGGCACCCACAGGGAGGGTGGGGGAGAGAGAGAGAGAGAGAGAGAGAGAGAGAGAGAGAGAGAGAGATGCAACTAGAAGAAAAAGGCTGAAACAGAGCAGCAGTCAAGTGCATCAAGTTGAATTTGTGTAAGTAAAATGTGCAAATGATGCGACACGGCTGTATATGTAACCCACTCTTAAAAAAAACTGTTGTAGAAGTGAAAAGCTGGAAGGGAAAATTTTGATTCCCCCCCCCCTAAATAAAGCAAGCCTCTAAAAAACAAGGGCCACACAAATTCCATGAGAAGCGTTGAGGGTGTCACATAGCTGCTGTTCCTAGTACCAGAAATGTCTCCTCTAGATTAAACTCATTAATGTTTCACAGGGTTAGGAAGCAAAGAGCAGACTAGAGGAAATTAAGACAATTCCAAAATAATAACCCAATGCATGAGACAAGGAATTTTTAAAAGTTGAACAACAATTTGAAGATGAGTACACACTGACCCAGTTCTCCATGACACAGTAAGTTTGTTCCTGGCTGAGGCTCTCTGTTAGTGAGGAGAGAAATCAACTGCAAGTCCTCATTCGGCAAGCTTAGCTCAGCACAGTGGAACAATAAAATGGATTGGGGAAGAAGAAAGAAGCTATGAGAGTCTGCCTAGGAATTTGCACAGCCTCTCCAAACCATTGTTTAGCTTACTGTGTTGTGCAAATCATCTCCGTTGGGTGGTATTTCCCATTATTATTATTATTATTATTATTATTATTATTATTATTATACATTCCACACACATATCTCAAGGCAATATACAAAATTCTTTTTTTAAAAAGCTACAAAACAGTTAAAACAACACAGAAAACAACAGATATGTTAAACAACAACAATGTAGACAGCCATGCAGAGACCCATTCACCCAGCTGGGAAAGACCACTGGAACAAGAATGCCTTCCATCGTTTCTGTAGAGTGCAGATGATAGGCAGCTGTCATATCTCGACAGGAATGCTACTCCATAGAGCAGAGGCAGTCACACTGAAAGCCCTGCACTGAATTATTATGGAGTGGGGTTCTGGAATTTGCAGGAAAAGCTATCCTGCAGACCACACTGGCCTACTGTGTATAAATAACAGATAGCACAGTTTCTATATAGGTCCTCATTGATATGTAAGAGATGGCCAGCTCAACAGCTAGCTTTCCATGTACATCTGACTTGCTAGAACTAGAAATGGGATGCTGTACTAGATTGTCCCTTAGACAGGTCCATAGGGGATTTCAATAAGTTATATTACTGCTTTGCCCATCACTGGTAAATCTCCAACTGTGCTGGGCACAACAGGTTACTCAGAACTCAATTATATATAACTGTAAGGATAAATGGACCTCAAGGACAATCCTATGGGAGAAAGCTAAAAAACTGATAGTAGCCCAGAGCTAGAAAAAGAGATAGATTAATATAGAAGCTTAGAATATATGTTGACAGCTTTCAAATATTTGCAAAGATATCAGAAGAGGAGAAGCCATGGTTTATCCGTTCTAGCAGATCCAGGCTAAGCATGAAGAAGCAACTTCCTAATTGTAACAGCTGCTTAGAAGCAGAATAAGCAGTCCAGAGAGACTGGAATTCATTATTTTTATCTTAATTCACTATACATTCACATATTAAATTGTATTGAAAGCGACACTGAAATACGTCAAGTATTTGTTTGTTAAAATGACTAATCTATGGAGAACCTCCTTATATTATCTTGTATACATTTAAACCTTACCTTGTGAGCAATTATCTTATCTTACATATATTTGAGCTTCGCATAAAAATGTCACAGATTGTATCTTGCATCTCATGGCATTTTGGCCTCGCTATTTATTTTAATTTAAGCAGACTTTCTTAGGACAATGAGTTCATTGCCTATTCTCCAGGTGTTTTAAGCTGCTTGCAAATCACTCATAATTTTTATGCTAGATTTTATCTTGTTTTTTGTATTTTACTGATATTTTTGTAAGCCACCTGGTATAATTTGGCAAAAAGGTCAGGGAATGTATTAACTGACATTTTTTGAAATATATAATTCCCCCCTCCATATCTGGGTGAATGTTTCTGCACATATCTGCCAACTGAGGACAACGCTACAAGAATCTGATGAAAGGAACACCAGCCCAGTATAGTTTATGCCACTGTGCACTGTTTAAAGTAGGAGTCACTATCTCCTTTGGGCCCAGAAGCCGATTTGCAAACTGAATAAACTGCCGTGGGCACCATACACAAATACCCAACACAACAGAATGTTTGTTTCAAGCCTAATTTTAGAGGAGGGAGGGATGAAGGGGGGGGGTCTCTGTGGGTGCATGTGTATCTGCTATATATGTTATGCAAAAAGGTGGTGATTGCTAACTGGGTCTCCTCTCTCTCTTTTAAAACATGGGAGGTGTAGAAGAAACATAAGAACAAAATAACGTAAGTTCTAGGCCATGGGAATGCAGACTAAGGCCCGGGGGCCGGATCCAGCCCAATCGCCTTCTAAATCCGGCCTACAGACGGCATGGGAATCAGCATGTTTTTACATGAATAGAATGTGTGTTTTTATTTAAAATGTATCTCTGGGTTATTTGTGGGGCATAGGAATTTGTTCATTTTCTTCTTCTTTCAAAATATAGTCCAGCCCCCCCCCCCCCCACAAGGTCTGAGGGACAGTGGACTGGCTCCCTGCTGAAAAAGTTTGCTGACTCCTGTTCTAGGCCTTACAGACAAAATAAAACAACAACAAATTGCCAGGTCCAGATGGCATCCACTTTAGAGTTCTCTAAGAAGTCCAATACAAAATTGCTGATCTCCTAGTGAAAGTATG
Source organism: Podarcis muralis (assembly GCF_964188315.1). Lineage (NCBI taxonomy): Eukaryota > Metazoa > Chordata > Lepidosauria > Squamata > Lacertidae > Podarcis > Podarcis muralis. The sequence continues at coordinate 13,905,056 of NC_135657.1, read as the reverse complement.
TAACTTGTCCTTCAGTCCTATGACCTCCATACCAGAGGGCAGGGGCAGATTTAATGAAGTGTGACTGGTCGGTCGCAATGAGCCTTTCTGGTGCTGCAGGGGGCACCATAACTATGATTTAGAATGGAGCGTGAGTGGAGGGCACGAAATTTTGTCGTTGCAGGGGGCGCCACTGATGTTTGAGACCCCCAAAGCCCCCCACAACAGAAAGGAACAGGAACCAAACGAGGCAGGATTTATCCCTGCTCATTAGCTGATGGCCAGGGGTTAAATCCTGCTCAGTTCCTCAGGATTCCGTGTAAGCCCCTTCCTGATTTATGGAAACCCAAGCAAAGATGACAGCTTCCATGTACCGTATCTAAAGTTTCCATGTTACCACCTAGCAGCTAATCTGGACTTGGAATTAAAAATACTAATAATCAAAAACTCCAGCCATAGCTTACATAGCATATATAATGAATACAGAATATTACACAAACCTTATCCTTTTTTAAAAAGAAAATCCTTATAAAATCCATATATATATATATTGTGTGTGTGTGTGTGTGTGTGTGTGTGTGTGTGTGTGTGTGTTAACAACTAAACACAACACCAAATGAAGACATAGGAGGAATGGTGGAGACCACCTCCCCATCCTTGCCCTTCCAGACAGGAGGAAGAGGAAGACAGTATAGATTTACAACAGGGTTTGATGGAGGCCGCAGCTCAGAGGCAGATGAGGGGGAAAGCTGGAAAATCAAGGGACAGCCAGAGCAACACCTGGCTGACACATTGTCATTCGAAATCATTCCAGACCTTCCATCTCCCAGAACCTGTTGAGCCTTAAAAGTAGGAGAGCAAAGAGCTCAAAAACAGAGGGGACTTAGTGGTACCCGTAGAGGAGGTGATGAAGATGATGATGAATGAGGAAGTGGGAGAGATGGGAGGGTGGAGATTCACTAGGGACAACACGAGGCAGGGTTCTATAGCCTCTCTCAAGTTTGAAATAAAAAAAGGAGTGTAAGAAAATTTCCCTTGTCTTCATACGTTTCTGGGCAACCAGCTGGGAGCCGCTGACAGCATCCTGACATCTATCCACAGAAATGTTTCAAATGAAGTAAAATAGCTGTCTGGAGGTGGGGGTGGAGGAAATATATCTGAACCTGGGTTCCCAAATCTAAACCCACCATGCCAGCAGATGAGGAAGGCAATGGAGTGAACATGCTCCTCTCTACCTTTTTAATTCAGGATCAACTTGTCATCTACATGCTTTATGATAACAGTAAAGTGCAGCACAGAGCAGAGATTGTCATGCAGAAGAAGCAAATGAGAAAATTTGTTTCTAGGTACAATTGGAGTTGCATGCTCCCAAATCTGAAATTATCACAGAAGACTGCAAGCACATTGGACAGCAAAGGAAAACAGAAACGAAAACAAACAAAAATGAAGTGATGCCCAGGGCCTCCTGTTTGCCAGCCTGCTGCAAAAATAAATAAAGTGCAGGATGAGGAATTAATGGCTCACATTATATTACTTTCCGAAGCATATTGATTGATAAAATGGTATCAGCTCTTACTCTTATTACATTACCTACAATCGCTCACCCAGGGCTTCCTCAGCACAGCACGATAAAGGCAGAAGCGTTATGAAAGGCAGAAGATTTTTTAAAAATACGATGACAATCACGGCAACAGAAAGGAGAGCTAGGAGTTTATGGGAGAACAATTAGGCATGCTTTTATCATAAGTCAACAAATGGTTCATTCATGCTTCTGAAAAGCAATATTTATGTTTAATGTTGTTCATTCCTTGTGGAGATGGTTCACACAACATGCTGTCTTATACACCAGAGCGGTCCTAAGCCTTCCTCAGAAATGCACTCCATGTAGACAACTGCAAAATGTGAAAGAGGTGAGGACAGCTATTTATTTTGTTATTTATTTCCCACCTGAGTGTACACACTAAAGGCAGCTTATACCCTGTAGAGCAGCCTAAAATCTGAAAGAACAATAACCAGTTTCAAGCAGTGGAAGACAAGGAAATGAACTAAAAACACTTGTCATATTATTGCTTGAAATCCTTTAAAGATGCGCCCGGTGCCTCTTTCTGCTGGTTAAAAAGGTGACACTTTTTGGAAAATTTAATCCAGGGCCTTGGAGGCCAGCCTTGCTCCTACCTACAGCTGATTATACTTCCCCTACAGAGAATATTTGGTCCTTCCTCCTTTATCTCAATAAATGTGTGCAGAAGCGCCTCATATCAAGAGGGGCTCTCTTAATTATAAAGTCAGTGTGAATTACTGAGGGAAAACATGGCTACCAGTACTTTCCAATATCACAACAGCACTTTTTATAGCATCTGTAATTATGGTCAGCTATATTTGTTCACCTAAGATGCAGTGCATACTCAGTTCACCTAAGATTTTTTATACACACACACACACACACACACACACACACACACACACACACACACATATATATATATATGTGTGTGTGTGTGTGTGTGTGTGTGTGTGTACCTGGGAGGGTTTGGTCTGCTCATGTATTGAATACCAGGTATTTTTTGACCTCGCTTTTACACACAAAGCTCTATAATGGCTGTTAGGATCAACAAGACTGGGACTATTATATAAAAAAAAATAACACTCTATATTGGGAAGGGTACCAACAATGGTTTTGAAGGGAGGTGCTATTTGTATCTATGTGCAAAGAGCACAGAGATGCACTAGAACACACAAACATACACAAATGCAAAACTCCTTGTAAAATTCAGGAGTGAAACCTCTCTCTCTCTCTCTCTCACACACACACACACACACACACAAACAAACACGCACAAACACATGTCATTATAATATATAGGCAAGGCACCACCCACAAACTGTGTCCAACATAATAATGGGCATTCCAGTAGAATGAAATAATTTAACAATTTTAAACAAGCAATTTGCTTTACAGTTTTACAGCGTAGTCTTCAAATGATCTTGGATGGCTCCTTTCTTATTTCTAGAACTTTCCATTTAATCCATCCTGGAAACATATTTTTGTGCCTCTAAACAAAGGAGGCAAAGAATACCCAACCTCAAATATATACATTTTGAGACACATATCATATATAATATCAATATAGCCAACCTTACTCCTTCTAACAGCATTCTTAGGATGTCTCTGTGTGGGTGAGTGTACACACAACACAACACAACACAACACAACAGACACCCTACGTATCTGAGCTCTTATGTCAACTGTATTTTGAAGAAGGGATTTCACTAGCCATTTCAAGGCTAGATTTTGAAATTTTGTGCATCAGATAAGCATCTGAAAACAGCAAAAGGAGCGTGAAAATCAATTGCAATGCATGAGTGAAATGCTATAGACAGGCTTCCTTTGAGAAGCAGGCAATTTTAGATCCTATGTGCATTGTAGTCTTGCAATGGGTTCAGTGGAAAATACCATTGCCTATTTCTGAACAAGTTGTGGCAAGAGACCAGTAATTAATGATAACAAAAATCTGTACAGATCAAGACAAGGAAACAAATATGGCTTCCATTTAGGAACTGCACATTTGAATAAGTGAGAAGGCTCCTGCTAGCATCAGATGGTGTGGGGGTCCAATTTGGATTTCTCAGCAGTTTTTAAGTGTTTGTTTGCAACATAATTGCAATACCAGTTCTTAAAATCCAGAAGTAGAATTAAAGTCACATTAATATTCTATATCTCCTGATGCTCACAATCCAGTTGTTATTGTTGTTACAGTGGGTTTTTTTAAGGTGATAATAATCTGAAGGCCTTTCCTGATATTTTTTTTTGGGGGGGGCGGGGAATGCGGCTGCATTCACACAGCAGTTTATTTCATTTCCCCAATGTTTCCCTAATTGCTAATTTCTGCATTTTTTAAAGGTTTCATGTTATGCAAAAGCCACTTCGGGAAAACCAATGGGAAGTAGTGCATGTTTAGCACTCCTTTCCATGTTATTTCATTTCAAAGGAGGGGTGTTCATCTAATACTGGCTCATTTGAAACTTTATAGAACCTTTATCCTCAATAATGATGGAATTCACAGGTGGGGAAAACTTTCATTTCTACATATCTTTGTTACTTGAGAAGGCAATCTTTGTATGAGCAATGGCGGACCATTGCGTCTCAGATTTCAGTGGAGCCCTGTGCAATGTCAGAATCTGGAGACCCCAACTCTTGCCCTCTATTGGACATCACAGTCCTGGTACATGCTGCGAAACCCCAGAATCTCCACACCTGGGGACAATAGTTTGTGTCACAAATGAGACATTCTGGAAATTCAAAACAGTGCTATGAGCTCGAGTTTTGAAGAGCTCTGGTAAATCTACTACCACTCCAAAAAATCTGCCCTAAAATCACTGGATTTCCCTCCCCCTATTTCGCAGTAAATGGGACTGTAAAATTGAGGACGTGTCATTTCACCCAGCCATCTATGTCTGATTTACAGGGTAAGAACAAGACCCTTGCAATTAAAATATGCACACATTTCAAAGCATGTAAGGAGAAAAGTGAAGGTAATGTTAAATTCCTATAGAGATTGAAGAGTTAATCTGGAAACATCCTGTTTGCTCTACAGATCTCCATTTGCAACACTGTAATGTGAACTGCTCTCTGTAATGGCCTTACATGTACTCTTAATTACAGGAAGGCATTGCCACTAGAGTAGAAAAAATGACTAGAGTCAAGTTTCTCCGCTTTTAAGTAAAACGAGAACTCTCTGCTATGCCCAATCAACAGAATGCTCATGTCTTTTCCCTTTCTGCACTGGAAAGCATGTAATGTGAGTGCCATTTCAATGGAAAATGACTTTCACTTGGAAACTGGTGCATGGCTGGTTGCCATAAGAAGCTGCCCCCAATCCCCGCTCTACCAGTGCTTCCCAAACCTGGGTCTCCAGCTGTCATTGGACTACAACTCCCATCATTCCTGACCGCTGGTCCTGCTAGCTAGGGGTGATGGGAGTTGTAGTCTAACAACAGCTGGAGACCCAAGTCTGGGAAACACTAGTGTCCACTGATGGGCAGGAACACTGCAGGGTTTCAGATAGCACAGAAGACATCAGGGATCTTTAGCATGCTTCACCAATCAGCTATAGCCCTTCCCCATCTGAAACACAATAGATGACAAGTTTTATACTATGCCATCAGTTAGCAAAGCAATTCATTATCTTGGGGTTGAACCATTGATACCTGTCAACAAAACAGCTGTTGCCCTACAGTACCCCACAACATTCCGCTCTGTCCTAAATTATATTTTATCAAGTACACAGGAACTGCAGAAAGTGGGCATTGGGGAATCTGGAGTGCAACCTTAAAACGCTGAAGCACATGCCAAGGCAATGGGGTATGTATTGGCGCATACGTGCAAGGCCAGCAAGCAACTGGATGTTTCTGACTACTGGGTACAGAGCATCTGCATCAGGAAGCTGAGCTCAGTTGAGGAGATCACATTCACAATGGCACACAAATTGGGTGTATGTACGCATAGACCAGAAATTGCATTCATATGCATATAGAACTATGCATTTTTCCCCCTCCACAGCTGGATCTGGGAAACACATAAGAAATGAGTACTGAAATTTGTATGCATGCAGATTTATTTTGACAGGAAGGAATTATTAGATTATTTCACTGCAAATCTCAGCTCTAGAGAAATTCTGGAGCTTCTCTAGTTTAAACCATTTCCTTTTTCTGTTCCATTTCTATCCCACTCATCTTCATTAGTTTCACTATTTAGTCACCAATATGTTGTACACTTTGTAGGCCCTTTCAGGAAGCTGTAACCCTCCAGATGTTGCTGGACTTCAACTCCAATCACCCCTGGCCATTGGTGGATGGGAGCTGAACAACATCTGGAGGGCCACAGGTCCCCCAGTTTAGTACAAAGTGAAGAGACAGGCCTAGATTGTCATAGTTTTCTCTTTTTACAGTAAATACACTGGGAAATGTGTGAACAGTTGATGCTCCATCTTCATCAGTATTTCCAAATTATTCAATAATTTGCCTTTTTAAATCATTATATTTCATTATTACTGTACTTCATAGCTTGGCTTAATTTGGAGCCAATCCATTGAGATCTACAAATAGTTTGCCTATTTTTTTTTCACCAAAGAAAAAGGGTAGTCAACACAGTGCCCTCCAGATGTTGCTGGACAGCACCAGATTTAGGATTAATAATAATAATAATAATACATATATTTATATATTTATACAGGTCAGTATATGAGTAAACTGTACCTAAATGAACTGTTGTGAAAATAAGAAATAGGGGAAGAACCAAATGTTGCCCTCGCTCGAGGCACCATGTTACCAAAGACCACCTAGAACTTCCTGACCATTGACCACGTTGGCTGGGGGTGCTAGGAGCTGAGAACAGTAGCGTACGCCCATGCCTTGTATTTCTTTTATTCTGGCCACAATGTTATTTTGATGCAAGATGCAAGTTTACTGAGATGCCTGTAGCGATGTGGACAAAATTCTCACTGTAAATATTTTTAAATCAGTGTGCCTTAACTATAATTATTATTATTCCAAATGCACTGCTTTGTAAATGAAATTTTGAGAAAAGGTCTATAAATATCACAAAATAAATTAGGCCACTGGTGATGATCCCAAAATCTACTTCTCCTTTTTTATCCTCGGCACTCTTTATCCTAGGGGTGGGCCTGGGCATAATGTGGGAAATGTATCACTATCAAATTGCAATCTCTTCAACAAGAATTTGACATCCAGCAAGTCTTAAATTTTCTACAAGCCTTCATTTTAGCCCCGGGATCATTAGACTTATTCTACAAAATGAACAATTCAGCCTGCCTAAGGCTGCAAGCAAGGGCTAATAAAAATCAAATGTGTTTCTTCCTCCAGTTGCCAGTACAGTGGTACCTCAGGTTACATATGCTTTAGGTTACATATGCTTTAGGTTACAGACTCCGCTAACCCAGAAATAGTGCTTCAGGTTAAGAACTTTGCTTCAGGATGAGAACAGAAATCGTGCTCCGGCGGCACAGCAGCAGCAGGAGGCCCCATTAGCTAAAGTGGTGTTTCAGGTTAAGAACAGTTTCAGGTTAAGAACAGACCTCCGGAACGAATTAAGTACTTAACCTGAGGTATCACTGTACTGAGTTTATCCATATTGCCATGCATATTCCCCAACAGTGTCAAAACTATGTATCTCAGAGAACATTAAACAGAACTGGGTTAAAATGATCCTAAATGTTTTCAAGTTTCAGTCCTGCTCCTCTGAAAACTTGAGGGTCCATACTGAAATGTCCAGCTCTTTCAATCCCTTAGGTCTTGAATTCAGAGGGGAAATTATAACTTTAAAATATCACATTCACAGATATATTCATAATACATGCTGGTTCCCTGCCTCAGGGCTTAATATTAAGATACATTTCAGAGGCTGCCATTCAAAGTAAAAAAAAAAAAAGATTACTTGAAAACCCAACATAAATTCTAGATTCTGCCAGGCAGCTTGCTCCCTTTGCTGTAATTACATCCCTGGCACTATGCTATCCAGTGATTTTCTACTTCCTAACATAAAACCTTTAAGTGGGATGGGGGAGTTTACACAACAGCCGTGAGCTGAAAGTGAGTTGACAAATTTGGGCCTACATGTTCCTAATAAATGGTAAAAGGTAAAGGACCTCTGGACAGATAAGTCCAGTCAAAGACAACTATGCGGTTGTGGCACTATTCTCGCTTTCGGGCCAAGGGAGCTGGCGTTTGTCCACAGACAGCTTTCCAGGTCATGTGGCCAGCATGACTAAACCGCTACTGGCACACGGAAGACTGTGCTGTGTGCCAGAGCGCACGGAAACGCTGTTTACCTTCCCACCCCAGTGGTACCTATTTATCTGCTTGCACTGGTATGCTTTTGAACTGCTAGGTTGGCAGGAACTGGGACAAAGCAATGGGAGCTCACTCCGTCATGGGGATTCGAACCGCCGACCTTTCAATCAGCAAGCCCAAGAGGCTCAGTGGTTTAGACCACAGCGCCACCCGCATCCCATGTCCCTAATAACATTTATCTATCTATGACATCCACCCTAGCCATAGCAAAAGTGGAGTGTCTTTGATTTTAAAAAGCCCTTCTTCAGCACCATGAATATGGCCAACGGTAGAAGAGTTTGGATTTGATATCCCACTTTATCACTATCCTAAGGAGTCTCAAAGCGGCTAACATTCTCCTTTCCCTTCCTCCCCCACAACAAACACTCTGTGAGGTGAGTGGGGCTGAGAGACTTCAGAGAAGCGTGACTGGCCCAAGGTCACCCAGGAGTTGCATGTGGAGGAGCGGGGAACCTGGTTCACCAGATTACGAGTCCACCACTCTTAACCACTACACCACATTGGCTCTCTAGTATATAGATGAGATATGCAGCAATGACAGCACTGAAAGGCACGACTCATGAATGAAACCTGGCTGGGTGGGAAGTCTGTTTGGTGCTGAAGTGACGGCTTTGCCTGTTCAAGTTTGTGGTGCTGATGGATCCACTAAAACTGAGAAACTTAGAAACAAACTGTTCTGAAAATCCCTATTTCAGCCTAAAGTTTAATTCGGTGATTTTTCTAAGGTTCCATCTTCACTGAATCAGCACTCTACGGAACAGCAGATAATGTCTGGTTCTGCAACACCCCCACTTATGTCCACATGCTTTTGGAATGAATACTGAAGATATTTTTACCTAGTCCTCCACAAAATCTCCTAAATTATTAAGGCTTATATTACACAGACGTCGTTCTTCCCGGTAATGTTCATAAAAAGTTATGGGTCCAGGAGATGCTAAAATAGCTCCTTTCCATTCCTGGGAGCTTTTTCATCTTCACTAACTTTTCCCCATACATGGCTTGAAGTCCGAAAGTCCAGAGAGAGTGGCTCCAACAATACTGATTCTGAAATTGTGCTGTTCTCAATATTTTTGTATCCCGCAGTCCAGGATGTTTGAAGAGCTCACTTAGCCTGAAGTAAGCTATAGTCTACAGCTGGCAGCAGGGATGCAGGTGGCGCTGTGGGTTAAACCACAGAGCCTAGGACTTGCTGATCAGAAGGTTGTCGGTTCGAATCCCCGCGACAGGGTGAGCTCCTGTTGCTCGGTCCCTGCTCCTGCCAGCCTAGCAGTTCGAATGCACATCCAAGTGCAGGTAGATCAATAGGTACTGCTCCAGCGGGAAGGTAAACGGCTGCGCTGCTCTGGTTCGCCAGAAGCAGCTTAGTCATGCTGGCCACATGACCCGGAAGCTGTACACCGGCTTCCTTGGCCAATAAAGCGAGATGAGTGCCACACCCCAGAGTCGGTCACGATTGGACTTAATGGTCAGGGGTCCCTTTACCTTTTTACAGCTGGCATCAGCATCATTTAGCAGTTGTCAGTGTGTGTAGTTCAGTTTTGCCCACAACTCAACCACCTTAGTTTGCTGCAATTTTGCAATTTTGCATTTCATCACCACCCTAGGTTCATTTTGCTTTTTGCTTTCCAACTGAAGCACAACATCCCATGGAAACTGAGCATGCCAAGTCCTTAACGGTTGATTGTTTACTTTCTTACGCCCCCTTACTTTTTAAAAAAGTTGGGAGGTTGTTTGGGGGGGGGGGTTTCATACTTTGGTAAAACACACTGACATCTCCCTCTTGTTTCTCAGTTGCCATGTTTTGTCTCCATTTCTTTTGGCACTCGCCACCAGATCAGTATTAGAAGGAGTATGATTTCGGGGACGGGACGGGATGGACGGAAGTCCTGGATTCAGCCCCTGGTGTCTCCTGTCAAACATCTACAGAAAGCAATAAGACCTCTGCCGTAGATCTTGGGGAGCCACTGCCAGTCTGAGAAGACAACAGAGAACAACGGTTTGGCTTTGTGTATGGTGGCTTCATAAGGTTTAGTCTATTTTATGCTGTGAGAAATATCCCAGGTATCAAACGACCTATAAAGGTTATGGGCCTATCTGTATTGCAGAGGCATAAGATGGGAAGTGTAGCATTATTGGGCTTTTAAAGAAATGTAAAACACCATACAGCAAAGTGTAACTACAGTCATACCTCGGGTTACAGATGCTTCAGGTTGCGGTTTTTTTGGGTTACGGACCGCCAAAACCTGGAAGTACCGGAACAGATGACTTCCGGGTTTCGGCAGCCGCACATGCGCAAAAGTGCTAAACTGTGCTTTGCGCATGCGCAGAAGCGCTGAATCAGAACCCACGCGTGCGCAGATGCGCAGACACAGGTTGCGGACGCTGCGGGTTGCGAATGTGCATCCCACACAGATCATGTTCACAACCCGAGCATCCACTGTATATGTAAAAACTACTGTTGATAGATATCACTATGCCAAAAGATAAAGGGTGGGGTTTTTTGTTTTGTTTTTAAATGCATTTTTATAACCATAATACCTGGGACCAAGGCCACAAGGGCTACTTCTTCAGCCTACTGCCTGTTACGGGAAGCAGTTGTATAGTAGCTAAGGTTGATTTGATTCACTCAGGTGAATTCAGAGCTTAATAACTAGTCTGGTGCATGGATAGCCTCCAAGTCGTTTAATCAAATAGCTCCTCAAGCTCAAATTCAACCCACTGGTTCAGGGTGTTCCTGGCATAATTTAAAAAGCTGCACTCCCTGCAAAACAATATTATAAAAAGTATTGTTCTATATCATGATGGGAAGTGCAAATGGTTGAAACATGTTAGGACTCCCCCCCCCCCATTATTCTTTTGTCTTTTTACCCACCTTTAAAAAAAATGGCATCACAATAGTAAGAGCAACAGGATTTTTAAAAGGTGAATTTTACATAAGGGTAATACTAGGAATTATTAGCAATTGTTTTCTGCTTCGAGAAGGAGGGGGGGATGTTCATAAAGACAATTTTACCCAATCTCTATGAATATGGTCTCAGTAAAATAAAATAAAAAGAACTAAAAAAATCTCCATGGAGTTGTAAGCCTTCTGCATTTCAGAGAATATTTCAATATTGCCATACTTTACAGCATTATCAATTACACAGTTATTTGACTATTTTCACTTACAGCTTTTAATAAATAACCTTGGTAGATATTGCTACTTTTCACACTGGATTCTTTATTAAAATTATCTGACAATCTGTTCTGATTTTACTGTTCTTGCACTTTTTCTGAAGCAATGTTCATTTGAATCCACTCAAGAATAATTTTGTCATAATTTCTGTTACATCCAGGACTGAATGACTAGCCACTGATAGACTTGTTCTCCATGAATCTGTCTAATCCCCCTTTTAAAGCCATATAAACTAGTGAATTCTCTAAATGAATTATATGCACTTTGTGAAGATAGACTTCCTTTTTTCTGTCCTGAATATCCTGCAATCAGCTTTGCTGGAGGAACCCAAGTTCTGGTACTGTGAGAGAAAGAGCAAAACTACTTTCTCTACTTTATTTTACAAATCTTCATCATGTCACCAACCAGTATTTCCTTTTATAATGTAACAAAAAACACAACACCTCAGCACCTTTCCTCACAAGCAAAGTGAGTGCACCACACTGCTGACTGTTAAGTTTGGGTTGATTTTACACCTTTTCCATCTTTATTATATCTATCTCTGCTGTATATATTATCTCAAAGATGCAACAGCATACTGGGAAGGTTTATTTTTGACCCCTTTCCTACTGATCCTTTTTCACTGAGCTATCCACCAAGACCAATCGTAAATGCACTAGCAATCCTTAGGCAAGCATCTATCTTTTGCCCTTCCATCAGCAATATAGAACAGTCCAGGATCCCCTTTGAGGCTAGAGGTTTAAGTCAACCCTTTTATTACTGGAAATCATAAATATATTATTAATAACGGACATAAATTATGAAGGATGGGGTGACTCTATAGATTGCCAGTGAAGTATATTTTTGGACAGCCGTCCTCTCTCAGAAATACTTGGTATGTTAAATGAAAATAGTGGCTCAAAATGATTTTTCTTCATGGTATTAAAAAATAATCAAATAAATTTGTTTTGAATTGGCACTCACTTATTTTTTATGTTACCAATAACATAACATAGCCACAGTAAAAACCCACCATCCTACTATGCTAGAATTTGGAATGCATGGCACTGTATTTTTTTATTATCATTATTATTTACACACACACACAACTTTATTGCGGTCCATAGACCCAAAATACACAGTACATTTTTAAAAAGAAAATTACATTGTTGCTGTTGTTTTAATTTCATTTTTGTATTATTCCCTTGTATTCATGGATACATATTTGTACTTACCTCCACACTGATTTGAAGCCACTATGTGTCCTTCCTAAAAGAGGCTCCTGGGAGGCCAGAGGGACGTTGCCAGAACAACTCTTGGGTTGGGGCAACTGGCTAAAATGTTTTAAATGGTTCTAATTTTGGTTCCTCTGTTTAGTTTTTGTCGGGTTGATGTTGGTTAAATGTTTAGTTGGGGTTGGCGGTTATTTTAATTTGGGTATAACTGTAAACTGTTTATTATTGTTATTGTTATTATTGGTTTCTATTGATTCATTGGTTTGTTTGTTGCTTGTATAGGATATTTTGGGTTTTTTATTTTTGATGCTTTGTTGTGTTTTTATATATGTTGTAAGCCACCTAGAGTGGCTGGGGAAACCCAGCAAGATGAATGGGATATAAATTTTAATATTATTATTATTATTATTAAATGTTCAGATCTCCTAGAAGAGGATGTGTTCCCTTTGTTATTTCTGAGCACAGTCAATAGAAAAAGCTGCTAAACTATTAATTAAAACTAGAGTAAGAAATGTGGTTAGGCAGCATGATATGCCGATTCTTCAGAAGTTTTTATTTCCCTCTTGATTACATTCCCAACCCCCAGCTCATGACATGTGATCAGAAAGTTATTCCTGTGATCTGAAGGGCTGTAAATCATGGAGAGATATATATGGTAAAGGGACCCCTGACCATTAGGTCCAGTCGTGGCCGACTCTGGGGTTGCGGTGCTCATCTCGCTTTATTGGCTGAGGGAGCCGGCGTACAGCTTCCGGGTCATGTGGCCAGCATGACTAAGCCGCTTCTGGCGAACCAGAGCAGCGCACGGAAACGCTGTTTACCTTCCCACCAGAGTGGTACCTATTTCGAACTGTGCTTTCGAACTGCTAGGTTGGCAGGAGCAGGGACCGAGCAACGGGAGCTCACCACGTCATGGGGATTTGAACTGCCAACCTTCTGATCAGCAAGTCCTAGGCTCTGTGGTTTAACCCACAGCGCCACCCATGTCCCATATATATATATATATATATATATATATATACACACACACACACACACACACACACACACAGAACTTTTATTCTAACCCATTCCTAGTACAGTCCAAGACAGATAAACTAAAATCTCATTATGTTTAGAGGCATTGCATTTGTAGTGCACAAATAGACCTAGGACTGTGTGCACACCATACAGTTAAAACAACTGACTTCCTACAAATAATCCTAGAAACTATACTCTGTTAGGGATGCTGGGATTTGTACAGTGGTACCTCGGGTTACAGACACTTCAGGTTACAGATGCTTCAGGTTACAGACTCCGCTAACCCAGAAATAGTACCTCAGTTTAAGAATTTTGCTTCAGAATGAGAACAGAAATCACGCAGCAGCAGCGCAGCAGCAGCGAGAGGCCCCACTAGCTAAAGTGATGCTTCAGGTTAAGAACAGTTTCAGGTTAAGAATGGACCTCCGCTCAAATTAAGTTCTTAACCAGAGGTATCACTGTACTTCTCTGAGAGGTAAACTACAGCTCCCAGGATTCTTTGGGGGAAGTCACATGATTGAAATGTAAGGCATGTATGCTTCCTAAACCCATTGTCTATTACATTTCCCATTCTATTCCCGTTCTTTTTGTTTAATCTGACCTTGTTTCATGGAACAAGAGATCAGGATGACTTTGCCAAATCATGTTTTCTGTCAAACAACTAATGCAAGTACATTACATATAAAGTGAGTACATTTGCAGAGGTGGCAAGAAAAAAACTGATTTTGCAAATTGAATGCAGGTTTGCTTTTATAGGGACAATAATCTAAAATTCTATATTGTGTGACAACTTTTTTTAATGTTAGCCAGCTTTTCTGTTCTGTTCCTTGGGTACATTCAGACTGCAATTCTATGTAGGCTGATTTGCAAATAAGCTCCATTAATCTCAGTGATGCATCCTTCTGAGTAAACATGAAGAGGAGGACTAGCCTGTCATTCTCCTACCCTGTTATAACTCATGCTTTAAAACAAATAAATTGATCTGGTCTCAGTACATAAATAATACTAACCTACCTTGCAATGCTTTTTGTACGAGACAATGCATGTGAACATTCAGGAAGCGCCATTAAAAGTATATTATCACTAATAGGAATACCAATAATATATTAAAGAACAGCTATGGAGTCTGATATAAATAGTTGGGTCCGTGAAGGTAGCAGCGCCCCATATTGCTACAGTAAACTCAGTATTTATAGCAGGCTATGTTTGCTTTAAAAAAAAATTAAAAAACTGCTCAGTTATCTGCACAGTAATGAGCAGCCCCTAAGGCGTGAAAATAAAACTCATTAACAAATCCTCTTCCCCTTATGCTATTCCACTTTATAAAGCAAGACTATGCAAGAAACACAGGCGTATAATAAAACCCCATGAAGTTTAACGACTAGAAAGTCTTCTGATTAACTTTTATGCACGTACAACAGTGCCCAGTATATTTTAGGCACTTCAATAAATAATGGTGGTGGTGAACGACTCCTCCGTCATACAATAATCCAAAAGGCACCACTATGCAAACAGAACCCCATATTCAGTCGGTGTTTTTTCTCGACCACTGAATAAACCCCACCGGCAGTTTTTAAGTCTACAAAGACTCAGAGCCACTAAGGGCGAGGAAAAAACAACCACTATAGGCAAGAGCTGCTTGTGAGTCTTAAACCTAATGAGGGGAACAGGTTGCACATGTCCCCTTCCTATTTTATTTTTGCTTCCCCTAATTAGTCACAAGAATGTAACCTAATCACGGAGTAATTCAAACCTTTGATTAATCAATACAAAGAGCTACCCATTGCTGTTATGCAATCAACCTTATTTGATATGGTTTTCATTAGCAAATAGGATGCAAGGGCTCAGAGAGTTGCAGCTCTCTGTGACTGGCTGGGAATCTTGTCTTTTGTCTGAGTTTCTTTTTAATCAGCTGCAATATTGCACATCGCAAGCAGTGTATTTTCCCCTGCAATCAGCATACACTGTGATGTTCTAACTGGGATAAAGAGTCCTTGCCACTGCTGTAATTAAAGACTTGTGATGAGCTTCTGAGGCTGCACCACACACTTACCTGGGAGTAAATCCCACTGATATGAATAAATGTAGACGGAATAGGTCTGTAAATCTTAATAGCTGGCTAGATAAAAAAAACACCCATTCTTCCTCCACTTGAAAGTGTTAATTGCACTTTTTTTGAAATAGTTTATGAGATTTACATGCATCTAGCATCAACATCAGTGTTTAATTTTAATGGAGGTGCAATTGTTTCATCTTTCTAATATGGAGTTGTGACATTCTTCCATCCCTTTCATTTGGTTCTTAATGTGCTTCTGCATCAATGTTTCTTAAAAACTTACTTGTTTTCATAACATGGATAGTGTTTCAGACAATTTCAACATTTGTAATTTCTGCTATTAACTGGCTTCAAATGCAGCCTCTACATGTCTTCTCAAAAACAATCTCCAATTCTTTTAATGGGACTTGCTCCCAGGTCATTGCCATAGGATTGCAACCTCAATCTATCAATCAATTACCATTGTGAATTAGGTCAGTGTACTGAAACAGGGACATCTAAACTCATCTAAGCACTCCTTTAAGACCACATACCGCATTAAAACCAAGTATTTGCAAATAACACCAATACAAAGGCATTTCCTCAAGAGCCAATGATCTTATAGCATATATATTATTTGATCTATTACAGTTTCAACAGCATTTGTGAATATATGTAATAAAAAAGGCTTGAATGTTTAGCACTAATAACAGAGAAGATGAAAAATAAAAAGCTGACAAATAGGATGTGAAATGACTGAAAATCTAAGAACTGGACAGCAAAGGAAGGAAGTTTACATAATAGAAAGCACACCCACAAATTCTGTCTCTTTTCTACAGCCAGTGAAACTCGATTAAAAGTGAAAAAGGCAAATTACTCAGTCATTATAGACATATAGCCACTCAATGAACACCTTCACCTTTGTCAGTTTGGAATCATTTCTCCATTCCATAGGAAGATTGTTTCCTTTAATTTTTATATGTGTACAGAAACATGTATTCTATCTCCTCATATCCTATCATTTATAACAGCTTTGACTGTCACTCCATGTTCAGCAAATGCAACAAAAATATTTCCTATCCATTTCAGAAAAACATCTGCAAAAAATTAGAAATGCATTTCTTCTTTATTTTTTAAAATAAATAAGGACCAGATGAAACCGCAATTAATTAATCCATGTTACCAAAAGGGATGGGCGCTGACAATGAGGATTCAGTTATTAACATGTTTGCAGGTTTGTTTTTGGTTTGTTTGTTTTTTTAAAAAAAAGAAAAAGGGGGAAGAATACAAGCAAGTCCCTTTTGCTTTCACCGTCTTCTGAGTTCTAGTTCTGAATACTGACCTCTGGAAATATTCCAGTCAAAATAATTCTACAGCTGCATATAGCCTTTGTATGACCGACATATGAACTGGCTAAGTCCATTATTGCAAAATGACATTTATTCTGGTATGAAATTATAAATCCACTGCAATTCATACTCCTTGTCCATTAAGGAGCTGCACAAATAAATCATTGATATGGCTTCAAGCAATCTGATGATATTAATAAACCTACCTCCAAAGAGGAAGAACAAACACAATTTCTCCATTATCCTCATACAATGAATAAATCCCATCACCTCTCCTCCCACGCTTTCATACAATAATCAAACTAGGAGCAGCCAAATCCACAAATATGTTAAGACCAAATACTTGCTTTTGGAGTTATTTAATCTCATTGGGACTAAACAGGTTTAAAATCAAGTACTTCAGCTGACTGGAGTTGTGGATGAATTTGAAAGCCCGTTTCCTAATGGGAGAAACCCCATCAAGGACAATTTCAAGTTACCCATTCCCCATCTTTCCTTTTCTAAACCTAATTCTCCACATTCCCTTCCATGCTACCAAGTTCTGCTCACCACATTGCTCACTGCCCACAACCTTCCTGTTCCCAAAATGGCGACTTTCCCACCACCACCCACCACCTCATCTTCAACTTTGTCTTAAAAGTTGCAAAACATATGGCGACAATAATTGTTCAAAGGGATGGAGGAAGAAGGGCTGGAATATTTAACCGAAGGTCCAAGGTATGAGATGGATGAGGGAAAAGCACAGCTGCGAGATTCACTCATACAGAGGAAAAGCCATGCAGTCTCCCATCTCCTGACCTTCCCTGTCATTGAGGGAGAGGCTGGCAGGGCAAAGGTGAAAACATGTTCTTACCTTCGCTGCAGTCCTTCCCGCGGAAGCCAGTTTGGGAACAATCACACACAGCCTGGTCATTGAGCACAGAGCAGACGCCTCCATTGAGGCAAACGTCATCCCTGGCGCACAGGTGGCTCTGTTCGTCATCCAGCCGCACTTCTTGACTCTCCACAGGTGAGGACTGTGTGTAATTGACCCTTACATCTGTTATCCATCCCTTGAAGGGCTCCCGGTCCTTCACCGAGGAGAGTGTTACTTTTAGAGTAGCTGAACGCAGCTCAGGAGGCAACCCTCCGAGAAAGAGGCCGCTGAAGACAGTCATGTCCCGTCGCTTGGACTTCACTTCCACCCACTTAGCCTCAGTCTGGTCAATTAGTAGCGTCGTGTTTTTAAAATTGCGGCGGACAACCACTGTGTGCCACAGGTTGTCGTTAACAGCCATGTCGGAGAGCAAGATGGCGGGTTCGGCACAGAAGATGGAGAAGCTGAGCTGGAGCCTCCCGCCTTGCGTCAGGATTAACTCCAAGAAGTCACAGAAGCCCTCGTCGTCGAAGTAAAGGACCAGGCCACTGGAACTGCGGGTCTTCATGTTGAAGCTCATTTCACTCTCGCAGCAGGCATTCCATTTAGGGAAACGAGTCCACTGGCCCTCTGCTCCTGGGAATTCCAGGCTGCTGCCAAGCTCGGCCCAGCATCCCAGGAGAAGGGCCATCCATAGTAGGAGGCAACCTCCACGCCTGAGGAGCACAGGCCCCATTCTTCGTGGGGTGGGGTGGGGGAGAGGGGGGAGAGGAGGGGGGAGTGGTGGTGGGGGGGTTGAAGCAGACAGGGTAAAATCTTTCCAGGAACCCCTCACACTAGATAAGTTAACTCTTGCTTTCCTAATGTTCTGGGGAGGAATAGTGGAGTGGCCTCTCCCAGTAGGAGAGGCTCAGGGGAGGCGCACCCAATATGTAAATCCCTTCTCCCTTCAAAAGAAGAAGAAGAAAAAGAAAAAGCAAAAAGCAAGATGAATGAAAGAGAATATTTTCAAGCACAAGCAAATGCGCAACTTTGACGGGGCTGTAAAAAAATGACGGTAGAAATAAAAGGCACTGGTAGATGCTATTCGGTCATCTGCTTGGCTTTCGAAGGAGATGTCTAAGGATGGATGAGTCAGCAGAAATGTTTACCATCAAACACCCATGTCACCAAGTTGGAAAGAAGATGGGGTGATGTTCAGGGAGGAGAAGGCCAACAAGCCACCCAGAAAACCTTCTCCAAAGATCCACAGGCCCACTGAGACTCGATCAATATCCCAGCACACATGGAGGAATCGGTATCCAAGCGCACGTCGAAGTCATGGTACCTGATAGCTGTAGTTCCCCAGGATTCTCCCTCACCTTTCACTGCAAGCAATTGCCGGATTACAATCCAGTCTTCCCAAGGCTGGTCCTCTCATCAGATCATGGTCTGCTCGCCATGCAACAGATCAGGAGGAGATTCCCAATGGAGCTGAAATCCAGACACTGTCGTGAAGCTCAGGAGCTACTTGAAATGCAAAGCTTCACAGCTCCTGTATTGTTTTGGGGGGGGTTTCCTTTTCCTTGAGCAAGGCCCAAACTATGAAGATCCTGGTGTTTGATCGTTGGGGGGGGGGTTGCGCTGTGCTCTTTTCAAAATAGAAAAACCATCTGTGAAGATATAAAACAAAAGACAAGTACGTTTCAAAACCACGAATGAAAAGTAAAACGAGCCCGTAAAAAGGGCGAGGGTAACCACAGATTTAAATGTGACCAGAGGCAAGCGCAGGCTCCCTTGCTGCAATAAAGCTAAAGCGTCATGCTTTATGCCTTATGCTGGGGGGGGGGCGGGGGGAGTTTCTTGTGATGAATTCCATTCAAGTTAACTCCATTAGTCACTGTTTTAAATGCCCAAGTCTGTTTGCAGCAGTAATTTTTTGGACTGGAAAAAATCATTGGAAAAGCCTCTTTCATGTACAGAGCTTGTTATGGCAGAAAGGGGCATTTAAATGTGTTACTTATGTTTACTGCCATTTGGGCATCTTCAAACATAATTCATTACAGAAATAAACCTGCGCCTACTATCCTCCATTCAGTGATGTTATTGCATGCTGTGAACCTGCGTATTTCCCCCCAGTGTTCTTAAATTCATGAAAATGGGACAAGATCACAACAAGGCCGAACAGACGGTGAATTGCTATAGTTGTTGCATTCCTTGCTAGAAGTAGGATTCTGTTTGTTATGTCTATAATATTTCTCGGAACCTTTTAGCTGTTGAAATTTTACACTATTGCAAAGGGGGGAGAAGCTGTATGATACAGCTAGATTGCTGTATCATACAGATCATAGTTCATCCATCCTCTGCTATTACTCTAGATCAAGGGAAGTAATAGTGCCACTGTATTCTGCTCTGGTCAGACCTCACCTGGAGTACTGTGTCCAGTTCTGGGCACCACAGTTCAAGAAGGACACTGACAAACTGGAACGTGTCCAGAGGAGGGCAACCAAAATGGTCAAAGGCCTGGAAACGATGCCTTATGAGGAACGGCTAAGGGAGCTGGGCATGTTTAGCCTGGAGAAGAGGAGGTTAAGGGGTGATATGATAGCCATGTTCAAATATATAAAAGGATGTCATATAGAGGAGGGAGAAAGGTTGTTTTCTGCTGCTCCAGAGAAGCGGACACGGAGCAATGGATCCAAACTACAAGAAAGAAGATTCCACCTAAACATTAGGAAGAACTTCCTGACAGTAAGAGCTGTTCGACAGTGGAATTTGCTGCCAAGGAGTGTGGTGGAGTCTCCGTCTTTGGAGGTCTTTAAGCAGAGGCTTGAGAACCATATGTCAGGAGTGCTCTGATGGTGTTTCCTGCTTGGCAGGGGGTTGGACTCGATGGCCCTTGTGGTCTATTCCAACTCTATGATTCTATGATTCTTTTAGGACCAGGGATAGCCAAGAGTGGCGCCTTCTAGACCCCAGCTCTCAATATCCCTGGCTATTTGTCACGATGGCTGAGGCTGATGGGAATTGTGGTCCAGGAACACCTGAAGGGGAACACATTGGCTACCTCTGCTTTAGGATAAGGCCAGACCCCTGTTTACATAAGCCTCTATACAGTGGTACATCAGGTTACATACGCTTCAGGTTACACACGCTTCAGGTTACAGGCTCCGCTAACCCAGAAATAGTACCTCGGGTTAAGAACTTTGCTTCAGGATGAGAACACAAATCATGCTCCGGCGGCGCAGCAGCAGCAGGAGGCCCCATTAGCTAAAGTGGTGCTTCAGGTTAAGAACAGTTTCAGGTTAAGAACGGACCTCCGGAATGAATTAAGTACTTAACCCGAGGTACCACTGTATATATCTTCTCATATTGGAATCAATTTGTGTGTGCGTGCGAGTGTTTTTGTGTGGTGTGGCTAAAGCAGTTTGCATGTTTTAAGAAATACATCTCCCCCACCACTGCCTTGAACTCTCCCAGTTGTATATTTAACTTAATGGATAATACATATTTACTGATAGCTTTTCTATCGTAAATCTGTGTCCCACTTTAACAGCACGAGCTGTCATCCAGCAGAACTCAGGCACATGCAATAGCAACACACAGTGGCGTAGCATGGGTTGTCAGCACCCGGGGCAAGGCAAGTAATTTGCGCCCCCTAACCCGTGGATTTGCGCCCCCTAACCCGTGGATTTGCGCCCCCTAACCTGTGGATTTGCCCTAACCCCAGATGTTGCGCCCGGTGCGGCTGGCACCCCCCCCCCCACGCTACGCCACTGGCAACACACACACCCCTCAAAAAAAGTCTCGAAGTAGAAGTAACACCAGAGCACAACCTTCCCTAGACTATCAAATGTCATTTTCTTTCTTGATGTGCCTTCAGCAAATTTCACCCACTGCCATCCCTAATTTGCATTCTATTGCACAGTAACCAGGAGCATTCCAATGTTGTGCCAATCAGGTGGGGAGCTGAGGAGAAGGGGAATAGCTTGATATTGTGCAGTGATTGATAGGAAGCAGTATCTTGCAATTGTTGGTACAGTTTTGTACTGTATTTCAGAAAACGTTGGAATGAACAGTGCAGTGCTTTAGTAAATAAATAATTTCAATCAGTTGCCAAGGTGCTTGATGCATTTTAATGCCTTGTCTAAGTTCAAGATGTAGGGAGCCAATATTCTGTAATTTCTCAGGACATGTTTCTGTTTGTTTTTAATTTTTGCTTTTCAATTTTTGCTTTGCACATTTTAATACTTTTCAATTTCAAAGGAACAGAAGAGTAAACGGATAGCAATAGCACTATGTAAGTCTTGGCACATTTGTAATTATTATTATTATTATTATTATTATTATTATTATTTATTAAATTTATATACTGCCCTTCATCCAAAGAACATGTTTAAGAACATAATAATGTGGTTTTCTCAAGGCCAGATCATTGTAAAGTGAGTATTGTACCACTGACTGGAACTCACTTTCCAGTGTTTCAGATTACCTTTTCCTCATCCTAATGGGAGACTGAATGAATCCGGAACTTTCTCCATGAAAATAATGTTCTTTATCACTGAGCTATGGATCAGTTTATATCTCCCTGTATGAGTAAATGGGATCACTTAGTAACAGTTACACAAATCAAGAATAGGGCTTCATTTTATAGTTGCTTGGAGTGAGCTCTATATGAGGAGAGGGAAAGAAGTGTCTTTGTTGGGACTGAAATGCCCCTCTCAATAAGGTATTCCTTTATGAAGGGATGTGGGCAGTGCATGAGGAGGTGAAGCTGTGTGGTAGAAATGCAACTGTTCAATTAAATTAGAATGCATTTAGGGTGTTGTTCCCAAATGCATTCAGGAACCCACTAAATATGGCCATACCTTCCAACATTTCACAGGTGAAAACAGGAGCATGCTTCTAACATCCCAATTCTAACTCGGTGACCCTAGTCATTGCTCCTTGCTATCAGCTACAGTCTGCTTTAGCCTATCCTCCACTGAACGAGACCCAAAATGTGGTGCCTGACAATGCAACCATGGGCAAAATGACAGGCTGCACACTGCATGCTTACTATCAGTGCTCATTAATAATTGTAATTAATAATTATATGCACGTGAACTAGAGAAGAGGTGCATCATTGCACAGTCCACTTTTGATACTGGGTCTGAAGTGTGCGTAGAGGTAGGTGGAACTCTGAAGAATGCAAACATGAGTACCTCATGCTAGCAAAATGCTAGGATGCAGGGCCAGCCCTACCATTGGGGGTAGGGGATACTGCAATTTATGGGAGGTGCTTGACCCCACCACTATTCCTTTAGAAATAAATAAAGCTCCCCTTTTCCCTTCTATTATCCACTGCCACCGCTCCTTTAGAACCCCCTTTTGTGGGGCTGACAGGGCTGTTTGTACCACACCACCTGCCTCCCGGTGGCGTAGCGTGGGTTGTCAGCACCCGGGGCAAGGCAAGTAATTTGCGCCCCCTAACCCGCACGGCTGGCATCCCCCCCTCCACAGTGGGTGGCGACTGGGTGGCCCGGATCGG
The DNA here is from genome assembly GCF_964188315.1 of Podarcis muralis. Lineage (NCBI taxonomy): Eukaryota > Metazoa > Chordata > Lepidosauria > Squamata > Lacertidae > Podarcis > Podarcis muralis. The sequence goes on along the minus strand of NC_135657.1, from coordinate 13,882,050 downwards.
ATTCGCACAGCCAGCACTGCAGTGATAGAGAGTGAGTGAGCCAGGTAGGGGCAGAGAGCTGCGAGTGCGAGCGTGTGCCCCCCAGATGTTGCGCCCGGTGCGCCCGGCCCCCACTGCACCCCAAACGCTACACCACTGCTGCCTCCACCTCAACTGCAACCCACAGCCCTCATCAGCTTCTTAGTAACATCCAAGTGCCGGTCCAGCCAGCTGCTTTATGCAGAAAGAGGGGGACCACCGTGCCATATGCCTCAGGCGGCAAATTGTCTTGGGTCTACTCTGTGATAATATGGACTGTCCCTCATAAATAAGGAAAGAGGAAGCGCTTTAACGGTTGTGGGTTGTTGTGTTTCCAGCGCGTGTTGGGGGTGGTTGTGGTTTGGTCAGCGCTGCTCAACTTGAGGGAAATTTCTTGGGCCCGAGACGGAGGGTCTTTTTCCACGCAGGCGCAGACGGCCTTGTGCGCGTTTATTTGAACCCTTTCGGCGATAGCCGAGCCCGGCCAGAACAGCAGCAGCAAAAGCCTCTCTTCACCTCCTGAGGCAAGAGCCAACCCCGCCGAGACTTCGACGGAAGACGCAGCCAGCAGGCCCTTCCCCACCTGGAGAGAGGCTCTGAGGAGGCAAGCGCCGCCAGCTGCCCCGGCCAGCCAGGTGTCTCTCCCCGCTGTCCGGAGGGCTGGCTGGGAAGGAGGCGCCACAATTTATGGCACCGCATTGAGCGTCCGCTGCCGCCTTCGTCCTCCCTCAGCCTCCTTCTGGCGCTCCCACACGCAGCGGCGGAGGCAGCCAGCAGCTCCGCCCCGCCTCGCTCCGCCTTCCTCTTGCCCGGCAGCGCGCGCGCCAGGCTCGGAGGCCGCCGGTGCCTTGGCAATCTCGGCGCCTTGGCTGAAGGCAGGTGCGGGAAAGGAGCCCGGCTCCCCTTGGCTCTCCACAGCCCAGGCGCCGGCGGCACACCCGCCTTCCCCCCGGGGAAAGAGAAGGAAGGAGGGGAAAGGAAGCGTCGTGCGTCTCCGTGCGCTTCGCGGTGTGTGTGTTTTGGAGAGCGGTGGCGCGCGCCTGCCTTTGGCCGAAAGTATCCCGGGGAAAGGGGTGGGGATCTCTCGAGCCTGCGGCCGGGGGGAAAGGATGCGTGATGCGAGAGGGTGGACGGGGTTCCTCGTCCAGCAGGTCTGGGGGAACGAAGGAGAATCGCCAGAACAGAAAGCATCTGGCTCCGCGCGCTGCTGGTGCCTCTGATTGGCCGGAGCTCTCCAAGGTCCCGCGCATCGCTTTCTCAGCTCTGCTTCACGAGACGCTTTTTAACTGCAAGGCTCCGACCCGCAAGCGGAGACCTTCCGCGCGCAAAACACACGCACACACATGTGCGCTCTGGCTCGCTCCCCAAGAGTGTGGGTGTGCGCTGGATGCGACACACGCCGAGCCTGGGTGTTGTTGTTGTGTTTTATGCATGCAAAGCATGCGCTCTGCCCCTGAGCTGTGGCCGCCCTTGCAAAATAAAAGGGGCTCAGGTCTTTTACATGTTAGGTAGGGCCCATCCTCTGACCGGCAGGAGTTCTCAATGGGCCCAGCTAAGCAGAGATCCTTGGAATCGGAGACGCCAAGAATGAAAACCCGCATGCAAACCGTGCGCTCTGCCTGTAAACCCTTCCTGGAAATGTGGGTGTGCTCAGTGAAAAATGCTAAAGGAAAGGGGGGCCAGGAAATGAATATGTATCTGTGTTGGGATGCGGGGGGGGGGGAATAGTTCATTAATTACAGGAAATAGCTTCTTGAATGAGAGCTAATGAATTTGAAGAAGGATAACCTGTGTACGAGCTGGAGGGATTTTTTTACTTGACCCAATGTTTCACGGTTGCGATGGGAGGTGGGGGGAAAACAGAATTGCAGAGCAAAGCTGCAGGAAGGGGTTCATTTGTACAGATGCAGGTGTGTGCCAGGGGGAGAGAGAGAAAGAATCGCATGGAAGGGCTGTGGGGGTTTTGTGTGGCAGAGTAAGCAAAGGGGAGAGAATGCATCGATTTCGGGTGTTACAAAGAACTGCGGAAGGAACTGATTGTCTGCCTCACTCCCATTAGTGAAAAGAGGCTCTGTATGGGGGGGAGAGAGAGAGCCTTCCATCCACAGCAGTGAGCATCATAAGAGGCGTTTGGATAAGGAGTTGACTGTGCAAAAAAATAAAAAATAAACGAGAGGAGGCAACCGAGGGTGTGATCATATCTACGACATGAGGTGTCATGATGGCGAGGCATGAGTGAGCAGGAACTGGCATGGGGGGGGGAGAGAGAATGAGCACCCCCAAGGAGTATGTGGAAAGTGTGTTGTGTTGTTGGGTGGGTAAACTGCAGAGGTGATAAAGTGCATGTGAGAGAGGAATGGTGTACACAAGGTGACGGTGTGTCGTCATTAAATGTGCAACTTATTGCAGCCGCCGTTGTGATGGTTGAACACACGGGGTTACTGCAACTGTAAGAAACAGAGGGGGATTTTTTTTGGGGGGGAGGTTCTCCCTGTGCCTTACTAATACTGAAATTCATTTGCTGCAAGTAATGAGGAAAGTGTGTGTGTGTGTGTGTGTGTGTTCGTGGATTTGCATTTCTGTGTCTACAGGTTTGGAGATGAAAGGTGAACACCTGAAGAGAGCAACTATGTGTGTAAAGTGTGGGGGGGGCTGTTGCTGAGGCCACTGTGAGAAGTTGATCATCTGTGCGCCCAATGGCATATACGGTATGCATAGAGAGGGAATGGAAATCTCCCAGAGATATGATGTTTTCCAAAAGTTCCTGGAGCCACAGCCATCCAGTCTGTGGCTTGAAGGAGAGTTTTTGTTTCTTGTCTGCATTTCATATAATCTTTAGAGAACGGCAGGGGTGGTGAAGGTGCAAATCCAAAAGGGGACGAGAGATGGGCGAGCTGTAGCTACGGATAGGTAATTCTCTGTATGATTTAAGAGTTAAAATGCTCTCAGAAAGGAGTCTCCTCTGGTCTGTGGTTGTGAGGTTATGTGGTTAATATTAGTATTTTTGTGGGGGGGGGGGGAATCATGTCTGTCCATCTGAAGGGGAAAGGCTATTGCTGGATTGACCACACATACGGGAAGGGTAGGAGCTGTGCCAGTGGGGAGGAAAAAGTGACCAGCTGCGTTGCTGGGCAGGAAGACTGGACAAGGCTGTATGTGCTTGTCTGAACACACAAAATGCACCTAAGAGCCAGGAGTGAATAGCAGAGTGGTCCCTACAAGTGTCAGCAGGAGAGAGACATTGAGCTAAGGAGATCCCTCTTCAACATCCTTCTTAGATGAAATTGATGGCCAGCCCCTTTCCTTCTTCTCTCCCTCTCTCCCCCTCCCACCCCACGCTCTCTGTGCTGCCCCCCTTCTCATGCATGCATATATATATATATATATATATATAATGCCAAAACAGCAGCAAATAAAAAATAAATAAATAGCCACTTGCTTATTTATTATGGCTGATACAATGATAAACAGCACCGACTGTCTAGTCATTTGCAAAACAAGTGAAGCAGATATATATATAATGGAAGATGGACTGCTGATTTAACAGGCATGCTTTTAAAGTGGGCTCTCAGACCTTTTAAATATATAAAGAAAGAGAGAGAGATTTTAAAACCTTTTTGTCCTTTCCCCCCTCCATTTAATAAGGTGGGGATACAGTGTTGCACCGCTCATCAATAAATGCAACGCCCTCTCCTCTAAAGAAAAAAAAAAAAAACCTGATCGGGGTTTTCAAAAATTAAAATCACGTTTTGGTCACAGGTGCCCCAACTGAGCTATTAAAACAAGGGCGGAGGAGCGGGGGCGGGGGGGTGAAGAAGGGAAGGAGACTTAAAGCAAGGGAGACTGATATGACAATAAATCCTTAATAAATAGCAGGTCATTTTGGCACATACAGTCTTGGCAGCGTCCTGCTGTTATAAGTGTCCATAGGATTTTCTCCGGGTGCGGGAAAGACCTGGAGAGTACACGAATGGTAGACTCAAATAAATAAAATAAACGGGGAGCTCGGGGTGGAGGTGTTGGGGGGACACAAAAACAACCTTTGCTGCAGCCAAAGAGAGAAGCGCTTTAGTTCAAAAGCGAAATCCTTAACACCACCATTATTTGTATTTATTTATGGTTACTTAGCGCCCCCTCCCCCATTTTCGTATATCCCTACCTACTTATTTCCTAGCATCGAATCCTTTCTTTGGCTACTAAGGGGGGAAAACACGGGGTTATTTTCCTTTTTTCCTCTACCAAGGAAGGCTGCAGATACATATATAGATATATACATACGGATAAAATCCAAAATAAGGCACCAACAAAGCTAAGAGCAGTTTCTTCTGAGCCATTAGGTAGGCAAAGGGGAGGCGATAGGGAGAACACCCCCCCAAGCTCTCTCGAACGGATCTCCATCAAAAACGTCCCAAAATGCCAACCTTTCGTCAAACCACCTTGCCAGCTTCCCACCCGCTCCCCGAAACGCTCCTTATTCCCATTGCCCCATCTCCTTCCAACGAAGGTGTGCTGGGAGGAAGGAAGGTGGCTGGGGGGGGGGTAAGGAGAGAGACATGCAAGAAGAGGATCGATTCCCACCCTCCCCTCTCTCCCCCCCCCCCCCATCCGCGAGTCTCCAAAACGCCAGCGAGACCTGCCTCCCCTCCCTCCCTTTCTCTCCCCCCACCCCACCCCCGATCGCGAATAAATCACCACCGGCAGCCTTTCAACTTCCTAACCAGCCACCACCGCGCCGAGATCGTCTACCTCTTCCTTCCCCCCCCCCAAAAAAAAAAAATTGAGGAAAACGCCGCACGCCAAGCCTTCTCGCGCCTTCTCCTGCCTCCTCGACGGACCAGAGCGTCCCTAACCCGGGTCCTTAACGCCCGCAGCCTCCCCGATCTCCTCCGCCGCCGCCGCCACCTGTCCCCTCCCCAAGCCAGCTATTTACCTGCACGGCTGTTCCTTTCCGCTCGCAAGGACGGCTCTCGAGGCATGTGTTGGCCAAAGAGAATTTCCCTTAGGTTCCTTTTTTTCTCTCTCTCTCTCCCTTTCCTTCTCTTCTTCTTCCTCCCTTCCCTCCTCTCCCTCCCCTGAATAAGGCAGGATCGGCGGGGGTGGGGGGAGAGAGAGAGAGAAAGAGACGAAGCAGGGGGGTAGAAAGGGAGGGGGGTCTTTAAAAAAAAAAGTGCCGTCCGTTGCCTTTTCAGCAGCGTCAGGCTCCGGCTTCTCTCTATCTCGCAGAACCGGGGAGGAGAGGCAAGCGAAAAGGAGGGCTGGCGGGGGCCCACGTGACCGCCTGGTTGCTGTCTGTCTGCAAGAGGAGGGAGGAGCCGTCCTCTCTGCAGCATCGTGGACAGTAGCCGCTCCCTCCTTCCTTTCCCTCCCTCCCTCTTTCCACGGCAGCCTCCATCTCTCCATCACAGCCAGGCTGGAGCAAAAGGGGAGAGACAGGTCCGCGCTTCATCTTCGGGGGGGGGGGGCGACTTGGGAGCAGGGGAACGCAGGCGGGGTAGAACGAAATGCAATTTATAGATTGGATCCAAAACAGCCCCTTTGTTCCTTTTTTTCCCCTTTCTCTTTTTTGCACCAAATTCTGATCTTCTCTTCAAAGCCGGTGACGTGATCGTGCTTTCTAACACGCCCCCTCCCCGAGCCTTTTCCACAGCAGGGATCCTGTATATAGAGATGTGTCCTGCTGCTGCAGGTTCCCCCACCCCACCCCCAGAAAATGGAAACCTCGTGGAGCTTTGCCTAGCGGTCGGTGGGTAGCAGAGGATAGGAACTGAAGAGGCAACCCCCCCCCCCGCCGCAATATTCCCCGCCTTCAGACCGGCTCGGGGTTTCCACAAGAGGCACGCACCCTCCCGTTACACACACAGACACACACAGCCCTGTTGTATTTATGTATGGATCAAGGCAAACATGTAACTTTACTTACAGAAAGAAAAGATGAAGACGCAAGTGGACCTTCCTTTACACAGGGATGTTGAATGTTCCAGCACGTGCTCAGACAGCATTTGTATGTGTGTGTGTGTGTGTGTGTGTGAGAGAGAGAGAGAGAGAGAGAGAGAAGTTTCCCTGCAACTCAATGGATTAATGTTATAGATGGAACCACCTTCTCTTGTGTCTTCTGCCAGGAGAATCAGGAGAAAGCCAAGGGAGAGATGAGAATAAGAAGAGCTCTGCTGTAAAGTCTACCTAAAGGTAAAGGGACCCCTGACCATTAGGTCCAGTCATGACCGACTCTGGGGTTGTGTTGCTCCTCTCGCTTTATTGGCCGAGGGAGCCGGTGTACAGCTTCCGGGTCATGTGGCCAGCATGACTAAGCCGCTTCTAGCGAACCAGAGCAGCACACGGAAACACCGTTTACCTTCCCACCAGAGCGGTACCTATTTATCTACTTGCACTTTGACGTGCTTTCGAACTGCTAGGTTGGCAGGAGCAGGGACTGAGGAATGGGAGCTCACCCCGTCATGGGGGTTCGAACCGCCGACCTTCTGATTGGCAAGTCCTAGGCTCTGTGGTTTAACCCACAGCACTACCTGTGTCTCCAAAGTCTACCTAGTTCACCCTTATGACCAGTCAGGCAGGTACCTTTGGGGACCTCTGACAAGAAAGACATGAAGGCACCAGTCATCTTCTGTCGCCTGCCTCCAAAATCTGGTACTTCGAGAAGTATATTGCCTCTGAATGTGGCAGTTCTATTGGACTAGCATGGCTAACAGCCTATCAGCTATGAATATGCCTCATTTAAAAACCAAGCTAATGGCTGGGGTGCTTGTCAGCTCTTGTTGTGCAAAGGATCCTGCCTTAGGGCTACCCCTTTGGCTGCATCTTCTGGTCTCTCCTCTGCCATTGTGAGTCTTCAAAATGTTTTGTCCCCCATAAAGCCCAAACAACTTTCTTCCAGCAAAATAACTCCAAAGCAGAAATAAATCAACCTTGCCACTTCCAGTGGGGTCTGTATGCCTGTATGTTAAGTCAGGCTAGCCACTCTCACAGCTGGATCTTCCTTGCTTTAGGTTGTCAGGCTGGGATGGGATATTCTAGCACCAGATTTGAAAACTTAACTCTATGCTGCCACATATATACACTGGCAGAACAGTGAACTGCAAGCTCTGATGCATAAAACTCTTTACTCACCCCAGTTCCAACTGGATGCCTGCAAGATTCAGCAACTCAAATAAGCACAAAATTTGAAAAGACCAACTTGCAAAAATTGGACTCCAATTTTTGTGGCGATTCCTTTGCCAGGTCTCAAAGGAAGACAGTTGAGTCCAATCACTTTGAAAATTCGGTTTCATACATGATATTCAAGTTCATAGAGTGAAATCAGGGGTTTGCCTCAATTCTATTTTTCCATGTTTGCGCACATACCAATCTTCATTTTAGTGGTAATGCAGTTTAGCGGTTCTTGAAACACCATATTGATACAGTGCCTGGACAATCACAGAGCACCACAACTGTCCCACTCGCTGTCCTCCTTAATTCTCACCTAGCTCTGTTTCCCTTCTCAAGCTCTGCTTGTGTCTAAATTCTGCTCCTTGATTTGGGCTGGAGTCTTCAGCTACAAAGACACGCACTGTCCTGAGCTAGCACACTTTGCCTAGACAGATTGTACCACTCATTGCCTCTGCTGTGCTTTTAGACTAGCACTTCACCTTTGATCTGAAAATCAAATATGAGAGCTTGGACTGTTTTTGTCAACATGGCTCAGTGGAGGAACACATGCATTGGAGCAGTGTTTCCCAACCTTGGGCCTCCAGCTGTTTTTGGACTACAACTCCCATCATCCCTAGCTAGGAAGACCAGTGGTCAGGGATGATGGGAATTGTAGTTCAAAAACAGCTGGAGGCCCAAGGTTGGGAAACACTGCATTGGAGGATAAGGCTCTCAGTGGATAAACTACTAACCCTGATGAATGTGTTCTACCTCAATTATCAGAGGCAGTTTTCTTCTGAATGCTGGTGGCTGGGAAGTTCTGGAGAGAAGAGTGTTGTTGTGCTCAGATCCTTCATATATATATATATATATATATATATATATATATATATATATATAATTTATTTATTTTTTTAGGACGCGGGTGGCGCTGTGGGTAAAAGCCTCAGCGCCTAGGGCTTGCCGATCGAAAGGTCGGCGGTTCGAATCCCCGCGGCGGGGTGCGCTCCCATTGCTCGGTCCCAGCGCCTGCCAACCTAGCAGTTCGAAAGCACCCCCGGGTGCAAGTAGATAAATAGGGACCGCTTACTAGCGGGAAGGTAAACGGCGTTCCGTGTGCGGCTCTGGCTTGCCAGAGCAGCGATGTCACGCTGGCCACGTGACCCGGAAGTGTCTCCGGACAGCGCTGGCCCCCGGCCTCTTGTGTGAGATGGGCGCACAACCCTAGAGTCTGTCAAGACTGGCCCGTATGGGCAGGGGTACCTTTACCTTTACCTTATATAAATTTTTATTAGTTTTTCAACATATCATTTTCAACAATAATGAAACATACTTTTACATCTTATACAATTTTTGGACTTCCATCAATCACATCTGAAAATTTTCCAATCTGTTCACTTAATTTACATTTCTTATTTTCACTATTACTTTTAAATCTCATAACTAATATCTCTTTTCTTTCTCTTCTTTCCAATATTTCATATATTTCTCTTTACAAAACTTCTTGTAGTCCTACTAGCGTAATTTGTTGATTACAGTTGCTCTTCAAATAATTCATATATTTCTTTCCATCTTCTGTAAATCTCTGGTCCCGCAGGTTTCGAATCCTTCCTGTCATTTTATCCAATTCTGCATAGTCCATTAATTTTATCTGCCATTCTTCTTTCGTCGGTATTTCTTCTTGCTTCTATTTCTGAGCCAAAGATACTCTTGCCGCTGTTGTTGCATATAGTGCTCAGATCCTTCTAGCATGCTTTCCCGTGGCATATGATTGGCCGCTGGACTAGATGGGCCGCTGGCCTGATCCAGCAGTCTCTTCTTATGTTATTGTACAGAAGGCCACAGGTTCAATCCCTGGTATATGCAGGTACGACTGGGAATGCTCTGGTCAGAGTAGGCCATACTGAGCAAGATCGACCTGTGATCTGACTTGGTATAAGGAAGCTCACGTAACATTTTGAAATAAAACATTAACCAAGGACAACATTACTCTGTTCCATTAATTTATTTTTGTTTAGAGGGAGGAGAGGAGGAGGAAGCAGCTGGGGCTCACAAAGACTCTGCCTGAGATTCTTGAAAGCTTACACCAATCTGGATTTATTGTACTGCTCTAGAGGAACCATTCTTATGGCTCGGCAAAGTGAGGGGCACCAACCTTTATTGAATCAGTGGGCACACCTGTGATTGTTGAGGAAGTGCCGTGGGCACCAGCCACAAAATGGCTGCCTTGGGGGCATGGCACAACACAAAATGGCTGCCACCAGGGCTGGATTTAGGTTTGATGAGGCCCTAAGCTACTGAAGGTGATAGGGCCCTTTATATGTCCAGCTGCCCTTTGTCAACAACAAATTGTGGCTGTTTTTTGTGTTGAATATATGCTATAAGGTAATTTATGGACCTAGTAGGTCTCTAAAGCCATTTGCACATAACAAAATATGGATTTTATCAAAGTAATTGTTGAACTGAAATACAATTAAGAAGAAGTATATTAATAGTGAAATAATTATTAAGCTCTAACTGTATGTAGGTTTTATTTTATTTGTTTTTTATCTTATATTTTGGAAATGTCCGTCCAGTTTTTTCCCCTTTAATTTTTTTGGGGGCCCCCAAGGGAGTGGGGCCCTAAGCTATAGCTTGTTTAGCTTATACATAAATCTGGCACTGGTTGCCACATCTGAAAGAGCAGGAAGAGAGATGGAATCACAAAATGTGACGGAAAGGCACCTATACTTTTGCACTCACTTTCAGAGAGAAGCTCTTTTCACCTCTCCGCTCAGAACAGATGGGAGTGTGGGTGTCCAGTCCTGACAACAAATTAAATGTGGGCATGTTTAAGGGTGACATTTAGTGTAGGAAATGATGGACCACCGCAAACAGGAACTAAACAGGAATAACAAGCAGCCTCTCATGCAATATGGATTTCTGAGGGGATATTTATTGAGACCTAAGGCAGGCCACATAAGAGGTACTGGTGGGCACACCTGTTGTTGACCCCTGTTCCTTCCCCTCCTCCCCCTCCCCCTCCTCTGCTTTCAGTTTGTGTTTTGCATACACAATCAGTCTTGCTAAGCTGGAATAAGTAGATGGATTTCCTCAATTTTTCACTGCAGGCCTATAGGGGTATTGCCCAATAGTAAATGATAAATCCATATCCTAAAGAGTCGGCTCCATAAAGGACTGATGGGAAAGTCAATGGAAGTTTTCTCAACGGCCTTGTGCAATGCTTTAGAAGATGCAATGAGAAAGTGACATGGTTATGATCACTGATGAACCAGCAACAGTCGACATTCAAAGATATACATGCACCCCCTTCACTCATTCATGGAGCCAACTAGGCAGCTAGGTATGGGTGGAATCGTATCAGTAACGCCAACACAATGTGTCTTTTCCTAATGGTCAAGCACCTCAGTAATTTATCTTTGCAATGACAACAAATAAACTGATGCATTGCTCTTAGCTCTAATTCCTTCCCGGTCTCTAACTGTGACAATATCTTACCTGCAACATGTTGAAGGACACAATCCTTGCTTTGGGTGCAAGATGTCCTGGGTTCGTTACCCAGACAAGCTCGTGTGCTAGAAAAAGAAGTGCTGGAACTCACCATGAACGCCCTCCTTGTTCTCTTAGAATGGCAATGGCGCCCACCTGGGAGGTGCCGGAATTGAGTTTCGGTGACTTCTGGTTGAATGAAAAGCCCTGGTGCTGGGGTTATATCTGGTGGAAGATTATATGAAAGGTCTGTGCCTGAAAGCATGGAGAGCTGCTGCTAGCCAGAATAGACTATGTAGGGCTAGGTAAAGGTAAAGGTACCCCTGACTGTTAGGTCCAGTCGCGGACGACTCTGGGGTTGCATGTGCATCTTGCTCTATAGGCCGAGGGAGTCAGCGTTTGTCCGCAGACAGCTTCCGGGTCATGTGGCCAGCAGGACTAAGCTGCTTCTGGTGAACCAGAGCAGTGCACAGAAACGCTGGACTAAGCTGCTTCTGGTGAACCAGAGCAGTGCACTTCCCGCTGGAGTGGTACCTATTTATCTACTTTCACTTTGATGTGCTTTAGAGCTGCTAGGTGGGCAGGAGCTGGGACCGAGCAATGGGAGCTCACCCCATCGTGGGGATTCGAACCGCTGACCTTCTGATCGGCAAGCCCTAGGCTCTATGGTTTAGACCACAGCGCCACCTGTGTCCCTCTACGTAGGGCTAGATGGACCAAAAAGTGTGGCCTTCCTATGTTTCTTAACCATTGGTCCCTGCAAATGGGAGAAGGGAGAAGGATTCAGATTACTGAGTGGAAACTTTAGCATCAGCCAACTCCACCCAATGTTTCATTTTCTGCTGTGGGTCATCCAACTGAAAGGAAAGAGGAGGAAACCACAAGTCTATTTAGCCACAATTCTGTACCCACACACATGAAAAACAAGATGCAGAGAGGCACCTGTGGCTCTAGGAGTTATAAACCTCTTTTGTCCTCCCCTGCTGCTTCCTCTGAGTCTGCTGCCACTGTTCCAGCGTGTAAGGTAGGCTAGTCTCAAAACTAACTAAGGCTGCAGTAAGCGGCACTGAATACAGCAGGACTCATAAACATGCATAAGACCACAAAATGAGGCTGAAGCTCATAGACTCCTGTTGTAACAGTGCATGTTTTAATGAGAAGCAAGTCCTGCTGCGTTCAATGGGGTTTACGCCTTAGTATGCATGCTTAGAACTTCAGCCTGACACTTTTCAATGTACAGTGGTGCCTCGCAAGACGAAATTAATTCGTTCCGCGAGTTTTGTCGTCTTGCAATTTTTTTCGTCTTGCGAAGCACGGTGTCGGGAAAGTTTTGGAAAAGCTTCAAAAATCACCAAAGTCTTTAAAAACCTCCAAAAAGGCTACCACACTGCGTTCTATGAGTTGCTCCTCAAAGTCAAGTCGCAACTGTATTAACGGTGTTAAGAAAAAGGAAACAAACTTGCAAGACGTTTCCGTCTTGCGAAGCAAGCCCATAGGGAAAATCATCTTGCGAAGCAACTCAAAAAACAAAAAACCCTTTCGTCTAGCGAGTTTTTTGTCTTGCGAGGCATTCGTCTTGCGAGGTACCACTGTATCAGTTACAAACAATTAAATGTGTAAACTTTCCTCACAAATTAAAAACCCTTCTCCAGATCATGTCTTCTTCTTTAACAAGCCCAGTACTATATATATTTATATTGCAAAGTCTTGAAAACCACAATCCCCCCCCCCCCAGTGTCTGCTGGGGAGTAACTGTTTCAGAATTCCATTTCACTAACAATTGTGCTTGGGCTGTAGTGCCATTTTTAAACAACCATTCATTGTGACAAGTAGCCTTGGGTTGCACAGTAATTGAAATTGTGGTGCTGGTTGTCAACGCTAAAAATGCAAGATTCAAGGAGTGGGTTTCTTTCCCTCCCCCCAACACCGTCTTCGCCTTTCCAAGAGCTCATACTGATTGTCAGGGGTTCAGCAAATTATTGCTGCGGGCAGATGAACACATGGATTTTCCTGATGTTTGCAGATTTTAGGACGCTGAAATTATGCAAATGGCTCACAGTTTGCCCAAAGAGCAAATTAGCACAGTGCACCTGTGGCAAGTGGTATGTATGCATTGCAACTGAAGTGTGAACATTCGGAACATTTTACCTCATTAACACTCCAGGAGTAGCTGCATCTTATTGCTTTATTGTTGCAATCTTTGTAACTGCTTCCTGCGGCCATTTTGCATCAGTTTGTGTAACACAGGTTCTTATGCCAAGCCTTTGGGAAGCCTCCACTGAGCTCCCTGGGCATTTGAGTACCTTTGGCACTAAGAATGCTTGACCAGGTAAGGATATTGTGTGCCCAGAATTTGTGCAGATTTTGCAATGGCCCAGTGACTCAAATGCTTTCCCTGGATGTGGTGGGAGTGGCTGCTCATAGCATATCAATTAATAGATAAATGATATAAAACAAAATGATGCAAAATTGCAACATCCTATTCAGGGCCTGGGGTCTAAAGACACATGGTTGTGGTATCCTCCCGAATCACCCCCCACCCTGCCATTCAAAGGGGACTTTCTGGGGACCAAAAGGGGACCTCTTGTGTGTTCAGAGATGTCTTAGGCGCACATAAGGAACTCTTGGGGTTCAAGATGATTAAGAAGAAGAAAAACCAGTGCACAGTAAATTAAGATTGGTGCTTCAAGATCTTCTACAGTGGTACCTTGGGTTAAGAACTTAATTCGTTCTGCAGGTCCGTTCTTAACCTGAAACTGTTCTTAACCTGAGGTACCACTTTAGCTAATGGGTCTTCTCACTGCTGCCACGCCACCGCCACTTGATTTCTGTTTCATCCTGAAGCAAAGTTCTTAACCTGAGGTACTTTTTCTGGGTTAGCGGAGTCTGTAACCTGTAGCGTCGGTAACCTGAAGCGTCGGTAACCTGAGGTACCACTGTATCCGATTTTAGGCTTAGGCAAAGTTCAATGGGGAAGCAACTCCAAAATCTGAGAGCCACCACTGAGATTGACACGTGATGTGCCCTTTATCTTCTGACTCAGTGCACAGTTAGTAACATCAGGAGAGTAAACTTAGATGATCTCAAGAGCCATTACAAGCCACATAAAAGTACAATGTGGAAGAAACAACAGATGCCCAGAACACTCTTGATTCAGCATTGCATAATTCCCCCGACCCTGTATTTGGTGCTAAGTTGTATTAATTTAAAAAAAGAGAGAAAAGGTAAAGGACTCCTGGACAGTTAAGTCCAAAGGCAATTATGGGCTTGTGGCACTCAAGTGTTGGTGCTGACATTTAAAGCCCTAAACGGCCTCGGCCCAGTATACCTGGAGGAGCGTCTCCACTCCCATTGTTCAGCCCAGACACTGAGGTCCAGCGCCAAGGGCCTTCTGGCGGTTCCCTCATTGCAGGAAGTGAGGTTACAGGGAACCAGGCAGAGGGCCTTCTCGGTAGTGGTGCCCACCCTGTGGAACACCCTCCCATCAAATGTCAAGGAAATAAACAACTACCTGACTTTTAAAAGAAATCTGAAGGCAGCCCTGTTTAGGGAAGTTTTTAATGTTTGATATTTTATTGTGTTTTTAATATTCTGTTGGGAGCCGCCCAGATGGGCGGGGTATAAATAAATTGTTGTTGTTGTTGTTACAACTCCAACATGCAATCAACCAATTAATGAGAATGAGAAATAAACAACTACCTGACTTTTAGAAGACATTTGAAAGCAGCCCTGTTTAGGGAAGTTTTTAATGTTTAATGCTGTATTGTGTTTTTAATATTCAGTTGGGAGCCACTAATAATTATTCATGACTGATTTGGGACGACTTCATTCATTTCTATGGTTCCCAACAGCTTTTGTTTGCAAAGAGATAGAATGCATCATCACCTTACCAGAGTAATGTGCAAGGATGTCCATAGATCGACATTGCCCACGATGACTATTTGGAATGCCCAAATTCAGAGGGAGAGTGATACTGGGTGCCAATGGTTGGAAGACACACAGCAGAAGAGGGATATTGGCTTCACTAACTGTTTGTGGGTTTATCAAAGCAACTTGCTGATTTGCTGTGGAAACAGGACGATGGTCCCCGAAGCCAAACTTCCTGCATTCAGCACTGGCCTAATTCTGCAGAACTTATTCCCTTATCCAAACTGGAACACATAGAGATATTGCAACCTATATATGGCATTGCAGGGTTTCTTTGAGGGGGTTTTGTTGTTGTTTGTTTTTTGGTGGGTGAGTGGGATTTGGACAGTGCTGCTGTCCAATGAGGAAGGAGAGGAGGAGGGATCAGAGGATACTACTGGTGGGGACAGGGGAGGCCCATCCACATAAAGGAGAAATTCTCTAGCATCTTCCTCCTAGCCCCACCCCCCAACCCATTCCTTCCCTGCACTTGCATTGCAACGCTGAATAGGACCCAATATTGCTTGATTTTTTTAAAAAAATTCATTTGTAACTGTTATCACTGTGGGATGTAAGACTCAGGTGCAGTCAAACACAACATTGCTAGAGTAGACATGAAGGTTGTCCCAGTCCTCCAGCCGGAACGTCCTGCTTTCCAGGACTGAGACGAAACTTCCTATGTGTAACTTGAGATGGGCATGGCCTCTCCTGCAGTAGAAAGACCCAGAACCACAGGCTGGCGTCCATCTTGTCTCTCTTGTCTCTATCGATGCCATCTTAACAGCAGCGCTACTAAGATGCACCCTTGGCTCCAGGCCAAGAGAAGAAATGGGGGGCTTTCTCCCATAAGGAGATAGCCGCCACATTTAAACTATGCTCTAGTCTAACCTTTTAAGTCTGCCTTCTGGGAACCTTTGTGTGACCAGATGATTACTTGTGAGTAAATGTTTTATACTTTACAGAAGACTGTGTAGCGTCTTATTTTAGGCAGGATTAAATGGGGAAAATACCAGGATATATTTACAGAGACTCTAACGAGTCTGAGCAAGCTATCTGCTGTGCGTGTGTTTAAAAAAGGGGAATGTTAACTGCTGATTTTGTTGAACTTGTAAAGACAAGTTGGGATAGGATATCTTAGACAATATATCCTCCCCCGCATCCCTAAACATTCCCACAATCTCACGTCTGTTGTGTTGCACCATTTAGAAAACTCAAGAAAAATTATTTATAAAAATTATATGAACTTCAGATAACAAAGTAATCAATTGAATCTGCATAACTTTGCATGTGAAAAATATAGTTCTAAAGGGTTAAAAAAAGCACTCCTCTTTTTGGAGGGGCCATGCATGTGTCACAGGATAACTGATCTTTAAAGTGGCATTCTCCCTTACGGGAGGGAAAGCGTCTTCTAACGCAGTATTTGCTATCTGCGCTTTGCATCAGTGTCTTTCAAAACACAATGAGACAATTTTAATTGTGCAGTTATTTCTTTTTCAGTCTATCAAAATGTTTTAAATTGATTAACTTGATGAATCAACTAAATGTTGCAGCCTTCTATAGTCTATATTTTAAAGGCCCAGAGAACAGTCTGTGCTTAGTGTACATAATGAAGTTCTACAGTTGGAGCTAAGCAGGTCTAGAGACAGCCTCGGAATAATATGTAAGCTGCTTAGAGGAAGATTAGAGCATGGGCAATTATTAACTAAATTGCCAAAGAGAACTATATTTGAGCAGCATCTGTAATGCCTACTTAAAACAAAACAAAACAAAACCATAGATTCTTCTGGAATCTGAAAGAGGGGAGAAATTGCCTGAAAGTGGTGTCTTGGTGCATGACCTTCCTATGCTAAATATATCTACTGGAACATATTATTTTGGCATCCTGTTGCCCAGACTGTCCCAATCTAAAGTCTTCCAGATGTTTAGAACTACAACATCCATCAGCCCCAGCCAACATGGCCAATGGCTGGGGACGATGGGAGTTGTAGTCCACAAAATCCAGGGGGCACCTGGTTGGGGAAGCTTGATTTAGGGTATTTTTGTAGGCATCAATTAAATCTGTCCCTGTTCTCCCATGGTGGTTATATTATCTCCTTTAATGTTACTAGTTGCTGTTTTTATCTGGGGCTCCTGGTCTGCTTCTGTTATCTGTGGCTTATTGTCACTTTAACACTGCGTTTCTTTTGTGTTTTATAGTTTATTATAAATGAGCCAGCTTCAATCTGCTTATATAAGAACATAAAAAGAGCTCTGCTGGAACCAGATTCATATAGTGCAGAATCTTGTTCCCCAGAGTGACCAGCCACATGCTTCCTGGAAGAATCAGGCCATCAAGGCAACAGACCACCCCTGCTGTTGCTCTTCGGCAAATATCCTACCTCTGAATCTGGAAGTTTCATATATCATGACTAATTACCATTGAGATACAGTTTCAAGGAGGATGGGTCTAATTCCAGCCTAAAGACATCCAACAAAGTAATTTTAAACGGAACTGTGGCAAGAAACCAGCCCCTGTAGGAGAGATGGGAAGCTTGCCCAGGCCTCTGAGGGCTAGGTCAGCTGCCCACCAACACCAGGGACCTGCCAGACTTATTCTGCCATGCTAAGAATGCCCTGGGCATGTTTCCTGGACAAGACTCCCACACCGGGTCTCAGACAAGCTCTCCATGGGCCTGGCAAGCAAGCGAAGTGATGGTTCATTCTCTACTTCCAAACCCTTGCTGCCTTGCACCAGTCATGGCAGTAAACAGAGGGGCAGTTTTTTGTTTAGTCTCCACAAATCTCTGGTTCATAAATCAATAGGGGGAAGGAATTAATTACCACAACTGCTCCAAGCTTGTATGGTTGATGAATTTTATATTGAGCCCCGCTGGGGGATTGAATCTTTGGATCCTAACTTTACCTAATAATCCTTCTTAGGTAATATAGCATGATTTTGCCACTCAGTAGACCCATGGCCCCAAGGTGGCTTGGCATGGTAGAGGTTAGGGGTAGGTTTCTGTGATGTTAACATATGAGAGTGCTGGAGGTGAAATAGTTAAACAAGTTACCCAATCAGAACCCAGGGGGTGGAGTCAGAGGGACTATAAAACCAGCTCTGGGAGGGGCGAAGGGAGGAGTTCGTTGGGAGTTGGGTGGTTGGTTGGAGTGGGAGTGAATTGGATTAGAGTCTGTGGGTAGGTTGAGTTAGTGTAGCGAAATAAGCTGAGTCAGGAACAGTTAGGGGCTAGGAAGACAAGTAAATATCTGAGAGGTGGTTTAGTGAGTGAGAGCAGGTAGCGGGAGTTATAGGTCTGGATAGGCACCCCGTGAATGTAATTGACCGATACTGTTTACGAAACCACATGCTTGTTAAACTACAATAAATAAACAGAAGTTTATGTTCCAATTTAACCCTGACTGGACTCAGTATTGTACCAGGTAGGGCCTGGGTGGTGGCAGCGAGAAATAAAGTGGTGGCACAGGGATCAATAGACGGTGAAACGTCCGGGGACCCTGTGTGATCGCCACAGTTTCTAATCTAGGTTTCATGGCATCTGTACTAATAGATCAGGCATAGGCAAAATCGGCCCTCCAGATGTTTTGGGACTACAACTCCCATCATCCCGGACCATTGGTCCTATTAGCTAGGAATGATGGGAGTTGTAGTCCCAAAACATCTGGAGGGCTGAGTTTGGCTATGCCTGTAATAGATGGTTCCCTCTTGTACCACAACCTCGATTTAAAAATCTCTCTGGGAGCACAAGACTCATAATCTTTAATGAGTTGGCCCATAGTACAAGAAACTGTGCTGTTTTTGTTGGTGTCTTTTTTCAGGCTTCTTCAGGCTCGCCTCTTAGGAAGAGCCCCCACACATTAATTTCCACTCGCCTTTGTATTCCTTCAGAAAAGTTAAGTATACGACTTTCATTCTGCTGCCTCATTCACTTCAAAAGGAACTCGTTCCACAATAAGATTATTTTTCTACTGTCGTATCAGAGCATTGAAAGGAAATGGGGGGTTCAATGACCTGCTTCTTGTGAAGGCAATTGCTTCTTTATTTTGTATCCTAAACTACTTTCATGGTGTTTTGTAGGGGGTAGAAGAAATCGTCACATGTCACTAATGCCCTGCCAATATCCTCATTGTACTTTTAAAAGGTTTTGCATCAGCCTGTACCACTTGGATAAATGTACTTGGTGTACTTTTCTGCTGTCCCCCCCCCCCCTTGGAGGTCCCTTGCAAATGTTCTCCTTCCATTACCAATAATATCGCTTATTATCTGCATTTATGCTAGCTGTTTGCTAGTTGTTTACTGCACTACTGGAATTACCCTTGGATGTTATCATTGCTGGTTTCACAATCGTTTGGCAGTATCTCACGACTAAAGTACTGCTGGAAGAGCTAACTGTAGTTTCAAACATTTTAGGAGAAATGCTGGTAAAGTAACGCCGTCGGAGGAGAGAGTAACTGCATGTTTCCTACCCATTATTGCAATGTGCTCTGTGTGGGGCTTCCCATGGGGCTTGTCTGGAGGCTCCAGCTGTTATTGAGGACAGGCAAACGCTAGCACATAACTCAGTGCTGGAAAAAATCCCTGGTAGAGGACAAGGATCCTGAGATCACGTTAAGGGTAGCCAAATTCTGTGTGATTGCCATAAAACTTAGGGAACAAGCTGTGCCATCATAATGATTAAGGTTTTAAATGATAATTTTAGGTTATATGTTAGTGACTAAGTTTTAATTTATTTATATTTTTAACTGTTGCTATATCTGTATTTGATCACTGCAGATGGTGACAGCAGCCACAAAATTAAAAGATGCCTGCTTCTTGGGAGAAAAGCAATGACAAACCTAGACAGCATCTTAAAAAGCAGAGACATCACCTTGCCAACAAAGGTCCGTATAGCTAAGGCTATAGTTTTCCCAGTAGTGATGTATGTAAGTGAGAGCTGGACCATAAAGAAGGCTGATCGCCAAAGAATTGATGCTTTTGAATTCTGTTGCTGGAGAAGACTCTTGAGAGTCCCATGGACTGCAAGAAGATCAAACCTATCCATTCTTAAGGAAATCAGCCCCAAGTGCTCATTGGAAGGACAGATTGTGAAGCTGGGGCGCCAATACTTTGGCCACCTCATGAGAAGAGAAGACTCCCTGGAAAAGACCCTGATGTTGGGAAAGATAGAGGGCACAAGGAGAAGGGGACGACAGAGGACGAGATGGTTGGACAGTGTTCTCGAAGCTACCAGCATGAGTTTGACTAAACTGCAGGAGGCAGTGTAAGACAGGAGTACCTGGTGTGCTCTGGTCCATGGAGTCACGAAGAGTTGGACACGACTAAACAACAACATGTTATTAGGCTAGGTTCAAGCTTCTTGCATTAATTTGCAAGGTTCTTAACAACATAGGTCCAGGATAGCTAAGGGACAGTTCAATCCATTATATCCTAGCTTAATCCTTGAGATTGTTGGTGGAGTTGGTGCTCCCACAGAGCCCAGATGCATGGATAATAACTACTAGAAGCTGTGCATTCATCATAGCAAGTTGAAGCTCCATCTCAGCTGAGATTAGTCAAGCACCCTCCTCACTAAACGTCAGGTGCACGATTAAGACTTTCTTGATCCAAGAAGCTTTTTTAAGGGTGCTCAGTTTTATGGCACATTTTTATTATTTTATTGTGCCTTTTTTTAGAGGTGGTTGTTTTTTATGTACACCGCTTACAAATGTGCATAATAAAGCTGTATATAAACAAACAAACAAGTAAATAATCAGCAGGCAACTCAACGAAGGAACAGCTACAGAAAAATGCCACAGGCCTTTTGAATAAAGAAGACTTAGTACCTAATTCTGGCCATATGGTCAGAGACATGGGCCCTTTAGAGAAGCAGCCCTTTCTTTTGCTCTGCCAGCACCCCAGCAATGCATTTCCTAGGTTCACCTGGAAGCGACAGAACAATGCTGGAGTGCAAGACTCTTCCTTAATAAAATAAAATAAAATAAAATCTTACCTTCACATCTGTCAGTAGTCAGCCTGCCTGCTCCACAACTTTAAAACTCTGCTGGGCTCTCTAACTCTAGCAACATATGTGCTCCCTGAGAGCTCTCCAAGGTCCTGTATATGCTGTGGTCCACCTGACTACAGCTGCCAAATTCTTTGCAATCTGCTCCCTGCTTCTTTTTGCTACCTGACTCCTGGCACTGCTTATCTGTTTCCCCAAAGCCCTCACTCAGCCACCTCTGCAGACCTTAGCTGAACTGGTACAGGGCACCTGGGGTCACAGTCCTTACTAAACCACAGAATTTGCCTTCCTTCTTCTGCTATGGTGAACGTGACAAGCTGAAAAGTACTTGGCTTCTGTCCACTTCCCTAACTAGCCATTTTGATGTCTGGGGTTCCCAGTTCTGTGTAACCATTCCCACACTATAGATTGACACAAGACAATGTTGTTCTTTTTAAATCCCGTGAAATGGTATATGTGAGGTGATGCTGTTATTGTTTTAGTTTATTTCATGGTTGTATGGTTTTGGAGGGAACCGTCTCACACCAGCTGCCTGAGAACATATGTGTATGTGTATATGCATGTATGTAGCACACTAATTAGTGATGTATGGAAGTGAGAGCTGGACCATAAAGAAGGCTGATCGCCAAAGAATTGATGCTTTTGAATTATGGTGCTGGAGGAGACTCTTGAGAGTCCCATGGACTGCAAGAAAATCAAACTGATCCATTCTTAAGGAAATCACCCCTGAGTGCTCACTGGAAGGACAGATCGTGAAGCTGAGGCTCCAGTACTTTGGCCACCTCATGAGAAAAGAAGACTCCCTGGAAAAGACCCCGATTTTGGGAAAGATGGAGGGCACAAGGAGAAGGGGATGACAGAGGACGAGATGGTTGGACAGTGTTCTCGAAGCTACCAGCATGAGTTTGACCAAACTGCGGGAGGCAGTGGAAGACAGGAGTGCCTGGCGTTCTCTGGTCCATGGGGTCACGAAGAGTCAGACACGACTAAATGACTAAACAACAACAAGCACACTAATGTCAGAAATGACAAATAGGTAGGCTTCTGCCAAATATGTGTGTATGTCTGTAAGTACCACACTAAAGTCAGAAAGGAATTTCTTTCACTTGCTTTTCAGAACAGTAGCTGTATTAATTTGTAGGCCTAACACACACACACACACACACACACACACACACACACACACACACACCACATGCACCTATATGAGACTGAGAGTTTCCCTCATCATTCATAGGCACATAAGATTATGGGGATTCTAATCTGAGACGGCCATGGTGAAAGCTGAAGCAGGGTGGTATTTATATTGGATTTGTTATTCCATAATGCTTTTATCGCTGGCTCTGTCCACCATTGGCTCTGGCTTTGCCCACTTCCAGCATGCAGCCTCCAATTAGTTACCCCAGTGAAATGCAGCCTAGACAGAAGAAAGGTTACTCTGGCTCATAACAACAAAAATGCAAAATTGTAAAAAACAAAAACAAAAGACAAATTCAAGTCTACAAACTTTAAGAATGAAACCCTAGCCCAATGCAGCAGATAAAAGCTCGTTAAAAAAAAAACTGGAAAAAGAAACTATTACAAGACTGTTAATTTAATTTAATTTAATTTTTTTTAAAGTCTCTGCCCGACACTTTCTGTTGCAAAGGCACCTCTGGGCCACTATGGTAAATATTCTCCATGGGCACCAAACGCCTTACATCAGGTGTTTAGTATGGACATTCGCTTCAGTGCAAAAGAGCCTCAAGGGACAAACCTGCCTCTTGCATCTTCTCATCCAAGCCACGTGCAGGAGTGATGATTCTGCTGCATATAGGTTGCTTCTGTAAACAGCCCTTCACAGTTAAGATAAGGAGCCATTGATAATGCTATCTCGGCAACAGTGAGGAAAATAATGGTTTTTGCATACTTGATTTTGATCGCATTACAATATTTCATTATCCTTCAGAAACAATTCTGATCGCTTTGCCATCATTAAAGCAGAGAAGAGCTTTATAATAAGAACACAAAAGCAACAATGGGCTGGCACGCTCTGAGACACAAGCCTCATGGCATAAATTACACTGCACAGTATAGGTCTCTAAGGAATATGAGGGGGGGGGGGAGAGAGATGCAAATCAGTGTGACTTTGGAATTCTGTTGAGTAAGTGCAGACACCTTTCCCTCATCCTGATCAATGCCTGCATTGCGTAGTGATCTTTTCATTGCATTGCTAATGCAGTTTGGTATAGGCTGGAGAGAGGAAAAGATGTACACATTTGCCAATCAACCTAGGGTTTTACAAACAACAACTTGGAAATGCCCTGGCCATATTCTGGAACTGGACATTACGGGAAACATGTGGCTCAGCAGCCACGACTCTCCTCCTCTCTCTCTCCTTTGGAAACAGTTTATTTTATTTAACACTCAGCAGTCACCTCACTTCAAAGAGCATATTGTACAACTGCAGGAAAGTTGCAGGAAAAGGGTAACCAAAATGATCGAGTGACTCCCCTAGGAGGAAAGTCCACAGCGCCTGGGACTTTTAGTTTGGAGGAAAGGTGAATGAGAGGTGACATGATAGAAATTTATGAAATTATGCATGGCACCCAGAAAGTGGACAGAGGGTTTTCTTCCCCTCTCTCATAACACTAGAATTCGTGGAGGAAGCTGGAAGCTGCAAGATGACGAACAAGTAAAAGAAAGTACCGTATTTCTATATGCAGTGTGTAGTTAAACTATGGAACTTGCTCCCAAGGGAGGCATAGATAGCCACCAACTTTTGCTTGAGGAGGACCTCCAAATTTGCTTCAGATTTCACTTTGGGTAGAGTCTGGTTGAAAATACAGGGATGTATTTCCCCACTTGTGCCCTCCCTGAGAAATTTCTTTAGTCTCATCTCAACACTTTTGGCCTCCCCCAAATGTCCCCACATGCTGTTGCCTCAGGAGGCATCTCCTAACTCACTTGCAGCTTCATTTAAGATGAAACCCAATGATGGAAGACTGAAGAAACCCCAACTAAAGAATCATGGCAAGAAAAATCGATGGACTATGCAGAACTGGCAAAACTGACATACAAGCTACGGGACAAGGATAACTGTGACTTTAAAGATGAATGGGAACTGTTTACAAAGTATTTGAAGATGCAACAAAGCGAACTGGACTCCTTGGCTGGTTTTGAATAAACATCCACAAACTTTTTATTGATTATAATCAGCTAAATAGTTTGAGGATCTATACAACTGTGTAAGATGCAGAAAACAGCATTTTTAGAGAAATCAAAGACTGGAACTGAGGAAAGTCGGGGGGTGGGGGGGGTTCTGTGGGGGGAGGGAGGGGGAGGGAGGAAAAATGGGGGGGATAAGGATGATTTATTTCTGGATAATATGTTTTGTTTTAATTTTGAATAAAAAGTTATTTTTTAAAAAAAAGATGAAACCCAATGACCTCCTGGGAACAAATGAGAGACCTCCAGATGCCCTTCAAATGTTGTGTTAGGTGGAATTCACCCTGCAACACTAAATCGTCTGTTTTTTGTTTGATGCACAGAGAGAAATTACCCCAGAAATTAAATTGCCCCAATTCGAACTGGTGGTTGGGTAGCATAGATTTTCTACCTAGTCGTTCATTACAATAATACCCGCAGGACCATCAAGGCCAGGCATGGCCAAACTTGGCTCTCCAGATGTTTTGGGATTACAATTCCCATAACCCCTGACCACTGGTCCTGTTAGCTAGGGATGATGGGAGTTGTAGTCCCAAAACATCTGTAGGGCCAAGTTTGGCCATGCCTGATCTAGGCTATCCTTGCTTCCCCCAAAGCAAAAGGATTTACCCACCAGCCTAAGACAAGCAATAGGAAGTTTCTTTTTTCTAATGCAAATTGTCACACAGGGGTTGTGAGGATCCCCCCCCCCCTGCGCAAGATCACAGCTGGGATAGGAAAGACTAAACTTGCTCTCTGTGTACACTGTTCTGCTGCGTGCCCACCCCGCAACCCTGCACACACACCTACCTAGTCTTTAATACTAGAGGGAAAACTACTTGACATTTGCTGTATAAGGTAACCTAGGGTAGAAATGTTTCAATATTTGCAGAAATCCTGTTTTTTTTTAATAAAAAAAATCTGTATTTTTAAAAATCTGCATTATTTTTTTTAAAGTCAGACTGAATCACCCTGAAGAGCTTCAGAGGTCTCTATTTCAGTTCAGGGCAGTTCAGAGAGATCATACTTTGGCTTGGCCATGTGCTGTGTCACTGAGTTACAGCCTCCAAATTATCACTTATACACACTTATTGTGATGTGGTGCATGAAAATAAGGAATATTTTACAGGTATCTTTAGTTTCCCAAACTTTGATGAATGCAAATCCCAAAAAATGTGCACTGCAATGGGACCAATTGCTTGCTTGCAGGTAAAAATACCATTTTAGATTTGTATGTAAGGCATCTGAATGTTTGTTCCAGTGGATTGTCATATGTCCTCTTTCATATGTAAAATGAGTCATAATAGCGATCCATAGTTAAAAGCAGATGTCGGCAAATGTGTCCTCTGTTTTGCTCTTCAAAATATGGCAACCCTAGTTCTACTATAAGTATGGGGGGTGTAATAATCTTTCATATCTTATTGTCCCTATAGTACAAAAATAAATAAATGGCAGAAACATTGTTATAAGCTGCATGTATGGGGAGAAAAAGTTGAGACCAGCATTCCCTCCATTCATATGGAAATCCACATTTCATCATCATCTCAAGCAAACAGGACCACTTAATATTATCTGCAAAGTGGATTGAGTGTGGTTATGAAACTAGCAGTAACTTCAATAAGGATTTGAACGGAATACAATTTGATTTGTTTCCTTTTATTGAAACAGAGAGGAGCAGCAACACCAAAGGATGCTTATTTTATTAGAACAAATTGCTCAAAGTTGGGTGATAAATGCTTCTCCAAAGACTGCGCTGAATGCTGACAGTTAATTATGGTAATCAATCCTTAATGGTGGTTATCTGTGAATGAATGACTATGTGTTTTAAAATAAAAACCACACTGCATTCATTGTATGAGCATGTCATGAACAAACATTTAAAGCCAGATTGCCAGCATAAATACTGGGGCACATGGGTGTGATTTAGCAATGGGCCACGCAGGCTGAAAACGAAGCAAAATTATGGCTGGTTCGTGGAAGCATAGTCCTTCAGGGCTCGTTCTTTTATGTATTTTGTTATGAATACCTCAGCTTTCAGGCACAGGCCCTTCAGGCATCTAAGAACCACTACAAATGTATATAAAAACAATAAGACAGTAGAGGCTGGGGGAAGAGGCTGGTTTGGGTGGAGGGTGCCAGCCTCCATTGGTCTGAGCTCATGGAGTGACGTCTGCATTATCTTCCTACAGAAAACAGGACAGAGGACTGCGTGATTGAAACCTCTGTGTGATTTAGTGTTTGTGGGGTAAGGTTACTTGTACAATGGAAATGAGCTTATTTGGGCTTCAGCCCAAATAACCTAGCTGAATGATTGAACTGAATTAAGCGCAAGTAATTAGAATGCTGGAATCTTATATGAGAAGGCAGGATTCAAATCCCAGCTCAGCCTATTAAGCTTGTTTGGTGACCTTGGACCAGTCACAATTCTATGCTTCTGTGACAATTATTCAGCCTACTATACTTCACAGAGGGATGCGGGTGGCACTGTGGGTTAAACCACAGAGCCTAGGACTTGCTGATCAGAAGGTTGGCGGTTCAAATCCCCACAACGGGGTGAGCTCCCGTTGCTTGGTCCCTGCTCCTGCCAACCTAGCAGTTCGAAAGTACGTCAAAGTGCAAGTAGATAAATAGGTACCGCTCCGGTGGGAAGGTAAACGGTGTTTCCGTGTGCTGCTCTGGTTCACTAGAAGCGGCTTAGTCATGCTGGCCACATGACCTGGAAGCTGTCTGTGGACAAACGCCAGCTCCCTTGGCCTATAGAGCGAGGTGAGCGCCGCAACCCCAGAGTCGGGCACGACTGGACCTAATAGTCAGGGGCCCTTTATCTTTTATACTTCACAGAGTAGTTGTGATGATAACGTGGACGTGAAGGAGAGCCATTTTATGCCACCTTGAAGTCCTTGGAGAAAAAGTGGGATATAGATGTATGTGTGTATTGTGGTATGTGAAACACAGAACAGTCAAATACAACATTCCCAGAGTAGACATGTTTGTACCAGGCAGTCAGAACTTCCTGTTTCCTCCTAGGCTGGGACAAACTTCCTCCACATGTGACTAGAGGTGGGTGTGACCTTACCTGTGCAGGTAACATAAACTGGCCACCATCTCTCTCGCTTCTCCATCTTGCTTTCATCATAGAAGCATCAGCTGCTTAGCCTGAGAAGCTCTCTTGACCTCCAGCCAAGAGAGGACAAAGGAAATATCTCTTTATGGGATAGATTCCAAGTGTATATATTTTGTAACCTAAATCTGCCTTCTGGGATCCATCTGTGAACAGAATGTGTGAGTAAACTGTTTTATACAAGACTGTGTTGTGTCTATTCCTTTTAGGAGGAAATAAAGGGGAATTACCAGGAAACTTATTTTGGAGGCTTAAGCAAGCCTGGCAACAAGTTATCTGCTATGTAAGTTTAAAAAAGGAATGTTACTCTGCTAAATTATAGAACTTGCTAACGCAAGTTGAGAAGGACATTATTAAACAAAATATCCTCTCCTGCCTCCCTGAACATACCCACATGTATGGCAGACCAAAATCTTGTGCACATTTGGAAATAAACTCCATTGAACTGGATAGCTCACTTGGTTAGAGCATGGTGCTGATAACACCAAGGCTGCAGGTTCAATTCCCGTATGGGATAGCTGCATATTTCTGCATTGCAGGCAGTTGGACTAGAAGATCCCCAGGGTCCATTCAAACTCTACAATTTTATGATTCTATGAGCTCAGCGGTATTCACTTATGAATCAGCATACCTAAGTGTGTTAGGCATCTGGATTCAGCATGCACTATTCAATAGATACTACCTTTTTGGTATTAATATTCAGTTTCAAATCCCCCCCCTGAAAATATCTCCATCTTTGATAACATAAAATCAGGCTCATTTATTCCAATTTGCAAATACAGCATATTTCTTTCTTAAAAACAAAACAGAAAACAAGTTCTCCACAGCCCTTAGGATCAATCTGCTTTTGAATAAAATAGGGGTAAAGCTGTTGTTTACACATAACAATTTTTATTTTTGGTTACTTATTTTTGTTGCTGAGAACACATTTGTTGAAGCCATCAGTGTTCTGTGGCAGAGAATTGATCTGGATTGTGTTTGTTAACATGCTGTGATCATTTACACATTATAAATGTTTATTAGTAATCAGGAAAACATGTAGAGTTTGTTCACAACAGAATCTATCAGAGTGTGAGGAAAGATGGATATCATCAGGTTAAGGGGCTATGGATGTTAGGAAATATATTTTCTGAACTTCTCAATAAAAATGTGTTCTCAAAATTAGCCTCTCAGCATGTTGATCCTATAAGCTGTCCAGAGATTTTTATTGTATTTATTCCATCTTATTTATGCTATCACTCCCCATAAAGCATCCTTATGTGATTCAACAACGGAATAATAGAATTGTAGGTTTGGAAGGGACTCAAAGAGGCATCTAACCCAACCCTCTGCAATGCAATATCAATAATAAAATCTTATATGAAGAGTCCAGTGCTAATGGGGAAACTAACCAAGTTTGAGACTGAAGAAGCAACAGAAAATCAGAAAAGTTATGTAAAAGACGGACCAGCTCTATTTCCTATGCAACAGAAGAACATGACTATAGACCACCAGCAACTCATGGGGGCATATGGGAAGATGTGTCTATTTGAATGAGAAATATTTGTGTGTATTTGAATGGAACTTTGGTTGTGCTCAGGCACAGGCACGATGGAGTAGGAAAATGATCAATAAACCCTTTTAAAAAGGAGGGGAGTCGAATACATGTGTTCAACTCCGTAGAGATACACGTGTCCCTATGGAATGACTGACAGCATCCATGTATCTGAGATTTTTCCATCCTCTCTATAAATCTAAATGGTTTTCAGATTCTCCACTAGCTTTCAGTGTTCATCTGGCGCAATGAACATATGGCATTGGAACATGACACATTTCCTTTGCGAGAAGATGATTCCTCATGCAGTCATTTTCTTCAAAGACACAACTACAAACATTTGTACATTTCCTTCAAGATAAATGCCCACAACAATAATACTAAATGTCTTGATAGACATCATAGAGGAATCCTGATTTCTTCTGACATGGTAATGAAAGATTTATGAAAGTTAACATCTCTCAAACTCTAGGAAGTTGGCACTGGAGTATCCTGAGTATTATTTCACAGGGGGAAAGCCCTGGGATTGCTGTATAATTTATAGGGTATTTCTATAGCCAATTGATTCTATAGGAAATAGAGAAAGATGCATTATTTGATGAAAATAGATTCTTAAAAAAAAATATGTCTTGTGATCAAATATTGCATTTCCAGTTGTGGACAAGGCCTGGGTATCAACTCAAATGCTAGCTTGGCTCAGATCCTTCTTGAATTTCCTAACTTCAGTGACATTACTCTACCACTAGGAGGAAGCAATACAGTATTTGGAAAATAGGCAAACAAAATTCCTACTGCAAGGAAAATGCCTCCCCATCTTCCCATTGACCAGGAGCAAGGGGCTGTAAAAGATATACAAAGTCCTCCTATTTCAAAATCCCAGGAGGAGAATGGATACAGAAAGCCCTTCCCAGAGGGTCTCCATTAGGAAGGATTGCAACAGAAGGATTGCCCTTCCTATTTGGGACCTTATGGATGCAAGGAACCAAGGGCGATGCAGAAGGCGATGGGCGAAAAAAGTATAAAATAGGATTTATTGAAGCAGGCCTTGTTCAAACTGTAAATGGTCTTAAAAGTCCTACAAGAATTTTTGCTTTGTTGCCTGGTCAGTTGTAGAAGGAAAACACTGGAAATGCTCCAGATTCCAGAATGCTGGAATTACCATAAAACATTGAAGAAGAACCACTTGCCCTTAAAAAAAACCCATTCCCTATAAATATTAAATGCCAGAGCAAAATGAGAAGCCACTTCACCTTGAAGAAAGCAAAATAGCATGAGGGGAGCAGGGAATATCCATCCATTAAGTGGTGTCAGTTTTTCAAACAGTGCCTTCACCACAAAGGTTTGACTCAGGAACATCAGCACAGATAACAATATTGACCCAATTAGCTATGATAGGTGGTGATGAGGCAATTCGAAGAGACCTTAGAATTCAGACTGCCAATGGCCCTTTCTCCCCTTCAAGAACCTGAAAATCTCCCATCATCTCTGATCATTGACCATGCTGACTGGGTCTGGTGGGTGTTGATGTCCAAAACTGTTGGTTTCTGTGTGTTGCCACAGTGCAGTGCTTGGAGTCACAAGAATCTGTTTTGCATTCCAGAGATTCCAGGCTATTGGAAGTCTCACAGAAGACAGGAGACGGATGTGATGTTACTGGTTTCCTGTTCCTTTGTTTTCCAGTTGCTCTCTGCTTTCACAGAGAGAGCATGTATATTTCTTTTCTGTCTGCGTAGTTAGAAATAAAACACTCTTTGCAATGTAGTTCATATTTCTCGGCTCCTTCCCTGTGTGTGGGATACTCTGCGTAATGGGGAAACGTGCCTGGAGCCTCATCAAAGGCTCAGGTCATTAATCATCGTCGGAGGACTCGACCGGAGGAGTCGCTCGGTCGTACGCAGGTTCCGACAAAAAACACCTCAGGGGCCACAGGCTCCTTAGCCCTGTGGTACAGGAATGATTTCTGGGATTGTTGCCATGCTAGAGCAGTAAGGACCATAGAGTTCTATCATTTTTGTGAAGACCTTCACATTCCCATACCCTCCAACTGTCCTGAAAATGCTGGGACCATCCTGAAAACCCTTTGGCCATCATGGCCTCTCACGGTATCACCGAGAGTCCTGATTTCCCGAGGGGCCTTCCCTTCCGTACAGCATTTCAATGTGTTACTGGGAGTTCAGATCCATGCACCCCTTTAGAACATTTCTTAGATCTATGCCTCTCACTTGCCCCCTCCCACCGCAATCAATAAATGTCACTTTCTGATTTTGTGAAAACATGAATCGGGTCACTTGACTACCCCTAAGAAGGCCTTGGCTTTGTGTGGATTCTTCGTCCCTGCC
Source organism: Podarcis muralis (assembly GCF_964188315.1). Classification (NCBI taxonomy): domain Eukaryota; kingdom Metazoa; phylum Chordata; class Lepidosauria; order Squamata; family Lacertidae; genus Podarcis; species Podarcis muralis. The sequence continues at coordinate 13,851,315 of NC_135657.1, read as the reverse complement.
CCCAGCCCCCAGCCCTAGCCCCGGAGGAGGAGATGCAGGAGGTGGAGGAGGAGGCAGTGGAGAGGGAGGGGCAGGACACTGTTTTTACATTGGAGAGTATGCGTCTGTCAGGATGCTGTCAGTGGCTCCCGGCTGGTTGCCCAGGAAAGACAATGAAAAGTTTCTTACAGTCCTTTTTTATTTCAATCTTTACAGAGAGAGGCTATGGAATCCAGCCTCTTGGATAATGGCGTTGTCCCAAGTGAATCTCCACCCCTCGTCTCTCCCACTTCCTCATTCGTCGTCATCATCACCTCCTCTACGAGTGCTGCTATGTGCCTTCTGTCTTTGAGCTCCTACTTTTAAGGCTCTCCGGGTTCTGGGAGATGGAGGGTCTGGAATGCTTTCTGATGACCACGTGTCAGCCAAGTGTTGCTCTGAATTCCCATGATTCCCCATTTTCCCCCCTCATCTGCCTCTGAGCTGCGACCGCCCTCAAACCCCTGTTGTAAATTATAGTGTCTTCCTCTTCCTCCTCCCTGGCAGGGTCAGAATAGGGAGGAATGGTGGAAACTCTCTGGGTGGACTAAATGTTGAACAGCCTCTGCATGTCTAGAAACAGCATTGGGTTGTGTGTAATTCCAGAGCAGAATATGCTCAAAACCAGAAGTAATCAATTCATGAAGTATCATTAATGACCAGGTTACAGCACTAGAGTACAGGGTTGTAGCCAAGTAACAGAGTGCCTCATACACACCAATTTGTTGCCGAGATGTCTCAGGTTCATACCTTGTCATGCACTGTAGTTTGGTTAACCTATTATTATTATTATTATTATTATTATTATTATTATTATTATTTAAATCTGTATACTGCCCTTCATCCGTTGATGTCAGGGTGGTTCACAACATAAAAATACAACATAAAAATACAAAATACATAATAAAAATAAGAACAAACCAAACCAATAAACCCCACTCCCCAAATACATTAAAAAGGCTATAGACACTATCCCTCAGTCCTCCACAAGAGGATCATAAGACATCATAGAGCCTGTGAATGGGCCAAGTAGATATCCACTTGGAACACTGTGAAGCACTAGATAAATGCTTGAGGCTATCTGAGCATTGGCCTTGCTCCATTAGCTTCAATGAAACTGGGCCTTCTTTTGAATACAGCATATTTTCCGATGAATTTCTTGTGTACATATCTGTGATATAGCACTCCATTTGAGTCAGCCAAACAGAACGTGTAATTTGATGATTAGGAATCTAGGGGGTATTAACCGATTTTGAATTATTCTCATCGTTTGTTATTATTTGCTCATACCTCCTTCATTCGCACAGTGCTTCCTATTGACCCTTAATTGCTTTCCCATTTCTTCTGGTTTATCTCAGCTATAGATTATTACATACCATTAATTGTCTGCCAAGGAGCACCAATGTGCTATCTATCCTCATCTGAGGAGTGTGTTTCCCATTTAAGAAATGACATAAGAATCACATCCGCATCCCTTTGTCTGCACAAGATCCATCCCTACAATGAAACAAACTGAGAAGATTTCCTATCTGGCGATGCCCCATTGCTGTGTAAATAGCAAACTTACCTCAACTTGGTACCTTCCAGCTGTTTTGGGGATATAACTTCCATCACCCCCAGCTAGCATGGAAGGCACCAAGTTGGTGCTCTACTATCAACATCTGGTTAGCTCACTTGGTTAGAGTGTGGTGCTGATAATGCCAAGGTCATGGGTTTGATCCCCATACTCCTGCATTGAAGGGGGCTGGTCTAGATGATCCATGGGGTCCCTTCCTTCTCAATCACTGTCTGTCAGTATGCTTTTTATTATGTTTTTATCACCGAAGTTCTGTAATGCATTTTCAATGTTATACACCACCCTGGGATTGTTTGATATATAAACTGAATAAATGATAACGGTGATATTATTCTATCATCTCTTGCGACATGGGACGCACAGATCTGTCATTTTCGGTTTCTCAGCATTTTAATGCATATCTCTCCTTTTTTATAATAATGTTTATTAACAATTTTAACATAACAAATTATTTCAACAATTGTATTCCCCCCCCCCACACATATCCCCCCTCCCTCCCTCCCCCCTACGACTTCCCTCAGTTCCTCTTTCTGGTTTATTAACACATATTGTTCTCTGCATGTTATAAAAGTGTAAAAATCTCTGAGCTATCTATCTATTATGTTAACAAATAAATTTGTGCATGTTTATTCAAAACCTGCCAAGGAGTCCAACTCATTTTGTTGATTCTTTAGATACTATGTAAAAGGTCCCCATTCTTCTTTAAAGTCACAATTGTCCTTGTCACATAATTTGTGCGTCAATTTTGCCAATTCTGCATAGTCAATCAATTTATCTTGCCACTGTTCTTTTGTCAGGATTTCTTCATTCTTCCACCCTTGTGCTACTAAGACTCTTGCTGTCGTTGTCGCATACATAAATACCGTATATTCTTCATTTTCCTTGGCAGATCTTTCCCTACAATCCCTAACAAAAATGCTTCAGGCTTTTTTACAAATGTTAATCTAAACATTTTCTTCAACTCATTATATATCATTTCCCAAAATTTTAATGCATATCTTTCAGAATGCACACATTTTTGCATGCGATTTTGCTTAATATACATGATTTTACAAATCATATTTTCCCATAATACATTTTTGTATGTTATTTTCCACTAATGTAAGCACTCTATGCACAATTTACCCGAATATATTCATTTTTTTAAGCATTACTTGTTCAGAAAACTGCACTGGAAAATTCAGAGAAATGTCAATTTCTAAGCATCTCTGTGTTCTGGTTTGTTCATTGCTTCAGAAAGTGCTAATTAGGCACATTCACCTTAAAGTGTGAGCTGAATCAAATTTCTCATGCATCCCTCTCTGCTACTCCCTCACCCCATCCCCTGGCCTCTGGTTCAGGCTACTCACGCATGCTGCAACAACCCACCTTCCTTTTCTAGATTTGAAAAACCAGACCTCTACAAAATGTTGCATTGCAGAGTACTCTGTGTTCAGGATTCCAACCACTCAGTTTAACTTTCCCTTCCTTCCACTTTTCTGCAAACCTTCCAGCTCCCCAGTGCCTGATGATATTTCCCTTATGTGCATGGATGCTGAAGTTTTGGTCACATAAGCAATGGCACTAAATGCCTGTACAGTGGTACCTCAGGTTAAGTACTTAATTCGTTCTGGAGGTCAGTACTTAACCTGAAACTGTTCTTAACCTGAAGCACCACTTTAGCTAATGGGGCCTCCTGCTGCTGCCGTGCTGCCGGAGCACAATTTCTGTTCTCATCCTGAAGCAAAGTTCTTAACCTGAAGCACTATTTCTGGGTTAGCGGAGTCTGTAACCTGAAGCGTATGTAACCTGAAGCGTATGTAACCCGAGGTACCACTGTACATTGGAAAGAGAGGGGCTGGTGGCTGAAGCTGTTTTATAAGGAGTCAGAACACTGGTCCTTCTAGGTTAATAGCATTAACTTCCAGACTTTTATTCTTAACCTCCTTTGATTTGGGAGGTTTTGTCTGGTTTTGTCTCCAAAATTGAACCAATGCATTAGTAATTGCCTGTTTTTTAACACACACACACACACACACACACAGAGAGAGAGAGAGAGAGAGAGAGAGAGAGAGAGAGAGAGAGAGAGAGACATCTGGTATCTGAAGAAGTGTGCATGCACATGAAAGCTCATACCAATAACAAACTTAGTTGGTCTCTAAGGTGCTACTGGAAGGAATTTTGTTATTTTGTTTAGGCAGGCAGACAGACAGACAGGCAGACACAGACACTTTTTTTTTTACATAGTATCACCATATGTGTGGATGGTTTGCTACAGTTTTCAGTTCCTTCATGATTATCCCTCCCTCCGCTTTCAAGATGTTTGTGTGCATCGATAAAACTCTGCAAAGAAACAAACTTGGTATGATTACACACATGATTGCCTCGCAATTCTATCAGCCTAAAGCTGTTGCAAAAGACGTTTTATGCGTTCTCTGTTAGCTATCTCTCTCTAGCTTGTATTTTCTTGACCTTTCCAGCTCATGGTGAGGCCAAAAGTCTCTCGTCTCAGAAGTCTTAGTGTGGTTAAATGCAGATTATATCCAGCTGCTCCAGATCATGGCCTGTAGGAGAAAGCTTAGTGAAATCATAGATGGCATGTCCTGTGGCATGGACAAAGGGAAATGCAATGGACATAACACTCTTCTCACCAAAAACGAATGACAAACCTCCCATTGGCCTAAATGGAATCAGAGTGTATCCAGTATATCTCACCGTTTTATATATCTACAATACTTTGAATATGGTGTGCGGTTCTGAACACCTCATGACAAAACTGGGGGAAATAGAGAAAAGAATAAGGCAATCACTCCTAGTCCAATATCCTGTTCTCACAGTGGCCGGCCATGGGGAAGACCTGAATGCAACAGTCAATGTATTGAAGTAATGAATCACCTTTCTTTGAGCTGCTTGACTTAGAAATAAAGTTGACTGTGGAAGGGGATGACATAAGTTTATAAAATTGTGGGTAGGAAGAAGTTGTTGTTGTTGTTGTGTTGGAGGGGATGCCAGGAAACAGGGTATTATGTCCACATGTGGTGGAGGTGTAAATATGTACAGTTTATTTTTGGCAAAGGGTGTTTAAGAAGATAACAGAAATCACTGGGTTAAAGCTGACTGAAAGTCCAGAGGTAGCATTATTATGTATTTGCGATGGGGTGGAAGGTTTGCAGGCTATGAAGGACTCACCCACAAATTTATTGACAGCTGCATGAAGTATAATAGCTAGGGAGTGGAAGGGGCAAGCAGAATACACAATGGAAGAATGGTATAAATATTGGCAAAGCCTTTTGGTGTTTCACAACTTTCCAACTAGTTGCAGGACCTTAGCCAGACCTAGCCGAGTACACGCAGAATCCATGGAAGCAATTGGCGACTTGGCTGCAGACAGGATAGACAAAGCAGGAACCAGGAACTTGTCGTTAGGTGTTTATAATATACAGTGGACTATTTACAGGAACAGAACACGGATATTTTGCTAGCTCTCTCTGACATGACTCACAACTCCTACACTGACACACTGAACCACTGAACCCCTGAACTCCTGAACTAACACATTCCAGTTAGTGGGCCATTAATTATCACTCCGTTGAAAGAGCTTGACCAATCAGGAAGCTGTCTTCATGTCTCTGTTATCTCCAGGCAGACTTACTCCTTCTGGCTGTCTGCCAAACCTTTATTGACTCTGTGTGAGTAGCTGCACGTACACAGTTTCCCAACAATAAAGAGGTGTGGGGTATAGCTATTAATTATACTTTATGTATGCTACTACAGCAGCAAGAATACTCATTGCAAAGTATTGGAAGACCCAAGATTTACCCACTCTGGAAGAATGGCAGATGAAGGTGATGGACTATATGGAACTGGCGGAAATGACCGGCAGAATCCGAGACCAGGGAGAAGAGTCGGTGGAAGAAGATTGGAAAAAATTTAAAGACTATTTACAGAAACACTGCAAAATTAATGAATGTTAGAATGATGTTGGATTGAAGTTAAGTGGTTTTTAGTAGCAATGTTATAAAGGAATATGTAAAATGGTTTCTTAACAGGAGATAATCTAAAACTATAATATACTAAGATAAAAGATTAAGATAAAATCAAAGAGGTAAAGGATTTGCTTAATTAACTAATTGAACTGGAATACAAAAAAGGGAGGTGTGAGGAGGTCAGGGAAACAAGCAAATGAAAGATAAGATTTGGAAAAACTGATCTGTTTTTAACTGTTTTTACTTTGTATTTTCTTTTTTTCTTTCTCTTATTTTTGTAAAACGTTGAAACTTTAATAAATATCTTTTAAAAATATATAGCTATTAATTATAAATTAACATGTGCCGTTAAGGTAAGATGGGGAATATGCAGGAGAAATTATTTTTAGGAGATATGGAGGGTGTTTGTAGAATTTGTACCATTAAAATGGAAAGGGTTCAAAGCATCACAAGAGGTGTTGAAATTTTGGGAGGTTAGCTAGTTAAAATGGAATGGTTTCGGTGGTGGGGTGCACATTTTTATTCTTATTTATTAATGATTATTACTTTGTCAAAATAAAAGGAAAAAGGAAAAAGAAAGGGGAAAATAATAAACTATTAAATTCAAAAACCCTTTGACTCATTCAGTGAAATTGATAGCCAGAAGATTTAACACAGGCATTGGAAACTCACGACCCTCCAGTGTTACTGGGTTACAACATCTACCCTGATGCCCACTGTCCAGGCTGACCGAGACTGATGGGAGACAGTGTTTAACAACACCTGGAGGACCAGAGGCTCTCCATTCTTAATGTCAGGCAATGAAAAGCCTGTTGAATCAGGCTGAGAAATCCTGTAGTTATCATTCCTTCGCATAAACAATTCTGCCTTAAACTAAGAATGTGTGCATGAATATCTGCTTTCACTTGCGCACAACCCTTTGAGGGATCAGGGCAAAAAATGCTCTGGCTGCTGTCCCACTGGCTTCAGTAGAAAAGTGTTCAAAGCATAGAAAGTACAAAGCTAAATTATTTTAAAACTTCATTGTTGTTGTTTAGTCATTTACTCGTGTCCAACTCTTCGTGACCCCATGGACCAGAGCACGCCAGGCACGCCATCTTAAAACTTACACTACTGAAATAAAAATGGGCAGTTGTCAGTGTCAACATCTTAGAGTCTAAGTAGCCTCTCGAATGGCAGGCTCATATTCCTCCCTATATTTTTAATTATCTTTTTCAAATTGTGCATTAATGGGTTGAGCTATCACGGCTGAAAAGATGACCCTAATTACAAGCACAGCCAAGCAGCACAGTTACGGGGGGAAATTAATGATATAGGGCTTTCTACCTCTGATGAGGTCTAGGAGACGGAAAAAATGCATGGCTAGTCTAAATGTAAAGTATCAGGTGATTGCCATTCTGCTGGTCTTACAAGATGTAAGGAGTTATTAATTTGCAACAGCCAACACCAAGACTTCATAACTTCTGTTTTGTTCAAAAATACTTAAAATGCACATATATCTTAATAGCAGAGTGTTGGGTGGTCTGCAGTTCTGCTCAGTGGACTTGCACTAGTAGTCAGACTCCATATTTGAAGTTAGGATCAATATATACTCCAAAGAGATTGTGAGCACTTATATTCTCCTGAATGTATTATTAGAAATCACACTTTTTACCCAAAATGGAGCTTTGGATGGCATAAATGGCTCTTACATCCCCATTCTGATTTCTCCACCCAAAACAATCCTATGACATAGTTTGGGCTAACAGAGAATAAGTGTTGGAAGACAACAATGGGCTTCACTTAAGGGAAGGGCTGTAGCTCAATAGTAATATGTTTTGCAGGTAGAAAGTTTCAATCCCCACCATGTCTGGGTAGGGGTGGGAATGTATCCAGTCTGGAAAGGTGGAGATTCACAGCTAGTCAGTGTAGGCAATGCTGAACTTCATGGACAAATTGTTTGAATCAGCATTGAATCACTAGCTCCCTATGCTCCTTTGTTCACAGCTGAATGGTGGTCAACAAGAGGTTTAAAGACTGTCTCAAGGCAAATCTAAAAAAATGTAGTATAAACACCAACAATTGGTAAACCCTAGCCTGTGAGCGCTCCAGTTGGAGAACAGCCTTTACCAAAGGTGTCATGGGCTTTGAAGACATTCGAACTGAGGACGCAAGGGAGAAACGCGCTAGGAGGAAGGCACGCTTGGCAAATCCACACCATGGTCAATTCCCGCCCGGAATCCTATGTCTCCACTTTGGAAGGATGTGTGAATCCAGAATTTGCCTCTACAGTCACTTACGGACTCACTGTTAAAACCATGTTTATGGAAGACAATCTTACTCGGCTATGAATGATCTCCAAAGAAAAGAAGAAGAAGGGTTAATTAGGTGAAGGTGAGAGTAGAAATGGCCAATACCACCATCATCTGACTTGGACCAAACCCTGACCTGCATGCAGCAGGACTGACTTGTGTCTGCCGCCTCTTTCAGAGCTTGGCAGACTTGATCCCAACTTCATTCTCCAATACACCTTAACAGCCTCTTTCAAAAGAGAGACACAGCGCAGTAAACAAACCTCCCTGAGAAGGCATGCAGGGCAGGGCAGGGCAGGCAAAGAAAAGAACACTATTCCAGTGTTGGTGCAAAGAGATAACTCAGGAATGAGAGGACAGCATGGTAATTATGGAAGTTGAAGAAGCAGAAGGATCCTGAGCAGCTTACCTGTGCAAGAAGGAATAAATTTCTGAACCCAATTCAAAGTGCTGATTGTAAACTTTAATAACCCAAGAAGCTTAGCACCAGGTCAGTTAAATAACCGCCTTCACTTATACAATCCTGCACAAATATTAAGATTTGTTTCAGTGGTCATTCTCAAGGCCATTAAATCGGTAAGGTTGACATGCAGCAGAGATAGGGCCTTCCGAGTGGTGACTCCAGAACTGTGGGACTCTCTTATTAACTTGCACACCGCCTCTTCAGCACTGCCATTATTCATCTCCTCATTTTATTTAGGCTGCTTTTCTACTGCCTGTCCAAAGCATTTTACACCTGAACCAAACAAAAAAACCAGCTCTAATGGAGACTGTAATTAGATGAGCTTCAGATTTTAATTGGATGTTACAGAGCAGTTCTTTAAAGTAGTCGTGCAAATTCAGCTATGAATTTCTTATCTTACAATGATCTTGTTTGCATATTATTTTGTGAGGGCATGGCCCTAAACAGGAACAAAAAAACCCTTTTAATTAATAATTAATTGCTATTAATTAATAATATTAATTCCTTAATTATTTCATTAATAGCAGGAGTGCAATGGCAGATATCTTAGATGGGAGAAAGGATTGCAGAATATCTGGTTAAGTAAAATGGTTCCGTGAAACAGGTGAAACAGGAGGAAAAACGTCCACCAAAGTTCTTCATCACTCAATGGATAAGTTAAAAATTGGTGATCATTTACCTAGTGTAGCCATATTGCCACCCACATCATTTTGCCAAGTGTTGAAGAAAATCCTGCTCCAGGTTTCTGATATGGTACAGGTTAGTACCATAAAATTGTCCTGTATTTCCCCATCTCCATTCTCCATCAATTAATAAGAAAAGAAATTTAATTCAAAAATTATCAAAGAGTTGACCTCTCAAGGGGAGTCATAGCAGGATTGGGGAAGTGTCAGGGAAACTTGCTGCGTCTTGCAATCATGCTTTGCTTATATATAACTTTCAATTAAGTCTTTGGTGGAAACCAAGCTTGGCGTTCGAGTTCTTTATCTGGCAGCAAAGACCAGCACAGTTTATGATTGCTCTTTCTTTCATTCTACAAATGATCTTCCTCATGGTCTGCACTTGGCAGCCTCCCATAGTCCTTATGCTTCAACTAAATCCCTAGAGAAGACAGAAGAAGAAGAAGAGGAGGAGGAGGAGGAGGAGGAGGAGGAGGAGGAGGAGGAGGAGGAGGAGGAGTAGTAGTTTGGATTTGATATCCCGCTTTATCACTACCCGAAGGAGTCTCAAAGCGGCTAACATTCTCCTTTCCCTTCCTCCCCCACAACCAACACTCTGTGAGGTGAGTGGGGCTGAGAGACTTGGTCTTAACCACTACACCACACTGGCTCTCTAGCTTCTCCCAAGAGGCTTCTTCAGATCAGAATGAACAGGCAGGTAGGACACTGCAGAACACTAGAAAAATGGTTTCTGGGCCACCAAAAGTCTTGTCCAACTCACAATTATTAAGGCAAGCTCAAACACCCTCACTCACCAGAATTCCAAAGAAATTCTATGATGAATGAGGCTGAAAAATAGCTTCTCCTTTGCAGGGGAAGAAAGGTTTCCAGAAACTGGAGAATAGATGATAAAGATGTTAGGACAAATTATCCTTCTTAAGACAATTATCGTGGAGATTGTTGCTTGTACACACTCAACATCACAACAGCTTCTGCTGGGGGTAGCCTGGGGGAGGAAACCCCCAAATGCATCAAACAAGATATTGCCAATTTCTCCCCCTTCCAAGAGCAGCAAACAGGCAGTGATTTGAAATGTTGCCTGGGAATGCCTGACTTAAAATATTGGTTGTCATGTCAGTTTCTCCCCAGACATCACCAACACAAGCCAACACCAACACCAGTGCCACATAAGGCTCAGAAGTTGAAATTCAAGACCATCACACACTTATTAATATATGGATCTTTTATGTGCCCAATGTGTACTGCATTTCTCCGTGTGCATTGTACTACCATCTGTTGTGCAGTCTTGGCATTGAATCTACACCTGTTTTTCCATCTGCTCCAAAGGACACTGAATCCATCGTGGAAAAATCCAAACATACAATCACTGGAATTATGCATTCCCTGTGGCGACTCCACTTTCAGCAGCAAACTGAGGTTTTTAATAACAATGTTAAAAAGTAAGGCACTAATTCTACCCAAAATTCTAAGTGCCTTTCTTAAGCTTTGAAGACTTAACTAGCGGTGGAGGCACCTGTTTCTGCTTGAGGGTCATAATCTCTTGTATGCAAAATTCCAGGGACTTTCTGCCAGTAGTGGGAGGGGCAGGTGAAAAACTGGGCAGGGCAAAAAGGCAAAAGTGGGTGGAGCAAAGTAGTCTGTTGTAAAGTAGTCTACATTCTGGGCACACAAAAACCAGAAGTTTCTGAACACCTACACCCGTCTATCCACCAGCAAGTCACACAAGGACAACAAGCCCTGTTGGCTTTGAAGACACGAAGAGAAGAAGAAGAAGAGTTTGGATTTGATATCCCGCTTTATCACTACCCGAAGGAGTCTCAAAGCAACTAACATTCTCCTTCCCCTTCCTCCCCCACAACAAACACTCTGTGAGGTGAGTGAGAGACTTCAGAGTAGTGTGACTAGCCCAAGGTCACCCAGCAGCTGCATGTGGAGGAGCGGAGACGCGAACCCAGTTCACCAGATTACGAGTCTACGCTCTTAACCACTACACCACACTGGCTCTCAACAAAGACAAAGGGCTGCGTCATTGGAGGCATGAAGTGGACAGTAAATGCTTTCCTTTAAACTCAAGAGGAACATCCAGATTTGTGTGAAACTCCCCCACTCCAATAAAGGCTACCAATTTTATTGAAACTAGAAGAAGAGTTTGGATTCGATATCCCGCCTTTCACTCCCTTTAAGGAGTCTCAAAGTGGCTAACATTCTCCTTTCCCTTCCTCCCCCACAACAAACACTCTGTGAGGTGAGTGGGGCTGAGAGACTTCAAAGAAGTGTGACTAGCCCAAGGTCACCCAGCAGCTGCATGTGGAGGAGCGGAGACGCGAACCCGGTTCCCCAGATTACGAGACTACCGCTCTTAACCACTACACCACACTGGCTCTATTTTGGGTTTTGTCAAATTTCACCTGAATTTTCACCTCACGAGGAAAACCTGAAATCCACCTTAGTTTTAACTTCCGTCAAAACATTTGTGGCAACTCTAGAAGCTGGAACTTTTAAACACCTGGTCTCTGTTTCAGAGTAAATAACTCTGCAGTACAGTATGTTCAATGGTTGTTTGTATGTAATATGCATCCTTTCCAATTCCTGCCATGTGATGAAACTTTTGCCTATGAAAACTCAGATACTTAAAATTCCTTAGACATTAAGAACTTGCAGAACTATTGTTTTAGTTTCCATAGATGACTGGTGGAGAACCTATGGCTCCCCAGATGTTGCTGGAAGTATCTTTCGTCGTAACTGCCCATTGGCTGTGCTGATGGGAATGGAGGTCCATGGGTTCTCCATGCCTGATCTACAGATTTATTCTCTTCTATTACTGCCCCCCCACTAAGAAAGTAAAGTTAGAACCACAAAACACCTGTTAGTTTTAGAAAGGGTTAGTTTATATATATATATACTGGTATGCAGCAAAGTTTCATGAGTGGTTTCTCTTTAAAAATTATACTTTATTTTACTTTTCAGATGGTTAAAATTGTGGGATGTAATCCACTGGGAGCAGTCAAGTACAACTTTCCTTGTTTTGCTAGAGTGGACATGCAAGGAAATGTTTGGTCCAACCAGTCGAATCTTCCTGTTCCTCCTGGCCTGGAGCATCCTTCCTTGCATGTGACCTTTCCAGACCTGGTAAAAGGCCAAGCCATGCTGCTACCTTTCTCTTTTTGACCTTCCTGTTCATCCTGTCTGTTTCCTGCATCATCTGGACTGTATTGCTGGCTGCCACAGAAGTTCCCCAGCTTATCTTCCATATGGGATAAACCTGTTTGTACATGTTTGTAACTTTAAGCCTAAAGCCTGACTGTGCTCTGCCTGCTTGTGAGTAAAACTACTTTTTGTTACTTATGAATAAGACTGTGGTGTCTTTATTCTTTTATGAGGGATTCAAAAGGGGTCTTACCAGGAACATATCTCAATCTGGACAAGTCAGATTGAATTGCTTATTGCCTTAAGAAACTCACACGAGTTTGCAACCAGCTTTCTGCTGCGTAAGAAGGGGGATGCACTCTGCTAAGTGAAGAAACTTGCTAGTGCAAGTTAGGAAGGATATTCCCACAAGGATAACATTGTAGAGACCCTTATTCTCCCGCTTGCCTTTTGTAACAATAACATTTCTGCCAGTCTGTCACTTTGCACGGGGACTCGGGTGAGTGGACATTCTGCTAATAAACTACTCAAAAACACAGGATTCTAATAATAATAATAATAATAATAATAATAATTCATTATTTATACCCCGCCCATCTGGCTGGGTTTCCCCAGCCACCCTGGGCGGCTTCCAAATGAATATTAAAAACAGTACAGCATCAGACATTAAAAACTTCCCTAAAGAGGGCTGCCTTCAGTTGTCTTTTAAAAGTAAAATTGTTGTTTATTGCTTTGACATCTGCTGGGAGAGCGTTCCACAGGGCAGGCGCCACTACCGAGAAGGCCCTCTGCCTGGTTCCCTGTAACCTCACTTCTCGCAATGAGGAAACCGCCAGAACACCCTCGGCGCTGGATCTCTCTCTTTTTTTTTGAGTTTTTCTTATTTTCAATGCAGAATCATAACAAAAATTACAAACATTGAATCCAAAATAATACTATCCAAACAAAAATCCCAGGAACATATAGAAGAAGAAAAAAACAGAAAAGGAAAAGGGAAAAAAAAAGAAAGCAAAGGAAACGAAACGAAACTAAACAAAAACAAAAAAGCACACATCTACAGAACAAAACCATATCATTACGTACATAAACACAAATTGACTTCCTTCCTTTGTTCTAAGACCTCAAAAAAATTACTCTTACTGTATTGTTGTGTCTAATTAGATTACTTCCATCTTTGTGCTTTTTTACACCATTTTTCTTATTCTTTAACCCTGTAAAGCATCATTCATTGCATACCAATATACTAACTCCAGAACAATGTTTTTTCATATAGTCTTTAGCACAACCCCATTCTTTTAATAATTTCTGGTCCGATTGTCCCCTTATGTAAGCTGTGAGTCTTGCCAGATTTATCCTCGGCGCTGGATCTCAGTGTCCGGGCTGAATGATGGGGGTGGAGACGCTCCTTCAGGTATACAGGACATAGGCCGTTTAGGGCTTTAAAGGTCAGCACCAACACTTTGTGCTCAGAAATGTACTGGGAGCCAATGCAGATCTCTCAGTCCCGGCGGCCACTCCCAGTCACCAGTCTAGCTGCCGCATTCTGGATTAATTGCAGTTTCTGGGTCACCTTCAAAGGTAGCCCCACGTAGAGCACGTTGCAGTAGTCCAAGCGGGAGATAACCAGAGCATGCACCACTCTGGCAAGACAGTCCGCGGGCAGGTAGGGTCTTAGCCTGCGTACCAGGTGGAGCTGGTAGACAGCTGCCCTGGACACAGAATTAACCTGTGCCTCCATGGACAGCTGTGAGTCCAAAATGACTCCCAGGCTACGCACCTGGTCCTTCAGGGGCACAGTTACCCCATTCAGGACGTGGGAATCCCCCACCCCCGCCCACCCCCTGTCCCCCAAAAACAGTACTTCTGTCTTGTCAGGATTCAATCTCAATCTGTTAGCCGCCATCCATCCTCCAACAGCCTCCAGGCACTCAAACAGGACCTTCACCACCTTCACTGGTTCTGATTTAAAGGAGAGGTAGAGCTGGGTGTCATCTGCATATTGATGGACACCCAGTCCAACCCCCCTGATGATCTCTCCCAGCGGCTTCATATAGATGTTAAAAAGCATGGGGGAGAGGACAAAACCCTGAGGCACCCCACAAGTGAGAGCCCAGGGGTCTGAACACTCATCCCCCCCCCCCCACTTTCTGAACACGGCCCAGGAGGAAGGAGCGAAACCACTGTATAACAGTGCCCCCAGCTCCCAGCCCCTCTAGACGGTCCAGAAGGATGTTATGGTCGATGGTGTCAAAGGCCGCTGAGAGATCCAGCAGAACTAGGAAACAGCTCTCACCTTTGTCCCTAGCCCGCCAGAGATCATCAACCAGCGCGACCAAGGCAGTTTCTAAGAGATTTTGTGCAAACTTTTGAAGTTCTTTGCTGAGGAATTTGCAGAGAGCAGAAGAATTGGAAGGCATGCCACAGTGGCATAAAATCATGGAACTTTGGAGTGTCAGGCATAGCCCTACTGGCTTTAGCCCAAACGTAGCAGAGTTTTCCTGCACAGCGAAGAAGCTAGTTGCGGCAGTAATGACAAGTCAGCTAGACTCAGAATAACTATTTACAGGATTTATTAAAAGGAAAAATAAAACCAGCAGAGTTTCTGCATACAAATCAAAGCAAAATAAATCCTCTCTTTCTCTCTCTCAAAACCATACACAGCACTTCTACTCCTAACAACACCTCACTTCAAACTGAGCTAGCAATCCCTTGATAACAGAGTTGAGTGCTGGTCGTTAACCAATCAGAGTAAGTAGTTTCTAGGTCAAGCAGACCTGGGCTTTCTGCCAAGAGTAAATTGACACCAGCCTGAGTTAATTGTGCGAAGCTAGAATCTGCAAGTTTCCCACGAGAACCAATTAACAGAAACTGAACATAAAAAGCATCTAACTCATTGCCCTCTCCTGCTACAAGCCACCGGTCCCTATAAGCTAACCAACAGGGACTTGTCTGTGGTAGCCCCTTCCCTTTGAAACTTCATTGCAAGGAAAGCTCTGGAGGATGGCTGTACTCAGCTCCCTGCTACCCCATTAAAAAAAAAACCCCACAAACCCCCACAACTTTCTATCTCTAAATCCTCTAGCAAAGCAATTTCACATCTTTAATCTTACACGTGGCCATTCAAAGAGACATTGCCATTGACGCACCATGCTATTTCCCAGGCAATGCTAAGCTTTGTGTTCAGATGTGTCTACAGAAAGGAAGAGATAAATTACCATGACATCAATGGTGCAGGCATCACATAATTCCATTAGGAGCATTTATTATGCTATGGCACCATCTGGATAGCTCTTTGTTAGAATTATTTCTCACAGATTAATATACCTCATCCTACATTTATTCATGGGTGAAGGGTTGGCTGAGGAGGAAAAAATCAACAGAGTAACAGTGGTTACTGTTCTGCATTTGATGTGCAATAAAACAATTGTGTAGGGGGACGCGAATGGCACTGTGGGTTAAACCACTGTGCTGCTTGGGCTTGCCAATTGAAAGGTCGTTGGTTCGAATCCCTGCGACGGGGTGAGCTCCCGTTGTTCAGTCCCAGCTCCTGCCAACCTAGCAGTTCGAAAGCACACAGTGCAAGTAGATAAATAGGTACCGCTCCGGCGGGAAGGTAAATGGTGTTTCCGTGTACTGCTCTGGTTTCGCTTAGTCATGCTGGCCACATGACCCGGAAAAACTGTCTGTGGAAGTGGACAAATGCCGGCTCCCTCAGCTTTTAAAGCGAGATGAGCGCCGCAACCCCAGAGTCGTTCGCAACTGGACTTAATTGCCAGGGGTCCCTTTAACTTTACCTTGAAACAATTGTGTAACACCTTTGGATAAACCATGACCCTATTCGGTTGAAGGTGACATTTGCAAATATATACCAAACAGACAGAAAAAGAAGTGTCTTATCAGGACTGTGAACTTGGAAAGTTTCATACCAAACATATGGTTTTTCTTAGGGTCACAAGGCCATTTCTAATGTATTATATATTATTAGCATTGTGGATATGATTATATTTTATCCACATTTCATTCTTACAACAACCCTGTTGGATAGATTAGCCTAGATATAGAGTCTGGGCCAATGCAATCCAATGATCTTCATAGCTAAGCAGGAATCTGTCTGGCTCAAGTTATATCCACAATATGATCCCTGCATTAGATGATACATTGTAGACTGCTTGGGAGCAGGGACTTGTCCCCCTGCTCTTGAACAGCACCAAGAATCGCGGTTCTGCTAAATCATATCATATATATATATAATAATAACAGATAAAAGTATATGATGGGTTGTATCCAATGCAGCACTAAGGGTGTATCTACATACAGGGGGGGAAACTGCCATAAATAAGTCAGAAATTAAATTGTTATAACAAAAGAAAAGAAAACACCTTATGTAAGAACACTATAGAAAGGTTTTCAGCTCCAATCTGGTGTTGCAAGTTTATAACACATTCAAATTACTGTTTTGTTTTTTGACTAATGTAACTGAGTCCTATAGTAAGGTTCGTATATTTAAAGCCATGGTTTTCCCAGTAGTGATGTATGGAAGTGAGAGCTGGACCATAAAGAAGGCTGATGGCCGAAGAATTTATGCTTTTGAATTATGGTGCTGGAGGAGACTCTTGAGAGTCCCATGGACTGCAAGAAGATCAAACCTATCCATTCTTAAGGAAATCAGCCCTGAGTGCTCACTGGAAGGACAGATCGTGAAGCTGAGACTCCAATACTTTGGCCACCTCATGAGAAGAGAAGACTCCCTGGAAAAGACCCTGATGCTGGGGGAAATGGAGGGCACAAGGAGAAGGGGACGACAGAGGACGAGATGGTTGGACACTGTTCTTGAAGCTACAAACATGAGTCTGACCAAACTGCGGGAGGCAGTGGAAGACAGGAGTGCCTGGCGTGCTCTGGTCCATGGGGTCACGAAGAGTCGGACACGACTAAACGACTAAACAACAACAAGCTGAGTCCTAAGTTAAATTCCTGTAACTGTATACTAGTGCTGGCAGAACAGGAATCAGCTGTTGGGCAACAAGCTTCTGTAACTGTTGCATTGGATTTGTTGCTCAACTGTTGCTCAACCTTTAAACTCTGTCATCTGCTATCACAAGGGTGCTTGCTTAGGCCCAGGCTCTCTGAAGGGCCATGTTCTTCCATACCAACCTGCCCAGGTTTTGAGACCTTCGTGGCAAGCGCTTCTTTCAGTCCTGCACCGTCACAGGTACACTTGGCAGGGACATGGGAGAGGGCCTTCTCGGTGGCTGCTCCCAAACTTAGGAACTCTCCTTCTAGAGAAGCTAGAATGAGTTCTACCTTTGTTGTTCTTCTGCCAGCAGGTGAAGACTGTTTTATTCCGAAAGGTCTTTGGGAACTGATTCTTTTTTAAGGAAAGGGCTTTTGATAGTGCTGTGATGTTTTTATTCTCTGTATTTTAATAGATTTGTTTTTAATGTAGCTTTATTTCTATTAGAGTTGGATTACTTTGTAATGATTATCCTCTATATCACGGGTAGGCAAATTAAGGCCCGGGGGCCAGATTTGGCCCAATCGCCTTCTAAATCCAGCCCGCGGACAGTCTGGGAATCAGCATGTTTTTACATGAGTAGAATGTGTCCTTTTATTTAAAATGCATCTCTGGGTTTTTGTGTGGCCTGCCTGGTGTTTTTACATGAGAAGAATGTATGCTTTTATTTAAAATGCATCTCTGGGTTATTTGTGGGGCATAGGAATTCATTCATACACACACCGCAAAAATATAATCTGGCCCCCCACAAGGTCTGAGAGACAGTGGTCAAGCACCCTGCTGCAAAAGTTTGCTGACCCCTGCTCTATATGTTTCTAGCCATTTGTATTTTATTTGTGTTGTATTAATATGTGTAAACTCCCTTGAGTCCCAGTCTGGGGTAAAGATGGGATATAAACACACAACAACAACAACAACAACAACAACTGACAAGGCCATAGGATGATGATGATGTAAAGTGATCATTACTAAAGATGACAAATGTTGCTAGTCTCATTCCTACTTGTTTGGTTTTCTTTGAATTTCCCACGGTATTTTACTTAATCCACCCCTCTTCCAGTTTCACTTTAAATATATTAGCATTTTGAATCCCCATTGCTATGGGGTCTTATTTAATAGGCTCTGCCTACAAGCCAGTCCCTTTATCTGTAGCATAGCACAACTTTGCTCCTCAAGAGGGTGGGGAATTAAAAGGCTTTTTAGAATAATTGGAATAAAGAGAGTCAAATACTTTATAATAGTCATGGAGGGCTATAATTTTATCACCCTCCATGGGAAGGAATGTTCACAAAGCGCTGGAACAAATAGCGAGGTTTATATGCCTACTGCTTGAAGATTTGCTTCATACGGAGAGATCCAGCTAAGTCATTTATTACTATACTGTAGTTACATTGTGTCTTCTGAACCAGAATGTTTCCCCTTACAGATGTGCTGTGAACTCTCCTTTCCTATGGGAGTTTAGGAAATATCAGCAATAACCCCTCCACTGTTCTTGGCTCTTTTCTCTTTTCCCTGTATAATAACTGAGCATTTCCTGCAGACCCGCTTTTTACAGAGCCGTGAACATTTGTTTTCCTTTCCTTTTTGGCCTAAAACTCTGAAATGTCAGTGGCTAGGAAAAGCTAACATCTGGGAACTCTTTGCTTCCACTACAGAAATCAATATGATACTTAGAACGGATCGCTCAATAACATACGCACATTTCCCCCCACCCTCCGAAGATTTAATGCCATACATGCTAAATTGGCCAAGGGTAGTAATTTTACTCTGAGATGCTTCTAGAGGGAAAAGAAAACAGATTAGACATCAATGGGAAGTACATGATGAAGTGTAGAGCCCTCCAAATGTTCCCTTTTGTGCCAGGATCTGAAAAGCTCCTTAGGCGTGCGCAAGTGTGTTCACACATGGGTGGCACAACATCTCTCCCTGCAACAGCAGGTTCTGCGGCTGCATTGGCAGGTCACTTCATGGTTCCTCTCATTTTCGAAAGCAGTAGGCCAGTAGCCCTGGGTAGTAAACAATAAAATCCCACCTGAAAGAAACAGCAAAACAGCGAGAGCTCTTTTTTCTTTTAAAGAAAGAAATCTCAGCAGCAGAATATAAACCTACCTGGCTGAAGTCCTTAAAAAAAAAAAAAGCATGGCAACATTACAGAGGCATTTGTCTTAAAAAGATATGTGAATAGGTGCCAGCAAAGCCAAAGGTGCCAAAACTGAAAAGGCCCTGTCTCCTATGTCTAGCCACTGTACCTTAGAATGTCCTCCGGAGATGAATGTAGTTCATAGGAACAGAGGAAGCTGCCTGATGCAGAGTCAACTCACTCAGTACTGTTTCCAGGATTTCATATAGGGAACATTCCCAGACTTACCTGGAGATGCCAGGGATGGAATCAGGGACCGTCTACATCTAAAGTAGAAGCTTCACCACTGAACTATGGTCCTTTCAATAGAATATAGGCAGGCTCATATCAGAAAGGACCAAGTATTGAAGGAACAATCCCCTTGGTGCCACCCACGGCCGTCTTTAGCATATGCACTGCTGGGGTGCAAAGATCTGCCCAGCACCCCCAAATTTAGTTTAGCCACCCCCAAGCTTTTTAGGGGGTGTGAACTCAAAGTTGTCGAGCTTTTTTGTGAGGGGAAAAGGCAAAGTTGTTGACTTTCTTTTGGGGAGGAAAATTGCTCACATGTATCAACGGCGTAGTGGAAATAGCTGCTTTTGTTTCCTGACTCGTCGGGAATATTTGACACTACGGAGTAACAGAGCAATGGAGGAGGCGGATGGGGACTTTCGCTCCATTGCTTTTCACTGCCGCCAATACATTTGTCGCCCCCCAGAATTCAGCGCCCAGGTGCACCGCACCTCCTGGTAAAGACGGCCCTGGTGCCACCCATTCCAGACTTCCAGAACTGGAGAACTGACTGACTGACTCCAGCTACAAAAGCTGAGGCTGCTGAAGAGGCCCAATACAGTGGTACCTCAGGTTAAGTACTTAATTTGTTCCGGAGGTCTGTTCTTAACCTGAAACTGTTCTTAACCTGAATCACCACTTTAGCTAATGGGGCCTCCTGCTGCTGCTGCGCCGCCGGAGCCCGATTTCTGTTCTTATCCTGAAGCAAAGTTCTTAACCTGAAGCACTATTTCTGGGTTAGTGGCGTGTGTAACCTGAAGCGTATGTAACCTGAAGTGTATGTAACCCGAGGTACCACTGTAGCTGTGAGCCCTGGAAGAACTGTTCCCTGCTTGCAGTCCTTTCCCACTTGGTCTGGGAGGGTGGGACCCTGACTGACTCCAGCTACAAAAGCTGAGGCAGCTGAACAGACTTTTGGGCTGGGGCATTGTTTTAAGGGGTTTTGTTCTTTGCGGGGAGGATTTGTTGTTATTGATATTTTTTGTAACTTTATTTTAGATCTTATGATTTATGTTGAATTATTCAATCTGGTTCTGTATTCTTAATGTTTTATTTATTGTTGATGGCTACTTTTGTTATGTTGCTGTAATGTCTTTTTCCCATGTTGCAAGCTGCTTTGAGCATGGTTTGAACTATGGTAAGGCAGAATACAAATACAGTTTTGTATGTATGTATGTATGTATGTATGTATGTATGCATTAGGGACACTGGTGGCACTGTGGGTTAAACCACAGAGCCTGGGGCTTGCTGATCAGAAGGTCAGCGGATCAAATCCTCGCGATGGGGTGAGCTCCTGTTGCTCGGTCCCAGCTCCTACCAACCTAGCAGTTCAAAAGGACGTCAAAGTACAAGTAGATAAATAGGTACTGCTCTGGCGGGAAGGTAAACGGCGTTTCCGTGCGCTGCTCTGGTTCGCCAGAAGTGACTTAGTCATGCTGGCCACATGACCCAGAAGCTGTACGCCGGCTCCCTCGGCCAATAAAGCGAGATAAGCGCCGCAACCCCAGAGTCGGTCACGACTGGACCTAATGGTCGGGGTCCCTTTACCTTTACCTTTATGTATGCATTAAAAACAATGACACAGGTAAAAGCAGTCCCTGCACAATAACATTCCCTCCTTGTGGTCACAACAGGTAAGACTGGCCTTTGTGCTTTTCTTGTGCCTGGCACTGAGTCTGCAACAGTAATGCTCCCATTATTGTGGGGCAAAACTTTATCTTCCCTTTAATAGCGTTTGAATACAATTTCATTAATTTCTCATTAATTGGTTGATTACATGTTGGAGTTGTAACAGCAACAACAACAATTTATTTATACCCCGCCCATCTGACTGGGTTTCCCCAGCCACTCTGGGCGGCTCCCAACAGAATATTAAAAACACAACAAAACATCAAACATTAACAACTTCCCTAAACAGGGCTACCTTCAGATGTCTTCTAAAAGTTAGATAGTTGTTTCTTTCCTTGACATCTCATGGGAGGGTGTTCCACAGGGCGGGCGCCAGTACCGAGAAGGCCCTCTGCCTGGTTCCCTGTAACCTCACTTCTCACAGGGAGGGAACTGCCAGAAAGCCCTTGGAGCCGGATCTCAGTGTCCGGGCTGAATGATGGGGGTGGAGACACTGCTTCCCACATCTGAAACTTCTGCCAGTCATTGTAGGCCATACTGAACTTATATTGAGCCATCTTAAAATACATCTTGCTGTGTTCCTGAGAATGGTGGTGGGGAAAATGTGACAATTTTGGGGGGATACATCATACCACACCAGCTCACTATCTATCATCCTGTTATGATATAGGGAACATGTAGACTTCCATGTCAAATATGAAAGTCATTGGATTCAGCTATCAATTGAAAACACTGAGCAAAAAAATAAGAAGGGGGGGGGGATAAAGCTTTTGGCCCTTGGGTAGGAACGTCCATTGACAAGGTGCAAGGATGCTTGGTCACTGCCCTAGTGATCATCTGTTCAAAATCTGTAGGCTACCAAAGATTCAGCTTTTAAAAAAAAAATATTTAAGAGGGATCTCAGTTGACACACCAGAACATGATGTTTGAGATAGGGGAGAAAGTGGCAAAATATGATTTATGAAAGTGTGACCAACGCTGATGCCAATCGTATCCTGTTGGTGGAAGGAAAGAGAGCCCAAAGGAAGTCAAGGACATCTGATAGCCCTTCCTAAGAAGTCATTCACTGGCAGAGATCAGTCTAGACTCACAAAATGCCCATGTAATATATAACTATTTGGAACAACTCATTAGCCCTTGCAGGGCTGCACTCTGAGAGGCCCTTCTCCCTTCCCCAGTGGGGGAATGTCTATAAGGTGTTTGTCTGCTAGAAGGGCTTTAAAAAGAAGAGCTCAGCTTTTAGTTGGGTGAACAGATGAAAGAAAAGGGAGGAAAGGGAGATGAAAAGGAACAAGAAGAGAGGACAAATCTCTAGTACTTTCCAAAATTGTGTTAGAGAGGGGAGTTCAGCAGAGCCAGCTTTTCCTGTTCCTGCATGACAAAGTGCATCTGCCAACACTATGGAATCTATCCTTTGTGCGCAGTCATTGTACCACTTAGGTAACATAAATAAGGCCCAGAGTTTCAAAGTCTCAAGCCATGCGCCACCAGTTCAAGTTGGTTTGCTTCTGGGTCGAGCAAAAATAGAAACAAGGCAGTACAGGAGCCATGACCCTACAGTGAAAACCAATGGACATGGTTTTGATCAGGCAAAACTCAACTCATTTTGAATTGATTTTAGAATGAATTGAATTTAGAATGCTGTGTTACTTTTATTGTTGTTAGCCGCTCTGAGCCCGGCTTCGGCTGGGGAGGGCGGGATATAAATAAAAAAAATAAAATGCAGGAATCTTTTGTCCAATGTGGCCCCCTGAGCTTAAGATTCTCATGATCTACCGAGTGAGCTATCAGAGGAAGGCCAGGATCGAAATGAGATCAAATGTAGGGTGCATCTAAGAATCTACTCAAAGATGCCTTGCGAGGAGACAAGCAGAAAACCCAGAAATCTGAAAGGCACTGAAAAAAATGTATCTTGTGGGGAAAGTTATGGAGTATGATGCAGCAATATTTCCGTTGTTATCATTCTAGAGATGCCAAGGAAGTTCTCCTGAGACAGACTCAGACATGATATTCAGGGACTCATTAAAAGCACACCTCAATGGAGAGGGCATCCCCAGCAATCCTCAGGATTCCCCAAGAGGGAAGCCTCCTTTGCATCATGCTCATAAATATATATTTATTTTACATGCTTATTTAATGCCTTGCTTGCTGCATATATAACTACGTAACCACTAAAAATGACAGCTACACCACAAGGCATCTCTGGCGTCCTTGATGCTTGTTTAATCAGCTTAGAACAGCAGGAAGCATATGGTGCACAAATGGACATTTTATGGTCCCATGGAGTGCGCTGTTTGACCAGACTGTATTGTGGAAATATAAGGCTAGGCTGTAAAATACATTCAGCTCAAACCACAACCTCATGTTCAGATGGAATCAAAGGCAAATTCCCTCACTGGATACGGAGTACTTCAGCTTTGGTTAGTTGTGGATCAGACTCTTAAGTTTACATGTAATAATACTGGAAGTGCTCCTGTAGTTCCCACCAGCTAAAGCAACTTTTCCCAAACTTGGGTCTCCAGCTGCTGTTGGACTGCAACTCCCATCATGCCTTAGCTAGCAGAACCAGTGGTCAGGGATGATGGGAACCGTAGTCCCAAATCAGCTGGAGACCCAGGGTTGGGAAACCCTGAGCTAAAGGTAAGGAAAGGAGATGGGGGTAGTGGTGGCTGAGGACCAGGACCAGCAGTGGAGATCTGCAGTGGGAACATGGGATTTGGGGACCTTCTGCATGCAAAATGGATGCTCTTTCTTGGAGCTGTGACTCTTTGCCTGAACACAGGAAGCTGCTTTAGAACAGAACCAGACCTTTGGGTTCTATTAAGTGGAGTTCCATTTGGGTTCTATTAAGTCTACACTGGCTGTGGTTCTCCAGGATTTCAGAGATAGGTTATTCAAAGCCCTACAGCGGGATGCCAAGGATTGGATTTAGGATCTGTTTTGATCTGTGAATACAGATTGCAAGGCTTCTACAGCTGCCCTCTCATTTGAGGTGTGCTTTAATGAGTGCCCAAAGATCACTTTTGAGTCTGTCTCGGGAGAACTTCACCGGTATCGCTAGAACGATAGCAATAGAAATATTACTGACTCATCCTCAGTAACCTTTCCCACAAGATACTTTTTTTTTTTTGCAACAGTGCATTTTGATTTCCAGATTTCTCTGTTTGCCTCTGCAGGGTTTTTAAGGAGCGCATGGAATCCTTCCTATTCCTATTAATAACATAGTATATTTGGAGCCCATTCATCTGTTGCTTTTCTGTGTCGTCGTCGTCCCCCTTTTTGGGGAGGGGTATGTGTTTTTATTTATTTATTTATTTTTGGTGAGGTACAATTCCTTTTTGGCAGCTTGAGCAAGGAGGCTGTTAGCGAGGTTCCTGCTGTAAATGACTAACATTAGGCAACGACTACAGCAGCAGCAGCAGTAACAACAAAAATTCTCCAGTGCTCGTTTGCTCTTTCGGTAGTACACATAATGAGAAATGGTAATTAGATCACAAATCACAGGGAACGTGTTAAAATCTGGGCAATTTTGAGGCTCACAGAATAACTCCAGATCTAATGAACTTTGAGCATTCCTATTAAATGTGCAGCCAGCTTTTCATTTGGTGCTTCTGGTGGAGTGGGGGAGTTACTGTAGGCCTACAGCTTTCAAGAGCATTCCCTTAGCTTAGGCCCTTACAGATCAGCAGCCCGGATGTTTAATTGTTCTTATAAGTGATGGTTTCACTTGCTTATGAGTTTATGAGGCAGCAAATGACTCCTGCTCAGCAAATTTCTCACAGCTATTTATTACCGATTATATTTGGAGGAAGGAGAAAAGATAATATTTGTGCTCAGATGTGACACGGACGGGTAAAAAATTGGCTACTCCTTTTGTCTGACATCTGACGCTGTTTCTAGGCCCTAATAACAATATTTATTTAGTGTGTCGGAGTGCTGGAATCTTGGCAAACATAACAACGGCAAATCTTCACCTGCTCAAAGCTGTCAGATTATTCCAGCAAAACTAATAGAGGGTGAATGGAGGTTTGCTTGGTTTTTCATTTGCTCTCCTCTTGTAGACATTTCTTTCAATGAACTTTTTAACTCAGGTTCAAACCAAAGCCGTATGCAAAAGCAGAATATCTTCTATTTAAGTCACTGTCTTGATGTACCCTCAAACCATCACTAACTGCAGTTTCTTTGCTGCTAGCATCTTATTCGTGGGGCTACAGTCAGAATGCCTGTCTCCACTAACCCAACCAGTATACAATTTAAGGCATTCAAACCAAAAACCTGCTTTTCCAATGTGTCTATACAGTGAAAGATTCCCTCTGCTGTTTGTTTAGACAAGAAATATTGGTCGCATAAAAGTTCCAGTCTTTGTTGTGTCCAAGTCTAGCATACTTAGATCATTGTTATGCATTGTTGAGGTTTCATTATATGAAGCAAGCTGAGGTTACCTGGGAGTACAGTATGTGTATCAGCATTGAACATTAATTGACCAGTTAGTTAAGTTTTCATTAGAGGAATATGTAACCAATACATAAGGTATTTCCAGCCCTATTCCTTGAACACTCACCATGTAAAGGACAAGGGCTGTCCACCTTCCTTTTTCCAGTTGCTGAGTCGCAATAGTGGAACTTAGATTTCTGCACTACATTTTGCAATGGAATTCTGGAAGATTTGTCTAAAGTGCTGTGGGTCTGTGCTCATGTGGCAGCCATGTTAAAAAGCAGGCATAGACAAACTTGGCCCTCCAGATGCTTTGGGACTACAACTCCCACCACCCCTGACCACTGGTCCTGTTAGCTAGGGATGATGGGAGTTGTAGTCCCAAAACATCTGGAGGGCCAAGTTTGCCTATGCCTGTTAAAAGCTGTTACAGCTGCAGAGTATCCTTCAGGCAAGGTAGGGCAGCTAAGCATTCCTTATCAGCTAAACACTGAGCCAAAACAGCTGCTCTCCCAGTGCATGTTCTCCAGTTAAAATATATAGCTTTTTAGCCCATGTAAAAATACAACAGATAAAACTGATATGCTCCTTAACTGTACGTTGCAATTAATACTGCTGAGCCAACTGACTTTAAAACTATTCAAATTTTTAAAAAACCACAAAATAAAACTAGAACAGACCGTGAAACTCAAAGACAAGCACCCTTACTCCTCGCCATCTTCACCTGGAAACCGGAAACTATCAAATAGAATCCAGCTGCAAGCACATTTTGGCAATTGTATTGGCTCTGTAGATGCAATTCTTAGCAGTCTGAATTGCAAGAAGCAATATAATGAGATTACAAGATAGAGAAATCCATATGCACTAGGTGCTTTTGTGTTCAGAGGCCCGGGACTCTGCAGAAGTAAGATTCAAATTACGCTGAGTGATGCATAGTTTTATTTTATAGCTCTGTCCCTGCAGAAGCCACAAGCAGGCTCACAATCTTCCTTCCAGAATCCCCATGTTCCATCGCTGACTAGGGTGGCCTATTTGGTACTTATCCTAGGGCATCTGAAAATTGTGGCCTGTATCATGAATGAAGGGGATGCTCAAGTGCCACAAGCACGTTGGATGTACCCAATGCTAGTCATGCTCAGTGTAGACCCATTGAAATCAATGGATCACATTAATCATGTTCATTCCGAACCAATGGGTTCAACCAACAAGAAAGGAGATTCCAATCATTGGGGAGAACTTTCAGACAGTAAGAGCTGTTTGACCGTGGAACGAACTCCCTCGGAAGGTGGTGGACTCTCTTTCCTTGGACGTTTTTAAGCAGAAATTGGATGGCCATCTGTTAGGGATTATTAAACTGTGATTCCTGCATTTCAGGGGGTTGGACTAGATGACCCCCTGTGTACCTTCCAACTCTGCAATTCTATGATTTCACTTGGTCTGCTCTGAGTAGGACTAGCATGAGATTAACCCCATGGGCAAGGATTCAACTTCCTTTAGGCACACCCATGGGATGGAAATCGGCCCTGAGTGCTCACTGGAAGGACAGATCCTGAAGCTGAGGCTCCAATACTTTGGCCACCTCATGAGAAGAGAAGACTCCCTGGTAAAGACCCCGATGTTGGGAAAGATGGAGGGCACAAGGAGAAGGGGATGACAGAGGATGAGATGGTTGGACAGTGTTCTCGAAGCTACTAACATGAGTTTGTGGGAGGCAGTGGAAGACAGGAGTGGCTGGCATGCTCTGGTCCATGGGGTCATGAAGAGTCAGACAGGACTAAAGGAAAAACAATTTTCTTTAAACAACATATGCCATATTACAAGCTGCTTTTAAAAGCACCTCTGCCTTTCAGAAAGGGCTGCATCGTGTGGCGTGGAGATCTGCTCTTCAAGCCCAACACCAACTGAGGATGTGGAGCTCTTTGAACAGTTCTTTGGATTCCAGCCAGTGCTTTTCAAGGGACTTAGACATTACTCATAGTCGCCGACACAGAACTCCCTTTGAATACAGTTCTACAGCAGTAACTTCAGCAGTATCAAGTTCCATTTAAATGAATAGTAATTGTGCAACAGTGGTTGCTTTTATGCTCCTTGACTGATCCTATTCATTTCATTGGTGCCCATGCAGGAAACATTTTGCTTCTTATTTGTAGCCATGCTATATGGCCGTCTTACCTTTGGATCCTATTCTACTGCATTACTGAAGATTTACAGAAATGGTGTTTGCCACGGGAAGATTCTTTCTACTGTCAGATTATTTGTCCGCCAAAACAGCAAGATTCTAGCCTAACATGGTCTCCTATGACTGGCACTGATTCTCCTGAGTCCATCTGACCTTTAGAGCTGAAGATGCCAGGAATGAAATCCAGGATTATATTTTCATGCAAAACCAGAGCTCAAGCTCTGAGCTACATATTCACTCCTCATAGAAGTCCTACTTCCCAGCTTTTCTCTAATGAACTGGGGCAGGACTGGTTTTGCCATCTTCTAAAACAGGAAGGAAAAATAACAGCTTTAAAAAAATTAAATTTGTACTGTATCCTACTCTTCCTCGCAAAACTGCTCAGGGTGGTAGTGTGAGAGTGTCTGACTAGGACCTGGGAGACCAGAGTTCAAATCTCCTCTTGGCCACAAACCTCACTGGGTGACCTTGTGCAAGTCACCCCCTCTCAGCCTAACCTTGCTGTGGGGATTAAATGAGGAAAGGGAGAACCATCTTCAAAGGCATTGAAACCAACAAGCATCCATATATTGAAACAATAATGTTTGAAGTAAAATTAAAACATTGAAATAAAAAATTATAATTCTGTTATTCTTTCAAATGAAAAACAGCAACGACTAAGTACATTTAAAAGCAACTACCAGGGGACGCGGGTGGTGCTGTGGGTAAAAGCCTCAGTGCCTAGGGCTTGCTGATCAAAAGGTTGGTGGTTCAAATCCCCACAATGGGGTGCGCTCCCACTGCTCGGTCCCAGCGCCTGCCAACCTAGCAGTTCGAAAGCACCTCCGGGTGCAAGTAGATAAATAGGGACCGCTTACTGGCGGGAAGGTAAACGGCGTTTCCGTGTGTTGCGCTGGCTCGCCATATGCAGCTTTGTCACGCTGGCCACGTGACCCAGAGGTGTCTCCGGACAGCGCTGGCCCCCGGCCTCTTGAGTGAGATGGGCGCACAACCCTAGAGTCTGGCAAGATTGGCCCGTATGGGCAGGGGTACCTTTACCTTTACCTTACCAGGTTACCAATTTCGAGATTGCACTGGCCAATACCTCTTAGCCATCAATCCAATAGCTCTCAGCGTGTTTGGCCACATGACCCCTTGTAAGAGCATAGAAACCTATTTTAACACTAAGTGGTATATATATATATATATATATATATATATATATATATATATGCAGGTTTTGGTGTCCTCGGGTATCTTCCCGTGTAAAAGTTGGGGTGTCTAGGCGACGTTTCGACGAGGTCTCACTCGTCATCTTCAGGCTGGTGCTTGATGACGAGTGAGACCTCGTCGAAACGTCGCCTAGACACCCCAACTTTTACACGGGAAGATACCCGAGGACACCAAAACCTGCATTCCTGTACCCGTGAAAATCTACGAAAGCAAATATATATATATATATATATATGTATACCACTTAGATAAATAAGTAGATTCCCCACACACAAATCAAAGTCTCTGCTTCCCTGTCCTGACCTCTCCAGGTAGCTGGAACTATGCCACTGTGCAAATATTTAGGTATCTGTGTCATTTTGTAACAGTATGCAGATAAGCAAATACCATCAGAATTCTCAATAAGAATACGCTTGCAAAAATATGCCCCAGGACATAATCTTTTCCCCTCCCCCAAACAACCTATTTCATATTGCTCACATTGGTCAAGATTAATGAAATTAAGCCAACTCCGAAACGCTCCTCAACGGCAAACAGATTGGATCATTTACTTCTGCAATGTCAATGTGCTGTCACTATTATATACAATTTAATTAGTAGGCTCAAGGTAAAATTCAAGAGCACCCCTTGCGCAGCAGCTGCCATCAAAACAATTGTCTAATTTAGTTTGAAGGATTTGAAATAGAAGCAATCAGACATGGGGGTGGGGAAGAGAGTGAAGTAAGGAGAAAGGAATGCTCAGAAAATTATGAGCCCATGGGCCACTCTCAATCAATGTTTACTGCAATTAATTTATGTTTTAATAGATTCGTTTTCACTTTATTTGTTTTACTGCATATATGTTTTTAAGCTCTGTTTTATTGTACTTTGTTTGAGTTTTATGCACATTTCTTTGGCGTCTTCTGCTGATGGGCAATTAATTTATAACAACAGGTAAAAGGTAAATAAAGGACCCTTGGATGGTTAAGTCCGGTCAAAGGCGACTATGGAGTTGCGGCACTCATCTCGCTTTCAGGCCGAGGGAGCCAACCTTTGTCCACAGACATGTGGCCAGCATGACTAAACCGCTTCTGGCGCAACGGAACACCGTGACAGAGCGCACGGAAATGCCGGTTACCTTCCCGCCACAGTGGTACCTATTTATCTACTTGCACTGACGTGCTTTTGAACTGCTAGGTTGGCAGAAGCTGGGACAGAGCAACAGGAGCTCACCACATTCCAGGGATTCGAACCACCAACGTTATGATTGGCAAACCCCAGAGGCTGAGTGGTTTAGACCACAGCGCCACCTGCGTCCACCTTTTTTCTTTTTACCTATAACAACACCAACAATAGCAGCAGCAGCAGCAATAATGCTTGTGGTGGTGAAAGATCTGGGTTATATTCAAAGTATTTCTAAGGAGGCTAATATCTGAAGGGCTGTCTTATGCAAGATGGAGCAAGATTGTTTCCTGCTACTCCAGAGTAGGACCCAACCCTGTGGGTGAAGCTACAAGAAAGTAGATTCCAACTAAACATTAGGAAGAACTTTCTGACAGTAAAAGCTGTTGGACAATGGAAAACCTTGTGGTGTTCTAAGCTGAGCCCAGTCTGTCCCAGAAGTTTGGGCTTGGCTCATCATCGGCTCCCCCAACAGCATCCCTTCCATGGCCACAATTAAGATGTCCATACACTAGAGGCACAATCAATCCAAATTAAAGCACTTTTAAATCCAGAAAAGTTAAGCACGTGTTTAACAACATTGAAATCACTGCTTAGTTCCTGTAGGATCGTGACCTAGATCGTAGAATCTTAGAATCATAGAGTTGGAATAGACCACAAGGGCCATCGAGTCCAACCCCCTGCCAAGCAGGAAGCACCATCAGAGCACTCCTGACATATGGTTGTCAAGCCTCTGCTTAAAGACCTCCAAAGAAGGAGACTCCACCACACTCCTTGGCAGCAAATTCCACTGTCGAACAGCTCTTACTGTCAGGAAGTTCTTCCTAATGTTTAGGTGGAATCTTCTTTCTTGTAGTTTGGATCCATTGCTCCGTGTCTGCTTCTCTGGAGCAGCAGAAAACAACCTTTCTCCCTCCTCTATATGAAATCCTTTTATATATTTGAACATGGCTATCATATCACCCCTTAAGATATTAAGACTCCCTTAGACGATGGTCTCCAAGCACATGGAAATTCTTTCCCCGGATCTTCTATGCTACAGCTATGCATTTGGTCTTTCAAAACTGACATGAAAGGCAGCTCCTAAATGGGCAACTCAAGTTTTGAATCAAAAGACTTCCCTCCTTATATTAACAAGAGATGTCCTCTCACTGGGGGGTACTCAGTTCACTTACGAACCGAAAATAGCCAGGGTTAATTGTGTTGACAACAATTCAAAAGCCCCTTGTTTATTGAGATGGCATGATATTCAACAAAGGCCCTTTGACAAATTTGGTGCAGAAGGCAGTTCTTGCCCAGGCCACAGCTAGCTGCTCTCATTTCCGTGGTATCTCTTTGATGAAATTTATGTGTGAGGCCCCCAGTGTACCCATAAGCAGAGCAATCCCCACACAGAATGTGGATTATTCACTGATCCTTGTTTTATCTGAGTGGCTAGATAAGTCAAACTCTGTTACTTTGGACTTTCTCCATCTCTAAAAACAATCACTCACTTATTAAATCCTATGATCCGGCCAGTGGCAATCCATTGATAGCTATGATGAGCTATATCTCCTCCCCGTGTAGTAAAGAGAAGGAACAATCTTTTCTACAGAAATAATGGCACTGCATAGCTTGTTTGGGACACGTGTCAACTTGGCTTTTTCAGTCTCATTCTTTATCAGTATGTAATGGACATGATGGAGAAATGTTGTGCTTTAGTCAGCAGACTTTTTCTCTTTTTCTTTGTTGGGAATTTAGAGCTACCAATAAACATCAGAAATGTTTCTGCCAGAAGTCCTGTTCTGGAAATTGATGAAACAGAGGTGGTGGATTTCAGGATAAAAATGATTGACGAATGGATTATTTAATTTCTACACAACTTAATATACAGTGGTATCTCGGGTTAAGTACTTAATTCGTTCCGGAGGTCAGTACTTAATCTGAAACTGTTCTTAACCTGAAGCACCACTTTAGCTAATGGGGCCTCTTGCTGCTGCTGCGCTGCCGGAGCATGATTTCTGTTCTCATCCTGAAGCAAAGTTCTTAACCCGAGGTACTATTTCTGGGTTAGCGGAGTCTGTAACCTGAAGCATATGTAACCTGAAGTTTATGTAACCCAAGGTACCACTGTATTAACAATATCTCTTAGTGGTGTACAGAAAACTGAAACAACAGAAAACAAACAAAGTACAGTCAGTGTGGTGTAGTGGTTAATAGTGGTGGACTCGTAATCTGGTGAACCAGGTTCGCTTCCCTGCTCCTCCACATGCAGCTGCTGGGTGACCTTGGGCCAGTCACACTTCTTTGAAGTCACTCAGCCCCACTCACCTCACAGAGTGTTTGTTGTGGGGGAGGAAGGGAAAGGAGAATGTCAGCCCTTTGAGACTCCTTCAGGTAGTGATAAAGCGGGATATCAAATCCAAACTCCTCCTCCTCTTCTTCTTCTCATGTCCACCTCCACTCGCATCCATTTTGCCCAACGTTCGCGGCAAACCCGGAAGTAACCTGTGGGTTTGCTGTCGTTTGCACATGCACAGGAGCGGCAATCGCCGTTTGTGTACGCACAGAAGTGTGCAATCGCCACCCGTGCCTGCGCACAATTGCGCCTCTCCCAGTGACCCGTTTCGACTTCCAAATGGGCCTCCTGAATGGATTGTGATCCTGAGTAGAGGTTCCACTGTCTTACAGAAATACACAGTTACATTTAAAAAATGTTACGTTAATATAAAGTTACTAACATAGATAAATCAATATCAGTTCATTTTTCTGAGGACCAGGTGTGCAGCCTGGGAGTCATTTTGGACTCACAGCTGTCCATGGAGGCGCAGGTTAACTCTGTGTCCAGGGCAGCTGTCTACCAGCTCCACCTGGTACGCAGGCTGAGACCCTACCTGCCCGCGAACTGTCTTGCTAGAGTGGTGCATGCTCTAGTTATCTCACGCTTGGACTACTGCAACGTGCTCTACGTGGGGCTACCTTTGAAGGTGACCCGGAAACTGCAATTAATCCAGAATGCGGCAGCTAGACTGGTGAATGGGAGTGGCCGCCGGGACCACTTAACACCGGTTCTGAGAGATCTGCCTTGGCTCTCAGTACGTTTCCGAGCACGATTCAAAGTGTTGGTGCTGACCTTTAAAGCCCTAAACGGCCTCGGTCCTGTATACCTGAAGGAGCATCTCCACCTCCATCGTTCAGCCCGGACACTGAGATCCAGCACCGAGGGCCTTCTGGCAGTTCCCTCATTGTGAGAAGTGAGGCTACAGGGAACCAGACAGAGGGCCTTTTCGGTAGTGGCGCCCGCCCTGTGGAATGCCCTCCCACCAGATGTCAAAGAGATAAATAATTACCTGACATTCAGAAGACATCTTAAGGCAGCCCTGTTCAGGGAAGTTTTTAATATGTAACGCTGTACTGTTTTTAACACTGATTGGGAGCCACCCAGAGTGGCTGGGGAAACTCAGCTAGATGGGCGGGGTATAAATAATAAATAATAATAATAATAATAATAATAATAATAATAATTATTATTATTATTATTATTATGACACACCCTCCCTCTTAGTCTCCGGGTTCTCACCCAGGGTCCAAACACACTGTCAGCCCACCAACAAAAGTCTTACCAATGAGAAGAGTTCCGGGAGACAGCAGACATCTCCCTACACCAGCCTTTCTCAACCTGTGGGTCCCCAGATGTTGTTGGACTACAACTCCCATCATCCCTAGCTAGCAAGGCCATGTCTCAGGGATGATGGGAGTTGTAGTCCAACAACATCTGGGGACCCACGGGTTGAGAACCGCTGCCCTAGACTCTCATTTTAGACTTACTTTTTATAGGCAGGCTCAAGGTAGATGGTACTTCCTCAGGCTGCCCACAGCTGTGCTCCATTCAACTGCACTCTCCACACCCATTCCCAGGTACAGAAGCTTTGTTGAGTTTCCCAGGGGGTCCGAAGGATGGGAAGAAGGGCCCCTCTCCACACACAGCTCTTTCTTCACTCTCTGCCATCTCCTCCACTTCCACTTTGTTCTGGTATCTGCCCCTGATACAGTATGTTCCTCCAACTTCAACTTTGGGGGGCGTCTTCAAAGAATGTCTTGACAGTTGAATGTGGATGGAATATAATCATTCCGCAAAGATACTTAGTTGGCATTGGCATGATTCACTCATCACTCTAAGCCAAACTGCCTGAGCAGATGGACTCCCTGACAGTAGCTCACTTACCTTTACCTAGTGTCTCCCAGTTCACCTCTCTTCACGCTATCCTTGAACTGCAACCATGAATAAATCTTGGTTACAGTTTGATAAATCTATTTGAATTATTGAATTCTGTTGAATCAGATAAATTTACGGAATAAATCTAAAGCTCAACGTTCATGAAGAGAGTGCTTTAACCACTCTGGGGAGGCAGTGGTAGAGAAGGGGGGGTTTGACCCAGGTTTCATCTCTGAGGGGGGGTTGACCAAATCCCCCCTGGGTGGATTACTGATGTGCCAATAGGGAGTCCCATAGGGAATGGACGTACGGCACCCATAGGGATGGGGCGTGCAGTGGGGCCTCAGCCGCCTTACAGCTGGGGGGAAGGCAGCGGGCAGGCAGTGGATGGGATGTCCCTTTGGGTGCCGTCTGTGCCGTCCCTTTGGGCGGTTCGCCCCACAGTTCGCCCTGCCCCTGGGCATGCGCCCCAGGTGCCCAAGAGGCTTCATCCACCGCTGTGGGGAGGTGCAAAGTAGCTGTGAGCTACTCACACACTCTCATTTAGCAAGTCACACAAATCAAGCCATTGAGAACAGTGCTTGGAATAAGTAGTTTGGGTTAAGGAAGTTCATTGCATTAGTTCAGTGCTGTTAGGTCTTCATTTTGTAATTGTTGATATATATCTGGTGCAAGCACTCTATAAAAACACTATCTAAAAAAAGGTACACTTGAAAGTAGCTCATCTTCAAGTTTATTCTCTTACATGCATCTTTTTTATTATTCTTTAAACTTTGGGGCATTTAGTTTAAAGATCATGATTGAACAGAGAAAAATAAACTAGACAATTCATATTCCATTCTTTCCATTCCATCCTCTCTTTTTTTGTGAGGCTCATTTGGATGAACTTGAATTGAACTGTGAACTGAACGTGAAGCAAACTACCAGTAGTTTGTTTTGTAAAGGGACAAATGTCAACTGGAGTTACCTCCTTTTTGAATAAGTTGAACTGGAACTATTTCCTTTTTTAAAATGAACATTCCTCGCTCTGATTGAGACTCACAGGTAAATGCCAGAATATTTCTGGCATGTTTGCTGGATCTCCTAAAATCTGATCAACTACCAATAAACATCAGCGTTGAATGAGTTTCTGTTATTTACTGTTACATATAGACAAAGAAGCGATGATTGTGGCTAAAGATGGTTCCTTACAGAATGAACATTAATATACTTCATTCAATAAAAAAATCTCGGGTTTAAAAAGACATGGATGCCTTCCCATGCCATAATCCTGGAAAACATATGTAATAACCTCAGATTCTCCACTGGTGACTGTGTGGGTGAAACCAATCAGAACTCCCATCCTCTCCTGGTTATGATGACATTCAAAACCTTTGATAGAAATGATAACATGAAAAAGGTGATTAAGGAGCACATAAGCTTTTCAGTGTAATCATTTCTCTATATGAGTTAATTCAAGATCTTAAAGACCGATAGGTTTTATAGTAATATTACTTATAATTTCTATCAAACTTTATGAATGTTATCACAATCAAAGGTGATGAATATTTATTCCAAGGCTCATTTTTTTTTAAAGAAAGAGGTCGTACATGTTTCATTTCAGGATAAGAATGAAGCCATTTAAATAGTAATATTACATATGCAAAATTATTCTCTGCTCTTTCCGTCAGCCTCTGTACTCACACCGTTGTCTTTCCGCAGTCTGCATCAGACTTAATTTCTTTTGAACCCTGTTTTCAGTTCTGCTGCTTGGGAATCCAACCTTGGCCCACAATCTTAGCTGAGCTCTGAGTGAGAAGGAAAAATAGGCTGTGATCATGTGTGCTTCAGCTGCTGATCGATAGTCAACTTTCTCTGAGTATACACAAAATATCCAAGAGCTAACTGACCAAGAGGTCTTGGCTACAGGTCTGCTGACAATCAGCCAAGCTGCTCAGCAGAGGTTGATTGATTGAATGATACACATTGCCCTGGAGTATTCAGAATAAGGTTGGGTGCACCACCTACAGCTCATGGGGCAATCTGAGTGGACCAGCAGATAGTTTATACCAGGAAATTCTCTAAGGGAAACGTAGGCCAAAAGAAGTGGCCAAGAACCCAGGAACTAAAGGAGCCCAGGAAAAGGCCTGAGCTCAGTGGAAGGTCTCAGTTTCACATTTCCTGGTATCCTCTGGTAGGGCTTGGAATGTTCCACCTCTTAAACTCCAAAAAGCCAGTGCTGGTCAGTGAAGGCAATACTGAGCTAACTCAGGATAAGACAGCTTCCTGTCTTCCTATCTTTGCAGACCACCCTTGCCCATATATCAGGGATTAGGGAGTCCAGATCTTGTTGGACTTTAATTCTTAACAACTCCAGCCAGCATAGGCATTGATCAGGGATAATGCAATCCAGCAAACGTCTGACCATTACATGGGAGTGCACTGCAGTCCCTCTATCCTCAGTCCATCCTTCACATCACTTGGGGCAAAGATCACATCAACACTGTGCCCTTCCTGGTGGATGGGATCAAGGACCATCTGAGAAAGATCCATGGGTGGGGTTGGGGTCAGGTGGCGATGTTTCTATTTTACTTACTACAGTGGTACTTCTGGATGTGAATGGGATCTGTTCTGGAGCCCCATTCGCATCCTAAGTAGAATGTAACATGTGACTGCGCATCTGCGCATGCGTGAATTGTGTTTCGCTGCTTCCACGCATGCGCGTGACATCATTTTCAGCATCTGTGCATGCACAAGCAGTGAAACCTGGAAGTAACGCATTCCGTTACTTCCGGGTCACCGCGGAGCGTAACCTGAAAACGCTCAACCTGAAGCATATTTAACCCGAGGTATGACTGTATATCCCATGCCAACCTAGCAGTTCAAAAGCACATCAAAGTGCAAGTAGATAAATAGGTACCGCTCCGGCGGGAAGGTAAACGGCGTTTCATGCGCTGCTCTGGTTTGCCAGAAGCGGCTTAGTCATGCTGGCCACATGACCTGGAAGCTGTACGCTGGCTCCCTCGGCCAATAAAGCGAGATGAGCGCTGCAACCCCAGAGTCAGTCACGAGTGGACCTAATGGTTAGGGGTCCCTTTACCTTTTATGACTGTATATGTAGGGTTTGGTGTCAGCGTTGCTTGTGCAGGTTCTTTGCTGTTCACTTGTGTTCCTTTGGCGGCGAGACCTCTTTCTCCCTTTTCTTCCTAATGTCTCAACAAATGAAACTGATTTGTAAAAATGTTATATGGGGGGAAAAATACGAGAGAGAGACATTGCACACACTTTTGTAAATCAAGAAAATCTTTAAGAAAAAGAAAGAAAGATCCATGGTTGTCATGGGGGCCATGGATGCTTGAGCTGGTCTGACAACAGCCTCTGCATGGAAATTGAAGTCACCCAGGGTTATCATTTTAGGGTCCCCCAACAATATCCCAGAAAACAGGGAACCCGCATTTTTCAAGCTGCACACTGAATGCTTGCACTGTTTCCACAATTTCTCACCCAGCTGAGGTTGATGCAGGTGGGGAGCAGAGAAAGTTATATCCTCATCGTATACTTTTTACTCCGGAGAATCAAAGGCTTTCTGTTTGATGGGGAGCATAACTCAAAACCAAGATGAATAAGAATACTCTGGCATCTTTATGGTGTATTTGTGGAAGATTTCTTGCAGCCTGAAGAATTTCATCTCCGTTTTGAAAGCCTGAGATAGATTGTTAGCAGGCACATTAGATGTTTTGTTGTTCTTTTTCCAGTCAGACAAATGGCATTTTCCACCCACACCTGAAAACCGTGGATCATTTCACACATGCAGATTCAGTTCTGGGAGCTGTCTTGAGACATATGACCAATACTGCTCCTGCTGCTCTCAGATGGATTTCATGTACCTCATGAAAAACTAGCGGTCATGAGCACACAGAACAGGGGGTACCCACCCAGCTCTTTCTGACCAATTTTCAGCTGCCGACTTCTGTTTTTCACTGGGTTAACAAAGCAAATATCTCTGCAATAATGGTATTATTGAAATGTTTGAGCTTTAACCTTTTGCTGAAAGTTGTTTTATATATATAACAAATATATATATATATATTTGTTATAAGCAACTAGTTGCCAACAAAGGTCCGTATAGTTAAAGCTATGGTTTTCCCAGTAGTGATGTATGGAAGTGAGAGCTGGACCATAAAGAAGGCTGATACTGAAGAACTGATGCTTTTGAATTATCCAGTTGGAGGAGACTCTTGAGAGTCCCATGGACTGCAAGAAGATCAAACCTATCCATTCTGAAGGAAATCACTTTGGCCACCCCATGAGAAGAGAAGACTCCCTGGAAAAGACCCTGATGTTGGGAAAGATGGAGGGCACAAGGAGAAGGGGACGACAGAGGACGAGATGGTTGGACAGTGTTCTCGAAGCTACCAACATGAGTCTGACCAAACTGCGGGAGGCAGTGGAAGACAGGAGTGCCTGGCGTGCTCTGGTCCATGGGGTCAAGAATAGTCGGGCACGACTAAATGACTAAACAAAAAGTCCAAATAACAACACAGATGCAAAACA
Organism: Podarcis muralis; assembly: GCF_964188315.1. NCBI lineage: Eukaryota > Metazoa > Chordata > Lepidosauria > Squamata > Lacertidae > Podarcis > Podarcis muralis. The sequence goes on along the minus strand of NC_135657.1, from coordinate 13,812,408 downwards.
GCCAGAGGTTTGCAGCCAAAACTGCTGTTCTACTTGTGCAACAGACTTCTGCTTGCACAATGAAACTTCTGCTTCCTCTCCTTTCTATTTCAGTCTCTTGCACACCCTTAATATCTGCTCTTGAGGGTTAGTGGACCCTCCAGAGCAGATTCTGGGGGTACATGGGCAGAGGGAGGGTAAGCCCCATTGTGTTCTTTTTTACTGGGTTTTATAAATAACAACAATGTTATACAAACAAGTGTACCAAGTTTTCTCATGCCATTTGCATATCACAAAAATAGCATAATAAATGTGGAAAATATATCTACAACATATGCTTCATTATTATTGGTCAGTGTACAGGTTCTTGGTTCATGAATTGGTTTAAGCCATGGGTAGGCAAACTAAGGCCCGGGGGCTGGATCCGGCACAATCGCCTTCTAAATCCAGCCAGGAATCAGTGTGCTTTTACATGAGTAGAATGTGTCCTTTTATTTAAAATGCATCTCTGGGTTATTCGTGGGGCATAGGAATTCGTTCATCCCACCCCCCCAAAAAAAACTATAGTCTGCCCCCCCACAAGGTCTGAGGGACAGTGGACTAGCCCCCTGTTAAAAAAGGAAGGAATAAAAAGGGGGGAAGAGGGTCGGGGGGAATGGTGAGTGGGGTGGGGTTGGGTGGTTGTGCTTCTATTGTTCTACTTAGTGTGTGGGAGGGGGTGCCAGCGTTACTTGTATGGGTTCTCTTACTATTCACTTCTTGTATTTCCTTGGTGGTGAGAGAGGTTGGGGGTGGCTTAGGGTGTGGTTGGTTGTCTTTGGTTGGCTGTAGTGAGAATTGCTTTTGTGTGTGAGTGGGGTGTCAGTCTGTATTTTGAATCAGGTTAGCCAGATTGATTCATATGCTGTTGGCGGATTCTTGTTGTCCTGTTGGGCTAGAATGCTCACTCAGGATTCAAAAGAATGCTACATGTTTGCATGTTTTGGAGATTTTTATCCCTTCTTTTGATCAAAAGCTCTTCACAATACCTTACACTAGATTAAGGTAAAGGGACCCCTGACCATTAGGTCCAGTCACGGATGACTCTGGGGTTGCGGCGCTCATCTCGTTTTACTGGCCGAGGGAGCAGGCGTACAGCTTCCGGGTCATGTGGCCAGCATGACTAAGCTGCTTCTGGCAAACCAGAGCAGCACACGGAAACATCGTTTACCTTCCCACTGGAGTGGTACCTATTTATCTATTTGCACTTCGCGCTTTCGAACTGCTACGTTGGCAGGAGCAGGGACCGCGTCCCTTACACTTATAAACATGCAAAATAAAAATCACAGACATACACATACAGAACTGATCAGTTCTTAGTTCCCTGGCCAATGGATGAGGCCAGGAAGAGCTTCTCTTTAGCTCTGCAGTCTCAGGATAGTCATGACGAAGCTATTTCTTAGATTGGGGGAAGGGAGGATGCAGTCCTTCCATGCAGCATCTCATTTTCTGTCCAACAGATGGGAACAAGCTGTTTTTGTTATCCTTGTGTTGTTCTTCCTGGGAGGCCAGTGGTGTAGCCTCAGGTCAATTGGCAGTACTGACATCACTGAAAGCAAATGGGGGCAACCAGAAGTGAGGGCAGCAGAAAAACATAAGCCATTTTTAAAAAGCAAGATGTTTTGAAATACTAGGTAAGGACCCCTGGATGGTTAAGTCCAGTCAAAGGCGACTATGGGGTTGTGGCACTCATCTTGCTTTCAGGCTGAAGGAGCCGGTGTTTGTCCACAGACAGCTTTTAGGGTCGTGTGGCCAGCAGGACTATACCGCTTCTGGTGCAATGGGACACCGTGACAGAAGCCAGAGCGCACGGATATGCCATTTACCTTCCCGTCTCAGTGGTACCTATTTATCTTGCACTGGCGTGCTTTTGAACTGCTAGGTTGGCAGGAGCTGGGACAGAGCAATGGGAGCTCACCCCGTCGCGGGGATTCGAACTGCCGACCTTCCAAGCCCAAGAGGCTCAGTGGTTTAGACCACAGCGCCACCCATGTCCCTTTTTGAAATACTATGGGATGGGAGCAATGGAAGGGAGATGTTTCTGGTGATCCTGAAAATGTTCCTAATAAAATAGTTTGGTGTCAGCCTTGATTTTAAATGTACAGTGGTACCTCGGGTTACATATGCTTCAGGGTACATACGCTTCAGGTTACAGACTCTGCTAACCCAGAAATAGTGCTTCAGGTTAAGAACTTTGCTTCAGGATGAGAACAGAAATCGTGCTCTGGCGGCGCAGCAGCAGCAGGAGGCCCCATTAGCTAAAGTGGTGCTTCTGGTTAAGAACAGTTTCAGGTTAAGAACGGACCTCCAGAATGAATTAAGTACTTAACCCGAGGTACCACTGTACTGTATATGTTGTTGTTGTTGTTGTTGTTTAGTTGTTTAGTCATGTCCGACTCTTCGTGACCCCATGGACCAGAGCACGCCAGGCACCTCTGTCCTCCACTACCTCCCGCAGTTTGGTCAAACTCATGCTGGTAACCTCGAAAACACTATCCAACCATCTCGTCCTCTGTCGCCCCCTTCTCCTTGTGCCCTCCATCTTTCCCAGCATCAGTGTCTTCTCTAGGGAGTCTTCTCTTCTCATGAGGTGGCCAAAGTACTGGAGCCTCAGCTTCACGATCTGTCCTTCCAGTGAGCACTCAGGGCTGATTTCCTTCAGAATGGATGCGTTTGATCTTCTTGCAGTCCATGGGACTCTCAAGAGTCTCCTCCAGCACCATAATTCAAAAGAATCAATTCTTCGGCGATCAGCCTTCTTTATGGTCCAGCTCTCACTTCCATACATCACTACTGGGAAAACCATGGCTTTAACTATACGGACCATACTGTATATGGTCTGACTTTAAAATATACTTGAAAATATCAAGGTTCTGGTGCATGGGTGTTCTTAAGCAGCCTATGTTTTTAAAGAGAAATGTTTGGGAGATATTGTTTACAGCTGGGGGAGTGTTAAGGGGTTGGTGTGTCAAGGGTTTACACTATTTTGCTTCTTTTGTTTGTAATATTAAGTTGTCATTTTAACAGGTTTTTAAATAGTTCTGCCCTGGCAGATCATTTATGGCAAAAAATAGGAAGCTAAGTTGGGAACACAGAGTATCTTTGTGCAGGAGCCCAAAAAGTAGATACATAAAGCACAATTAGCTATTTTGTGCATTTAATCCCACCCACACAATACAGCTCACACACCGGTAAACATTTTCAGATGGATTTGGAGGACATTTTGTTTTGTTCTTGAGATCATAATATTTTCATGTATCACCCACATCAGTTGCTATGAAACAGACACAATGTCTTAAACTTTTGTTCAAATGTTGGGATTCAAACTCTCTGTGATAAGTGTTATCCTCGTAAATCTCTGGATGCTGAAGACTTGCTGGTTAACCTGAATCTCTTTACTGAATTTGCTACCAAGATTGGTTCTCTTTAACAATTATAAAGGAACCATGGGACCAACTTTTCTCCAGCTTCATGCCATTTATATATTTATAAAAGTATTTATATATTGCCTATGGCAACATCCCCAACTGCCGTACATTAGGGATGGTAAAAAAATCCAACTCAGTTCATGTTGAAAGGTGAGCCTATCTAATTTGCATGCCCCCGCAAACAATGCAAGAACTGAGAAACAGCCTTCAAAATTTGCACTTCTCTGAATTTTGCAATGCAGTTCTCCATCCAAGTAATATGTACAAAAATGCCTACACTGGGGGTAAATATCCATATATATTTATAAGTTAGTGAAAGTAACATATAAATTGCACCATTTAGGGAAAAGTGCATTGCAGAAATGTGTGTAGCGGAATAAATTTGTATGAAAAATCCAGTGAATTTTCAGGAGGAATTTTTTTTTTTTTAAAAAAATGGCAAATTGGAAATGTGGATAACTGAACTCAAAACTGGTAAAAGGAGAAACTGAAATTGACAGATTCACCCATGCCTTATCTCTCTCTCTCTCTCTCTCTCTCTCTCTCTCTCTCTCTCTCTCTCATCTATCTCAATTTGGGACTAGTCCTAACTAAGACAGAGCCCATGCCCCCATGGCACATTGTCCTCTAGAAGGGCATCAGACCCTCTTCCTCCTTAATTTATTGCTCAGGGAAAACTTCCTTTTAACCTCCACTGCTGGCATCTACTGCTATTCTGATGCAATAACCTGCACACAGCTCCTTCCTCCTTTTTCCAAAGCTCTCTGTTTCTTCTTGTAATTAAGCCTGTGTTGATTCTTCCAGGCAACTCACCATCTGCAGAGCAAGAAATACTGGCCTTGATGTGATTTTGCACATTTTATGCTCCCCAGCTTCCCCTCCTTAATTAATCTCACTTTTATGCCTATCATGGAGAGAGAATCGTATCACAGAAGGAGGCAAGGGCTTTCATCAAACCTATGACAAATGGAAGGAGGGAGGGGGATGAAAAGGGAAGAGAAAAACCCAAATGGCAGGATGAACTGAGAGACCACCTGCAACACCGCACGGCATCATCCGCTGTGATTCCTCTGGAGTGCAAAGTAATTCAGTGTGTCTGGGAAATGGATGGTGTGGTTGGGGCAGATGACATTCTTGGTGTGAACGCACAAAGGTTGAAACAGTGGGCAGGGATGTATGTAGAAGTATGGGCTACCCTTTAGGTAATCCCACTCTCGTGGCCATAGAACTGTCGGCATGCAGAGGGTTGCAAGGCCAGCTGGCTAGCCCCAGCTGGGTTGTCTCCTTCCAGCCGTCCTGCTACGAAGACCCATCGGCCTCTGCTCTGGCGTAAATCAGCGACCCAGGCTTCAAAGCCAGGGCACACTATATCAGCAGATAGAAACTGCGCACACAGAATAGGCGTGAGGCTTGTGAAAGCATACTACAACTATGGATTTATTAATCATAAATCAGGACAAAGAAACATGTCATCTCTCTCTTTGTCTTCTCAGGGAGACAGGGAAAAGCAAAAGCTATACACACAACGGAAGTTCCCAGCAAGCTGTGCTGGTATGTAAATAGACATGTGACATGCAACAGTTCCATGTCTGCAACTAAAGGTGGAATGGAATTTTCCAACAATACCTTGTGAACATCAAGTGAACCTGAATATCGGGAGGTTCAGGCCAGATCTCTTGAGTTGTGGCCTTTTAAAAAATAACGAAAAATTCATGGAAGATGGATTACATTGTGTTTCTAAGTCACTTTGGGGGTAGATCTACACACAGGAAAAAAACACTATAAATAAGTCAGAAATTAGATGGTTATAACAAAAGGGAAAAAAACAAGGCTATGGAAAACCACAAAGAATTTTTTTTTGCTCTCCATAGCCATCTGGCGTTGCATGTTTATAACACATTCAAAGCGCTGTATTTTGACTAATGCAGCTGAGTTCTGGGCCACTTTTGGGAGGTAAGCAACTAAGTCATCATCCTCATCTGTCAATGATTAGTATCCATTACAATTAAATGGAACTTACATGAACGTAGATTGTACACTTCTCAATTCCAAATGCTGGTGATGAAGATCAAGGGAAAGCCCTGCTTAAGAATGTAAGAAGGTATAGTTCTCCATTCCACTCTATATTTGTCACATCTGTTTCTGTTCCACTGCAGCTCATCTTCTGCCCAAACTGACATTATTTGACTTGCTGTCTGCTGAAGTGAAATTGCATAACTTATGACATTCACACAATTAATTACTTAAATTATGTAATCACGTTGTCATTATGTTATTCTAACCCATTCTGCGCAAAGAAAACACAATGCAAGTCAGGAAGAAACACAATGTATTACATTTGTGGACTGAAATCAAGAACAACTGACAGTGAATACATACAACGGAATACTTTCTAGTCCATCTGCAATTTCTGCTGCTGTCTCCTTTTTCATCAGGATCCTCCAACATCCCTTGCCCTGTCTGTGTGCTCCGTGGGACATCTGGCTTCCTGTTGTTGGGAAAAGATTCTGGACTAGATTATCTGGGTAGCATATTGAGTCTGCTGGCTTGTCATATCAGGAAGTGCTTGAGTCAGCTCTCAGATGCTTTGCTTCAGTCCCAGTTCTGTATTGCAAGTAGCAGTCTGCGGTATCACTTTTTTTTATCTGCAAGCCAGTTTTTATTAAAGTTCTGGCTGCTTATGCATGCTCTGTGTGATCTGCTCTTCATAGTATTTTTCGATCATGGTCCGATACAGGAAGGCAATTCTGATAATATATGATACGATGCTTATTTTGAAAAGAATATTAAGTACACAATCTATAAGAAAATGTTGCCACTGCCATTCAAAATTGAAACCCACTGTGTCTATTCACATTCCTGGGCAAGGAATACCTATTCAAAAGTCATACTACAGGCGGTTAGAAATCTATCAGCTTTGGGGGTGCTGTTTCATGTTGAGCCCAGCAAGATTTGAGGCATACCTATGACACTTCAAATAATGAAGATGAGCCGAAATATATAATAGGTTATTCATTTGACTCTCACACTGGCACCACGAGGAGAAATAAACTTTTGTTGCAATGCCCCACCAGGGTATCTGAAACGCATGCTTTTTCATGTATAAGCAAAACATTTCATTGTTTTAATACAGCACCCAGGATTTAGTCCCCTTCACCGCAACATCTCTGGCACTGGGCTTGGGTCAGGGGTGCCCTTCAAACACAGAAGCAACTTTGGGACTTGAATGCCTGGATTTTGGCTGTGAGTCCTGGAAGACCTGCTCCTTGCAGGCCTTTTCCCACCTGACTTGGGAGAGCAGGGTCCTGACTGACTCCAGCTGCAAAATACTCTTGAGTTGGTGTATTATTGGGGGTGGGTTTGTTGCTGTTGGGACATGGGTGGCACTGTGGGTTAAAACACAGAGCCTAGGACTTGCCAATCAGAAGGTCGGCGGTTCGAATGCCCACAACAGGGTGAGCTCCCGTTGCTCGGTCCCTGCTCCTGCCAACCGAGCAGTTCGAAAGCACGTCAAAGTGCAAGTAGATAAATAGGTACCACTCTGGTGGGAAGGTAAACAGCGTTTCTGTGTGCTGCTCTGGTTCACCAGAAGTGGCTTATTCATGCTGGCCACATGGCCCGGAAGCTGTACGCCGGCTCCCTCAGCCAATAAAGCGAGATGAGCACCGCAACCCTAGAGTCGGTCACGACTGGACCTAATGGTCAGGGGTCCCTTTACCTTTACCTTGTTGCTGTTATTGATATTATTATTTTGTATCTTTATTTTTAGATCTTGTTATGGTTTAATGTGGAAATTGTTGACTTAGTTGTGTACTTTTTGATGTTTGTTATTTATAGTTTATGACTACTTTTGTTATGCTGCAATTATGTATTTTTTCATAATGTAAGCTGCCTTGGACATTGTTTTAACTGTAGATCGGTGGCGTACAAATAAAATAATGGATGGATGGATTGCATCTTTGGGGAACGGTTGTAGCTCATTAGTAGAACATCTGTTTCTGTTGGGAGCCACCCAGAGTGGCTGGGATAACCCAGTCAGATGGGCGGCTTATAAGATAGGGCTGGAAGTGCTCACTGTCGGAAGCCCTGGCTAGCTGTCCAGTCAGTGTGGACAATACTGAGCTTGATGGTCAAATAGTCTGACTCAGTGTAAGGCAGCTTCCCATGTTACTATGGAAAAGTGTAAAAGAAATTTTGACTAAGGCTCCATTTTTTCAAAAAAAAAATGTTGTAAAGGACTAAGACAAAAAGCATTCATAAGAAGAGTCCATGCTGTGATGGGAAATCCACCTGATAGAACGAAATCTATTTGAGAGTCCTCCAACCTCCCCTGTTGCTCTATGGCAGTATATTCTGAATTCCCTTCACCATTTTGTTTTAGGAAAATGTCTATGGGAAATTCATTCTCAGTTTTACCAGCTTCACCCACTGGATGAAGAATTTTGGTTTTGGTTTTCTTCCTTGTCCCCATCCACAGTGGATTCCCAACAAAAGGATACGAGAAGGAGATGCAATCCACAGCACAACTTAACTGAGAGACCTTCATTAATATTTTCTGAGAGATTGAAGCTTGGATTGAAATACGATCTGGAGATAGACGTGTCCAGAACCCCCACTACAGACTTCCAGTTTTCTTGCAAATTTCGCTTTAGGTGAAATTCCGTAGAGATTCATTGAAATTTCACAGGGTTGTTTCACACATCTTTTAATTAAAACAGAAGAATACAGTGGAGATGAAGCGAATAATCTTGCCATGTGGCCAGATGCTTCCCTTCTAATGTGTGCTTGCAAGTTTCTTTCAAGTGTGTCTTGAGATGCATACATATCTCAAATCTTTCAGCCCAGCTAAATGCTATGCCTTTTTCTCAGAGGAAATAGGATGGTTCCTCATCAACATAAGCATTTTGTTGTCTTTGATTAAAGCAATCATTCTCACTTTGTGAATATTGCAACAGTAGCACATTGCATCAATATATGGCTCTATTTTTGTCTGGTAGGAGATTGTGGCTTCCCTAATCCATTTGGTTAATTTCCCTCTGCGATCCTTTCTGTCCCAGAGCAGGGAGAAATGAGGCACACAGTAGAACTGTACAAAAAAAAATGCAGTGTAGCCTAGCTATTTTAGGGGATGTGACATTAAGTACAGATGCAAATTCACTTGGTTTAGGCAGAATGCATCTCCTCTTATATGTTGCTGGATTCCAACTAGATCAACTCCTGTCCGTATGGCCCGATGGTCAGGGATGATTGGAGTTGTAGTCTAGCAACTTCTGGATGCCTACAGATTTCTTATCCCTGATGTAGACAGTCGGAATTGGAGGCCATTGTGCTTCTTCACAATGCATTCCTCTTCAAGGGGAATAACACTTCTGTCCAAGGTCCTAGGACAGTTCTCAATGAGGATGGTAATTGTTAATGAGTGATAAAGACAAGGAATAATTCATTGACTCATATTTGACATCCATCTACCACCCAAAGTAGCTTAACATAAGTAACATAACTTGTGAGGGGTCAAGATTGCAATATAAGATTGATAAGTTGGTCAGTAAACGACTACTTATCTTAAGAGTCATTTGGAAGCAATCCCACTTAATGGGATCTTGAAGGGCTTGAGTGTTCATTTTGTGCCTTGGTTTCCTTCCTTGAAGCCTGCATTGAGGTATAATCTTGATAGCCATCATGGAGCGTATTAGTCGGTGATCTGTCCAGCAGCCATCGGCGCTCATCATAGCTCTGGTAAGGAGCACATCATGGCGATCTTTAGCATGGACAATAACATAGTCTAAGAGGTGCCAGTGGTTTGACCGAGGATGAAGTTTTAAACTTATTTTTCTGTCGAAATAATGCTGGTGGTCAACAAAAGAGGTTTAAAGACTGTCTCAAGGCAAATCTAAAAAAATGTAGTATAAACACCAACAATTGGGAAACACTGGCCTGTGAGCGCTCCAGTTGGAGAACAGCCTTTACCAAAGGTGTCATGGGCTTTGAAAACACTTGAATTCAGGATGCAAGGGAAAAACGTGATAGGAGGATAGGAGGAAGGCACGCTTGGCAAATCCACACCGTGATCAGCTCCTGCCTGGAAACCAATGTCCCCACTGTGGAAGGACGTGTGGGTCCAGAATTGGCCTCCACAGTCACTTATAGACTCATTGTTAAAATCGTGTTTATGGAAGGCAATCTTACTCAGCTATGAGTGATTGCCAAAGAAGAAGACTTATCTTAAAGGAGTTCAAGTCTTAGACCAGATGAATGACATACTCTGGTACTAAAGAGCCTTATTCTCTTAATGATTCTTGCATTGAGAAATCCTGGAGAAACAGTGAGCACAGGACTGGATATGCATAAATGTTGTCCAAATCTCAAAAAGGAAGCAAAGATAGATCCAGGAAATGACAGACCAGTCTGACTTCAGTATGAGGGAAGATTTTTCATAAAAGAGTCACCTTGTAAGCATCTTGATAACAATACAGTGATCACCAGGAGCCACTATTTATTGGTCAAGAATAAATTTATCCGTTAAAAAAAAATCCAAGAGACATTCCGGTCATTGGAAACAGTGTCTAGGCGGAAAACGGGAAATCTGGACATCCCATGTCGGAAGCGTTGATTTCACTTTTTGAAACATGGCAACCCTAATCATCTTGATTTCAGCAATGCCTTTGACCAAGCCCTTCCATGATATTCTGATTAGCAAACTGGCTAAATGTGGGCCATCTAAAGGATTGTCTGCTCCCACGTGAGCCTGTAAGTGAAGTAAAATAGGTGTTGGATATGGGGGCTTTTCAGATGTAGTACCTCTATTGGCCTGGAGCTACACTTACTTTGTTTTAGTTGCCAGTGAAAACTTTATTATTTATTGATGTGAGTGCTGTATTTAGGCAGGAACAGGGCATGGGTTCCGGTATCAGAATGAGTTCATATGCCTCAATACATTGGGCAGGTTTCATCTAATATGTCCCAGCGGCAGAAATCCTATACAACGATGACCACTTGTACATACATTTTCCTCCCCCTGAACCCCCTGGCACACCCCACATCTGTCTCAGGGGAATGAGAAAACTCCCAAAACAGTACATAGGGGAAGAAGGGAGGGATTGTCCAAATTGATGGAGTGAATGATCACTTTGTTTCAGCTTTGAATTCCTCCCATTATGCTTGTCTTACGGAAACTCATGTGGTTTTCCTTCAAATGCCTCGGATGTTTTACTTTGGCAGGAACTCCCAAATTCACCTGAAATGTCACCTTCGGAAAACAATGCTGGACCTTGGAATGGCAGAATTATTAATTGTTTGTGTAGTGCTGAGATTCCTGGCAGATGCAATGAGGAATGTTTGCCCTCCAGTGGGGCTTAGCTAAAACGAAGTGCAGTTATCTAGGACAGGAAATGATCCGCAAACTTCTTAAAATGCTATTATATATGTATGCTGTGCAAATGATGCTCTTTTTTTGAATTTGCAAGTGCTAGCACAGTTGTTTTCAGCTCCTGTATTCCTTGAAATTGTCTCATAAATATGTGGCTATCTTGAATAAGCACCTAATGGGAATCAAAGCAAAATAATAAGAATGAAATTTTTTATTCATATTCAAGCACAGAATAAACATAATGGAAAAAGTCGCACAAATGTAATTCACACACATTATGATGTTATGCGAAAACAGCAATTCATTCCATAAAACGGACTGTTTTTCTTCAAAATCACAGCACAGAGCCAAGAATAGCCTCTGCAGAACCATTTCTTTTCTCTTGAACAACAAATGATATTTTCAGTAATTCATGGAGTTGTAGAACCACAGGATTTGGAAGGCATACAAAATGTTGTTGTTGTTGTTGTAATAATAATAATAATAATAATAATAATAATAATAATAATAATAATAATATCTTTATTGTCATTGCCCCCTCTCGGGGACAACGAAATTACTTGGCTGCTCCATCCACCCAGGTAGGGCACTCCACACAAAATCAAAACAACTATAAAAACACTAATTAAAACAATACAGCAAGGAAGATTAGATGACTTTCAAAGTCCAGGCTTCCCATTCAAGGCCGAGATCGCTCTGGAGAAGAAGCTGTTCTTAAGACGGCTCGTTCTTGTCTTCATTGTCCTGTATCTCCGTCCCGACGGCAGGAGCTCGAAGAGACAGTGACCAGGATGCGATGGATCTTTTACTATGTCCAGTGCCTTCCTATGGCACCTTGTGGCATAAATCTGCTCTAAGGTGGAGAGTGGGCAGCCAACAATGCTCTCTGCTGCCTTAACAACTCTGCACAACCCCATCCTGTCCTGGGTAGTACAGCTTCCGTACCACACACATAAGCCATAAGTAAGCACGCTCTCAATGGCACAGTGATAGAAGGCAAGCAGCAGTTTCTGCGGAAGATGGTTTTTCCTTAGAATTCTCAAAAAGTACAGTCTCTGCTGCGCCTTCTTCACAAGCCCCCTTGTGTTGACACTCCAGGACAGATCCTCTTGTAATTCAATGCCCAAAAATCTGAACGTTGTTACCCTCTCCACACAGACCCCATCAATCAAAAGTGGCTGGACATTGCTCTTCTGTCTCCTGAAGTCCACCACAAGCTCCTTTGTCTTCCTTGTATTTATGAGCAAGTTGTTAGCTCTGCACCACTCTGTCAGCCGCTCCGCCTCATCTCTATAGTCCGTTTCACCCTCCCTTTCAGAGATGAGCCCAATCACGGTTGTGTCATCTGCAAATTTGACAACCCTATTACTAGGGTGAGCAGCGACACAATCGTACGTGTAGAGAATATAAAGGAGCGGACTGAGTACGCATCCCTGTGGTGTTCCTGTGTTAGTCTTAAGCATACTAGAGGTATAAGGGCCCAACCGAACCCTCTGGGTGTTGTTGTTGTTTAGTCGTTTAGTCGTGTCCGACTCTTCGTGGCCCCATGGACCAGAGCACGCCAGGCACTCCTGTCTTCCACTGCCTCCCGCAATTTGGTCAAACTCATGCAGGTAGCTTCGAGAACACTGTCCAACCATCTCGTCCTCTGTCGTCCCCTTCTCCTTGTGCCCTCCATCTTTCCCAACATCAGGGTCTTTTCCAGGGAGTCTTCTCTTCTCATGAGGTGGCCAAAGTACTGGAGCCTCAGCTTCAGGATCTGTCCTTCCAGTGAGCACTCAGGGCTAAATTTCTTAAGAATGGATGCGTTTGATCTTCTTGCAGTCCATGGGACTCTCAAGAGCAAAAATGCATATACTCAAACTGTCTCCATGCAAGCATCCCTAGCATTTCAGAGCTGGTGCACCCCACACCCCAAGCAAGGCAAAGAGCTTAAAAACTCTTTTTGCCCTGGAAAAATCCAGTGTTCCTTTCATTTAACTTGAGGGATACCAACCAGCCATCCTTCAACTGTGTATGGTTGAAACTGCATGAGTTAAAATGCGATCATAGTAGTTGGTCATTCTCACTGGACCAACTATAATGATGAATTGTAGAACTTTATAGAAAGAAAGTTCTGTATGCTTCTAAATAAAGTTCTGTATGCTTTAAAAATGCACTCATTTGCTCTCAAAGAAACTCACAGAATTTGCATTCGGTTCAGTTCAATATGTTTGCTTCACCCAAGCAGTTTGCCAGCCAAGGCATTCACATTAATCCTTGATATTAACTAGATTTTTTATGTCTCTCTTCTCAATACACCAGATGTACCCCTTATTAGTCAGACATTTCTCTGATAATTTAGTACCTCTGGCATGTGGCTTTCTCCATAATTTCACTTGTCATAATAGTTTTGCTGATGATCTCCTCCCCCTCACCACACTTTCTTCAGGGCCCAATGAACACTGCATAAGCAATCAAATGTCTTCTCCCTCACCCCCACTTCCTGCATTGTTGGAGAACCTTTTACTGAAGGCTTAACTGATCTCATCCGAAATATTATGCAATGGAACTTAAGAGAGGGAGCAACCCTGGTTAGTTGCTTTTTTGTATTACAGTGGAAGATTCCTGGACATCTCAGATCTTGAAACAACACAAGGGTCAAGCAACTATGCCTACTTTCATCACAACTTTAGAAAAAATAGACCTGGTCTTGGTCACTCATGCACTTGTTTCATCCTTACCAGATGGCTATATTTTTTATTTTTGTATGTGAGTCGGTCTTTCGAGATAGCTGTCAAAATACTGGCCAGAACTCAGGAATTGGATAATGTAATTTATTATTGCTGCTAATACATCACCATTTTCCACACAAATCCCTTTGTTGCATAATAATAATATATAATAACAATAATGATGATGATGATGATGATGATGATGATGATAATAATAATAATAATAATAATAATAATAATAATAATTATTATTATTTATACCCCACCCATCTGGCTGGGTTTCCCAGCCACTCTGGGCGGCTTCCAAACCGAATACAGTGGTACCTCAGGTTACATAAACTTCAGGTTACTTACGCTTCAGGTTACAGACTCCGCTAACCCAGAAATAGTGCTTCAGGTTAAGAACTTTGCTTCAGGATGAGAACAGAAATTGTGCTCTGGCGGCGCGGCGGCAGCAGGAGGCCCCATTAGCTAAAGTGGTGCTTCAGGTTAAGAACAGTTTCAGGTTAAGTACAGACCTCCGGAATGAATTAAGTACTTAACCTGAAGTACCACTGTATTAGAAACAATACAGCATAGGCATCTTTGGCAACACACTTACAATCAGACAGAATCTACTCAGTCCATCAAAGGCCTAAGGGAAAGCTAAGTCTTTACCTGGTGCTGAAAAGGAGTTGGTGAAGGTCCCAGGTGGAACTCAATGGGGACAACATTCTACAGAAGAGGAGCCACAACTGAAAAGACCCACCTGCCTTGTCATCAACCTCTGAGCTTCTTTCAGAGTAAGGACCCAGACAAGAGCCTCAGCTATTCTCCAGCAGAGGAATAGTCTCTCTTGGGAGATTGAAGACTCTCCTTCCTTGGGAGTTTTAAAGCAGAGGTTGGATGACCATCACTCATGGATGCTTTAGCTGAGATTCCTGCATTGCAGGGGATTCAACTGGATGACCCTTGGGGTCCCTTCCATCTGTACAGTCCTATGATTCTAATAGCATTAGCTAGCAAAGCATGTGGTACACCCGACTGGCATGTTCTCTTCCTCCTGGTTGATCGTTCGGGAGCTTCAAAAGCTTTCTTCTGCCCGAACATCACAGCAACCGATGCCAACCGACACCGGCACACTTAGGGATCCGCAGAGTTTGCGCATCATGCGTGACAGACCTCAGCAACTCAGCATTTTGACTAATCTTCTTTATTTACATATAAACACACACGAAGCACTGCAACATGGCTCCCTCTCTCTCTAGCATCAGACAGCAAAGAGAATGAACAAAGGACAGTAGTCCCACTTCACGGAACACAGTAACACAAACATCCTGTCTCTGTCACTTCCCACCTTGTAGAGTCAAAACATACACCGTCATGTGATAGACAAAAATCCCAAGACTGCAATCATGGAGTGGGAATTCTAACACTATGGGCCTCACCCAAGGGGACAATCTCTTTCTCAAAGAAGGGATCACTGAGAGCCAGTGTGGTGTAGTGGTTAAGAGCAGTAGGCTCATAATCTGGTGAACCAGGTTCGCGTCCCCGCTCCTCCACATGCAGCTGCTGGGTGACCTTGGGCTAGTCACACTTCTCTGAAGTCTCTCAGCCTCACTCACCTCACAGAGTGTTTGTTGTGGGGGAGGAAGGGAAAGGAGAATGTTAGCCGCTTTGAGACTCCTTCGGGTAGTGATAAAGCGGGATATCAAATCCAAACTCCTCCTCCTCCTCCTCCTCCTCCTCATCTTCTTCTTCTATAGTGACATGTAGTTTAGGTTTAGCACTCATTCCCGTATTTTCTGCAAACATATTTTTTTCTGGAAGCAAACAGCATGGAAATGAGCACTAAACTTGCACTATATATTTCACCATAATTCCAGAGATTGCTTCTACAGACTGATTCCTCTACTTTTTTTAATGAGTTCCCCCTTCCCTTACCTTCCTGCGTATACCTGAGTCTGGGGTGCAGTGGCAACTGGCCCACTGGAAACATTCATCATCATCATCATCCTCATCCTCATTTGCTCCTCATTCTCCTCCTCTTGCTTGCAAAATGTAGTATCTACCACATGCCTTGCAATATCTACCACATGCCTTGCAAAATTAAATATTAATCCATGTTTCTACATACACTCAATCCTGCCCAAGTTAAATAAAACACAGCTAATGAAACCTCTTGCTTTCAAGTCTGCTCATATTCATCACTGCTATGTTTGTGCAAAGAAATTGTTTTTTCCCTGACATTTTAATGTAACGATCACATGACCCCAGACATTAATTATTTCCATGAGCTAGTTAGCAGATGGGTCCTTCAGGGCCTATGGCATCTAAAAGTCAATTAATCCTCCGAGTCTTCGTTGGATTGTTGGATAATATTTTAGCTGGGCTATTAAGCGACCAAGTGAAGTCTTTCATTAGCTGGCAGGGGAGGAAGTTGCACAAATATCTCTTGTGCTTTGGGGGCATCTAGATGGGTCATACATTTGCTATACAGATCAGAGCATGATAAGAGCATGTTTGGCGCAATGAATGCAGCTCTCCTGGTGCCCAAAGTTGCGCGCAAACAGGAAAGGGTTTCTTGCTCTTTCCTTTCTCCCTCCAGCTTCTCCCTGGGCATGATCAGGGTAGTGCCTGACCTTGGGATCACCTGCTTCTGCCCTCTCCCATGCTTCTCCAGTCGCAGAAACTTGCCTCGCTGATGAGTCCTCCCAGGCGCCAGCCGTTTCTCAACTGGGGCTGGAACTAAACCCTAGTATCTACACACTGGCAATTCTGCAAGGCCTCCCAAGGAGAATATCAAGCAATTTTAACCTGTACCCCCCCCCCCCCAAATTCTCTTAGCAACACACACTTCCTTGTCCCTCCCACACTTTTATATTTGAACTCAGAGAAGGTCTGCACACATTTCTGTCAAATCTACAGTTCTCAGGCCAATCAGGACTCTGCACCACTAAGTCAATTCTAATCCAAAATTATACCTATGATGAGAAAGTCACTGCTGTGCATCTCTGGGTTCAAAACCCATGTGAAATGTGAGTGTTAAAACTGCCAGCTTTTCAGCCCCTGTTGTGAAGGTTCTCCCTCCTTCTTGTTGGTATGAAGACTATTGCAGCCTCTGACTATAGGATGACATAGAGCTACTTGATTTGCAGTACTTCCTGCCTTCTGAGCATGCTCAGAGCTGTTCCCTTGAAGGCCACACATCCAAACAAGTCAAAGCACCTTCTTTGTAGCTAGCCAAGAGAAGGGTGTGGTTGCTAGTTTGAGCAGCTTGTTTTTTATTAATATTTAAGAGAGACTGGTAGTGGACACAGTGTAAATATCTTTCTATAATAAATAGTTTTAGGGCCTCTGAGCAGGATTAGGGGTATGTGATTTGCCGCACTGAAGTGCAATCAGATCTCAGCTTCTGTATGCAGCTTGCATCCCTTCTCAAATGCTTGCAATGCCAGACTACCGTAAACTGTAATGAGAGGTACACTCATTCCACCTGCAGATCTCCACAGCTATTCCTTCCCTGAGATGTGTACATCACAAGGGTGCTGGGGATCTTCCATGACGTTTGAACTCTTGCTGAATTTTATTTGCTTACAAAGTGGTTAGAAACTGTTGTGCCCCTTTCCCATAGAAAACCCACACAGTAGCAACAGTTTAACAACACCACAAAACCAGCAAAAAATATAAAAATCGTAGCTCAATTGTAACTCCTCCCCAGACATGAAGAGCAAGTTATACGTATGTAAAGCTGTAGAGACAAGAATGTATGGCACCAAGTGGTGGAAGCAGAAAGTGCAGAGAAAGCATAACGTCCAAAACCACCACGCCACACTCATTTGCATGTTGGATAGAGCTGCACTCGACATTTTATTGTAACAGTTGGAATAACTGTTGGGCCACTTGAGCTTCCATGTCAACTAGCTCCTTGTCACTCAGCAAGAGTGTTGGTGCTGGTTCACTTGAGCATAAGTAGCCTTTGGAGAGCAGGGGTCACAGATCTGCTAGGGAAAAGAGGGGAACTTCTCTTTGTGAAGGAGAGAAAAGTGAAGAGCTGGACTGGATTCCTGTAGAATGCTTCAATTAGGGGGTTATTAAGCTTCACTGTCTGGAACAATTCCAGTTGAAATCGCTATTATTGAAATCCACCTAGGGAGTGAAGCTTAGAGATATCCTAGACCTGGCTTAGAGCTGCAGAGCAATGGAAACCATCCTCTGCTGCCATCTGTTGGAGTCCCCTCTTGCAACTCACCCCAGTTGCTGCTGAGGCCTCTCTGCTGCCACCTTCTGGTTGGAGTTCTTTACTGATTCACTCTCAATTCTGCATCTGGAAGAAGCCCACCCATCGGTTGGATCCCTAAACTGACTGTAAGGCCTAAGGGAACGGACTTCCTTTGGCAATGCTGGCCCTTGGAAGAGGTTGAGACCTTCTTGACTGAAATTTATTTGTGTATGGCTTCCTAAATTGTTAATTTCTGGTTGTTAGCTGAGCATATGCCGTTGCTCACAGATACCTTGAGACAGGATATGAATTGTGAGAAGGCTGCAACTCACACATTCAAATTGGGGTCCCGGTTTTCCTGCATAGGGGCTTGAGGCAGAAGAATAACCAAAGGGTTACGTGTACATAGGTATTAAAAGATGCAGGTGCTAAAGCTACTTGTTGGAAATGGATTCTCATTTCTCCATTCAAATACAGGCCACTCCACTTCTGTACCATATTGGGTGTGCATTTTGTTTTCATTTTTTTTAATGCAAGCATGCAAATACAGTGTTATTGTTTATTTATTACCTGCCCTTCACCCCAAGCTCCCAGCATGGGTCACAATATTACAAACAGTTAAAAAACAAATTGCAACCACAAAAATAAGACGGTGTCCTAAAAATATGAACCTCAAGTGTCAAAAGCCAGGGTAAATAAATGCATCTTCAATATCCTCTGGAAACTGTAGAATGAAGGTGCCTATTTGCTCTGATGAAAATAGGGACATCCCATTCCATAATGATAATTTTACTGTTTATACCCCACACATCTGACTGCGTTGCCCCAGACACTCTGGGCAGCTTCCAACATATATAAAAACATAATATATAAAAACATTTTTAAAAAAAACAAAACCCTTCCCTATACAGGATTGCCTTCAGATGGCTCAAGGGTTGGATAACTCCATACCCTCCAACAATTCTCCAATGAAAATAGGGACATCCTGAGGAAAAGTGGGACATTCAGGGATCAAATTGGAAACGAGGATAGCTTCTCTAAATCAGGGATGTCCCTGGAAAATAGGGGCACTTGGAGGGTCCGCTGTGTGGAGAGGGAGTTCCACAACTTAGGGGCTACCACAGAGAAGGCCCTCTCTCAGACCATCATGACCCTAAGCCTCTGAGGGCAGAGAAATTACCAAGAGGGCCCCCTCCACTGATCTTAGCACCAGACAGGATCTGCAGGGAAAGAAGTGATCTTTCAGATATTCAGGGCCTGAGTTGTTTAGGGAATACGTTTTTTGCAAGTAATTTCCCCTAATATAGCACATTTTGCAAGAAATTTCACTAATGTGCACATTTTGGTGCCTGCTTTACCCCACTGTGTGCATTTAAAAACAATGGCATTGTTTTATAGGAGCAATGCGTCACAAAATCCAGAGAAGTGTGATTTGTGAGGGACGACCATTTCACTTTGTGCATTTGTTTGGAAAGTGCAATATAGGTAGGTTTGCATTAAAATGAAAACCAAATGACTTTTCTCCCCTTCTCTAATCTCTATATGGTACAGAATAAGGCCAGTACAGCCACAGCCCAAGAGTGCTTCATTTTGCCACTGTCACACAGCATAATAGTAGGGAGATAGCAAACGCGTTAAAGATAGGCATGGATTGGAAAAGTGATATTCTGTTGCGGGCAAGATATATTTCTCCCGTTATCTGACAGGAAAAGAGAATAACATTCTTGCTTTTTTATCAAGTGTTCAATAAAACAAAGTTTCAATGATATTGCAATGTCCTGAAAATCGTTTTAAGTGTTATTGTCAAACCCCTTCAAGTGTCAGTGCACAGCACTGTGTTCAGAGTTTTGTAGAAATGTGCTGGATTAGCAGATAGGGAGAGTCCAGTGGTGAGCTCTGTTCTGGGATGCCACAGGTCTCAAACTCATAAGAAGCTGAGCTATACAGTCAGAACTTTGGCCCACCTAGCTCAATATTGTCTTGAAGACTCTTTGCCAGGGTTTCAGGCAGGGGACCAGTCCTACTTGGAGACTGGACCATGGACTGTTTGCATCCAAAGTTGATGTTCCACCACTGAGATATGGCCCTTCCCACATGCCAAGAATAGGGAATGTTTTTCAGCCCAAAACCTACATTCTCTTCTAGGCAATTCTCTTCTAGGTGGTAGATGGGCCCAGAGGCAAGAGTGAGCAGACCAATAAATGTAAAATCTACCTTTCTACAGTTGGATAGTTTAGATGCACAGCTCTCTATATTCCTGAGGCATCGTCAGGGTCCAAGACACATTCAATCCAGGCAAAGCAGTCAAGGAGAGTGCAAAGCAGGGTTGCTGAGGGGTGCTGCCTAGTGAGAGTGTTGGGATAGGATATTTAACCTTTGAAGGTCTGTTTGGTGCAATCTAATATTACTAAGAAGATGAACCTATTCTTTGACAAGTATTTATCTTATGACGCTATTTGGACGTAACATTATTTGTATTTGTACCTGTTTTGAATAAAGTTCTGTGAGTAAAGCTTTTGAAACATATTCATCGATCTGCACAATTTTTATTCCAAGAGGAGTCAGTTTTTAAATAATAATAATAATAATAATAATAATAATAATAATAATAATAATTTATTATTTATACCCCACCCATCTGGCTGAGTTTCCCCAGCCACTCTGGGTGGCTCCCAATCGAGTGTTAAAAACAATACAGCATTAAATATTAAAAACTTCCCTAAACAGGGCTGCCTTCAGATGTCTTTTAAAGATAAGATAGCTGCTTATTTCCTTCACATCTGAAGGGAGGGCGGGTGCCACTACCGAGAAGGCCCTCTGTCTGGTTCCCTGTAACCTCACTTCTCTCAATGAGGGAACCACCAGAAGGCCCTCAGCACTGGATCTCAGTGTCCGGGCTGAACGATGTGGGTGGAGACACTCCTTCAGGTATACTGGACCGAGGCCACTTAGGGCTTTAAAGGTCAGCACCAACACTTTGAATTGTGCTCGGAAATGTACTGGGAGCCAATGCAGATCTCTCAGGACCACTGTTGTCCTGGCGGTCACTCCCAGTTACCAGTCTAGCTGCCGCATTCTGGATTAATTGCAATTTCCGGGTCACCTTCAAAGGTAGCCCCACTTAGAGCGCATTGCAGTAATCCAAGCAGGAGATAACCAGAGCATGCACCACTCTGGCGAGACAGTCTGCATCCTTTTGCTTAAAGCTGCACAATATTAATGTCTGCAATACGGAAGTCATTCTGTTAGAAACCAGAAATCACTGCACTGATAAAATTACCTCCTTAGGACTATGTTGAATCCCACCAAATGAGTCTGGTGTCCAAGTAAAAACAGCTAGGAAGATGAAACAAGGTTTGCAAAGTAGAGATGTGCAGAGCCCACCTCTTCCCTACTGTACAGAAGACAGATGATCGGGAGGGGCAGTACCCTTGCAAGCCCCCCGTTTCCTTTTCAATAATTTAATCATCCAGTAGCACTGAGAAGGCAAAGGGGATGGATGATGGTGATGATGGCCATCTTTATCTTAGACTGCATAAAAAACACCATGCACCAAAAGGGTCTCTCCGCTCCAAAGATTCCTGGGAGCCAGAGCTTACCCCTCCATGGGTTAGAATTCCCAGCACCTTAACAGGCTATATTTCCCAGGATTTGTTTGTGTGTGTGTGTGTGTGTGTGTGTGTGTGTGATGTGCTTTAAATGTATGGTGTGCACACAGCCCTACTCCTTAACTTAAAAAGGTCCCTTTCACATACTGAGAAGACAGTTCCTGCCTTCAGGCTCAGAATCTAAGACACACAGTGAAAAAGGAAAAGGGACTGGGAAGGAAGAAGGGGGGGGGGATCAGTCTCCGACACTAATCCTTAGTTTCAGAGATCTGTAGTGAACAGCAGGAATGGTAAAACAAGCAATAAAAAATGGGGAGGAGCTGAAAGTTGTTGCTCTTCAGAGCTGATGGAGATGCTGTCCCATTTAACTCCCTCCTCTTTCTCTCTCCTATAACCTAATGGGACGAGTGTGGTAGATGACAGTGGAACTTCTCTAACAGCAGAGTAGGTGGAGAAGTCATGTGATCCCATCTCTCCCTCTCCTTCACCTGATAGAATGGATGCAGCTTGGACCTTTGTTAGTCCTAAAGCCTTACCAACAGGTTGCTTCCTGTGAAGATATGTCTGTGCATTGCAGCACCCCAGAGTTTCTGTTTCCTTCCTAAGGATTCAGGGAATGGACTTGTTCTTCCTGAGGATTCTCCAGAAAGAAAGAAAGAAAGAAAGAAAGAACCCCTTTACCCTTTTTCTAATCTTCATTTTTTTTTTTATTTTTTTTTTGGCCAGCCATAATGGTTAGAAACTTCTATATATAACAAATATTCATTAAATAAATATAATGAAGTCCCAGGAGGTCGGCATCTACACTATTCTGTACCAAAGCAGCCATGAAACATGAATGGCCAGATGACTCCCTGGGCAAGAGCAGACAAAACATTCTCAATGGGGGAAGACCTTCCGTCTCTGGCAACTTCCACTTACTGGGAAACTTGCCTGAAACTGAGCTTGCTTTATGTTATCGGTTCTGCTATATGCTTGCCCAACAATTCTGAATGGGTGTAATCCTTAACCAATAACACATTACAGCATGCCATATATTTTACAATTCCATTCCATAAATGCAAACCAAATTGCAGCTATTACAATAAACTCACTTCTACATTCGCCTGCACCCCAACACCCACACACATTTTGATTAGCGCTTGACAATGTTCGGTGTAACTTAAGTGAATAGAGCTATAGGGCTGCCAGCTGAGTTTTCTTATTGGCAGGATCTGGATCGAAATGTGCTGCTTCATCAAATCAAAAGGTCATTCTGAAATTGCATACGCTCTTCCCCAAATCATGTTTTCATCAAATCTGCTTGAACATTCACCCATAATTTGCTCATGTTTTTCAACACCAAGTAATGTGGCCTTTCGGAATTGTGAGAATATGGATTCTGCTTTGCGTTGGACCCCATCACCCAATGGTCAGGGTGATGGCAGTCCAATAACATCTTCAGGGCCACAGGTTTGCCATCACAAGCTTAATGCCTCTTCTAAGATGATACAGTGGTACCTTGGAGAGCCAGTGTGGTGTAGTGGTTAAGAGTGGTAGACTCCTAATCTGGGGAACCGGGTTCGCGTCTCCGCTCCTCCACATGCAGCTGCTGGGTGACCTTGGGCCAGTCACACTTCTCTGAAGTCTCTCAGCCCCACTCACCTCACAGAGTGTTTGTTGTGGGGGAGGAAGGGAAAGGAGAATGTTAGCCGCTTTGAGACTCCTTAAAGGGAGTGAAAGGCGGGATATCAAATCCAAACTCTTCTTCTTCTTCTACCTTGGTTGTCGAACTTAATCTGTTCTGGGAGTTCATTCGAAAACCAAGGCATGACTTCTGATTGGATGCAGGAGCTTCCTGCACTCAATCGGAAGCCACATCAGCCAGGTCAGATGTTCAGCTTCCGAAAACCTTCGCAAACCAGAACACTTAGTTCTGGGTTTGCAGCATTCAGGAGCCAATTTGTTCGGGAGCCAAAGTGTTTGACAGCCAAGGTGCCACTCTACTTATTGAGATAGATGTAAGAGAAACTGGGAACCTGTGGCTCTGTAGGTATTGATGGTTGCTAACTCCTATCAACCCCAGCCAGCATGGCCAGGGATGATGGGAAGCAGACTAATAGAATTGTAGGGTTGGGAGGAACCCCCAAAACAATCTTATCCAACCCCCTGCAATGCAGGAATCCCAGCTAAAAATCCCTGACAGATGGCCAACCAACTTGACTTGAGCAAGAGTTTAAAACACTGTATGGCAACAATTCAGCAAGTTACCTTGCCTGTAAGTTCAGGTTGATTTCTTTGGTTTACCCTGTCATAATGGGTTTTGCTTTCAGTATATCATTCCCTGGACTCATAGTTGCAAAGAAAGACGGTACTGTGTCAATCACCCAGAAAATTGTAACCAAATTAATCATCTAGCAGTTAACGGAAGCAAACACATAAACATACGCACCCTTTCCCATGACTAACAGAGAAGAGTCCAATAGTACAAGTATGTGGTTATCCCCTTAATAGGTTCATAAAACTGATGGTCAAGTTGTCCTATACAATAAAGGAAGGCTAAAGCCCCATGTTTGCAGATCCAAGCCCTCATTTACAAAAGTCTTCTGTGCAGTGGCTAGGGATGGGCAACCTGCCCTTAATCGGATTCAGAAATAATTCGGAATAATTGGATTAATTTCCCAGATGTCCACTGAATGCATGGAAAATCATATTTGACTCAGAATTAGGTCACTGCCTAGGCCATTTCCCAGACCTGTACAAAGAGCTAATTGCCAGCCCAGCTAGGATCTGGTGTGTTACCAAGAGCTGCAGAAACCAGCAAACAAACAAATAAAAACAAACGAATCCCAATGGTGTTGACAACTCTATCCTCCGCTGCTTAAATCTCCTTTCTGGGGGAGCTTTTATCCTTACAGTGTTCTTCAGATATCAGACGAGCAACATTGGCCACCCTGCAAATCACCCAAGGAATTTTAAGGGGTGGCCAAAATAAACGAATACGTTCAATAAGATTGGAGATGTTCCACAGAGAGGCTCTGTGCATTTGCACCCCGCTGTGTCACTTTGCAAAACTGAGTGACTCATTTTTCTATTTATATATACCCACCAGCTTCTCTGTTTCATGCACCTCATAAAGTTGGCTGATCTACGGATGCTTATCTTCTACGTTAGCATCACATGTCTTCTATTTCCTCACTTGCAAGAAATGAACAGGTGGGAGGAAGGCATGGGGATCTGGTCAGGGGCTGACTAGAAGGCTGCCTGGGATCCCATCTTTGCCACCTTGAGTTCCAAGGCAAAAGGGGGAGTAAAAATGATGACTTACGGGTCACATCCTTACCGTGCATTCAGTATGGAAAGGGTGCTGGGAACTGTAGCTCTGTGAGGGGTAAACTGCAATTCTCAGGATTCACTGGGGGAAGCCATGTTGCTTAAATGCGTGACACTAGTATAAATGTGGTCGGGACCGTGATCCAGCCCTACTTTTACACAGAGCAAAATTCAATGGGATTTACGTCTGAGTAGGCATAACTACTCAGGGACGCGGGTGGCGCTGTGGGTTAAACCACAGAGCCTAGGACTTGCCGATCAGAAGGTCGTGGCTCGAATCCCCGTGACGGGGTGAGCTCCCGTTGCTCGGTCCCCTGCTCCTGCCAACCTAGCAGTTCGAAAGCACGTCAAAGTGCAAGTAGATAAATAGGTACCGCTCTGGCAGGAAGGTAAACGGCGTTTCTGTGCGCTGCTCTGGTTTACCAGACGTGGCTTAGTCATGCTGGCCACACGACCCGGAAGCTGTACGCCGGCTCCCTCGGCCAATAAAGCGAGATGAGCGTCGCAACCCCAGAGTCGGCCACAACTGGACCTAATGGTCAGGGGTCCCTTTACCTTTACCTTTAGGCATAGCTAGGATTGCAGGCAGAGGAACTTTGTCACTCACAGCTTGCCATTTTGTGTGCTACAGCTGATAATGTCCAACTGTGGCTAGAGTGTTGGAGTAGGACCTGGGACAACAGGGTTTGAACTCCCACCTGGCCATGAAGCTCATTTGGGCCAGTCACTTCCTCTCAGCCCAACCTACCTCACAGGGTTGTTGTGGGGATTAAATGAGGAGGCGGAGAATTGTGTCCACCACCTTGAGTTCCTTGGAGGAAAGGGTGGGATAGAAATGCAATTAATAAAAGTAATAATAACTACATTTTTAAAGCTTGCCTTGAGATGATAGACCAAACACATACTTGACATATAAATCAGGGCAGGGCAAGCGTCTAAAGATTCAATAAACACATCGTGCAGCTGGCAGAGAAAGCCCTTCAGCAATATGTAATGGTTGTGGGGTCTGTGGCGGCAACCCTTGGAGCAAAAATATCAAGTGTCTCTTTGTCCATCTGGAAAATATTGGGAGGTATTGCACGCATGCCAGCCATTAAAACAGCTCTTCAAAAACTGCAAGTTGCTCTGAGCCCTGCCAGGCAACAGCCAGAGCAGAGAAGAAGAAGAACCAATCTCAAGCTTGAACGTGCGTGCAGAGACAGGTGGCGTTATGCGAGTGGTGCTGGGAAGCGTTTGTGGGGGTAGAGATGTCATCTTAATTGCTGCTTGCATTATGCTTATGGTGGGTCTTTCTCCAGCTATACTTGGGAAAGAGGGCAGAATCTTGCCTTATAACGCACCAGTTCTCTCCCTGCCGCATATAGCTGCTCCCACAATCTGTTCCTCCACGTCAAATTTGCATTGGTTCCTCAGAGCTTCCCACCCTCTGATACAAAGCGTCCTTATGCATCACTGTCTGATGAGCTGGCAGAACGCTGAGTGTCCTCAACCTCCCTGTGAGGGAACACAGCATGCCGTTGCAAGAGCTGAGCTGATTGCCGATTTGGACCTTTGGAGAGGAGATGCTCACAGCCTGCCCTAAATTACAGGTGCCAAAGTGGATGCATCTGTCCTGTACTCATGGGCAGTCTAGGGCCATTAGCGGTGCTTTATCCACATTAATAGATGGACTCATTTCTTCATCAGTCTATGTTATGCAAATGATCACGGGGGTACTCCATGTAAAGAGAGGGAATTTGCATAGAGAGCGTTAATCAACAATCACTCCCTCTTGGAGAAATAGCAGAGCAGATGGCTGCGGTGCTGGGACGAGTGACTGTCTCTTGCCTCGGCAGCCTGGGTGCACAGTCAATCAAGGAAATAAGTTTATTGTGGCTGTGATTTATCTAGGCTTCAGCTATCATTTCCCAAACAACTCGAGAAAAACATCAAGATAGATATCAGGGTCTTCTTGGCTTTCCAGTGCACCAGGTGTGGGGAGATAGAGGCCCATATCTCTTCATAGGCAACCTCTGGGGAGCAACACAACAGTGGAGAGTTTGGGGAAAGAAGGTGGGGCCAAACAAACACCATTCTCTATTCTCCAGTGGGGCAGGCTAGAGGTACAGTGGTACCTCGGGTTAAGAACTTAATTCATTCTGAACAACAGACGAACGGACTTGTTTCGATTAATGTCTGCAGGAGACTTTGTGGGTATTTAATTAGAAAAATCTTAAGAATGATGCATAAAGGAAACAGCTTATAAGAAGTAAATAAGGAGGCCAGATACAGGATAGAGGAAGTCTTTTATTTGGTTGTTTGTATTGTTGTATGTTGGGACACGGGTGGCGCTGTGGGTAAAACCTCAGCGCCTAGGACTTGCTGATCGTATGGTTGGCAGTTCGAATCCCCGCGGTGGGGTGAGCTCCCGTCTTTCGGTCCCAGCTCTTGCCCACCTAGCAGTTCGAAAGCACCCCTAAGTGCAAGTAGATAAATAGGGACCGCTTTATAGCGGGAAGGTAAACGGCGTTTGCGTGTGCTGCGCTGGTGCTGGCTCGCCAGAGCAGCTTTGTCACGCTGGCCACGTGACCCGGAAGTGTCTCCGGACAGCGCTGGCTCCCGGCCTCTTGAGTGAGATGGGCGCACAACCCTAGAGTCTGGCAAGACTGGCCCGTACGGGCAGGGGTACCTTTACCTTTATTGTTGTATGTTATGTTTATTGTTTGTTATGTTCGTGTTTAATGAGGGTGGATTTCTGTATTGGGGGGTGGGGGGTTTATGTTACATTGAAATAAAATTTCCAATAAAAATAATAAATAATAAAAAAGAACTTTATTTGTTCTGGAGGTCCGTTCTTAACCTGAAACTGTTCTTAACCTGAGGTACCACTTTAGCTAATGGGGCCTCCCACTGTCGCTGCACCACCGCTGCGCGATTTCTGTTCTCATCCTGAAGCAAAATTCTTAACCCAAGGTACTATTTCTGGGTTAGCGGAATCTGTAACCTGAAGCGCCTGTAACCTGAAGCATCTGTAACACAAGGTACCACTGTATTTCCGGCAGGTGAAATCAATAGAGGAGAAAGCAGAGTGACTCAATACCTTTCACTGTCTCTCTCCGGCCCAATCATAGAAACGCGGAGTTGGAAGGTACCTCAGGGGCCAGCTAGTCCCACCCCCTGCAATGCAGGAATCTCAGCTAAAGCATCCATGACAGATGGCCATCCAACCTCTGCTTGAAAACCTCCAAGGAACGAGAGTCCACAACCTCCCAAGGGAGACAGTTCCAATGCTGAACAACTCTTACAGTCAGAAACATCTTCATGATGTTTAGTCGGAATCTCCTTTCTTGTAATTTGAAGCCATTAGTTCAAGGCCTACCCTCCAGAGCAAGAGAAAGCAAGCCCGCTGTATCTTCCATGTGACAGCCATCAAGCTATTTGAAGATGGCTACCATATCTCTTGGGACGCGGGTGGTGCTGTGGGTAAAACCTCAGTGCCTAGGGCTTTCCGATCACATGGTCGGCGGTTCAAATCCCTGCGGCGGGGTGAGCTCCCGTCTTTCAGTCCCAGCTCCTGCCCACCTAGCAGTTCGAAAGCACCCCTAAGTGTAAGTAGATAAATAGGTACCGCTTTATAGCGGGAAGGTAAACGGCGTTTCCTTGTGCTGCGCTGGTGCTGGCTCGCTAGAGCAGCTTCGTCACGCTGACCCCGTGACCCGGAAGTGTCTCCGGACAGCGCTGGCACCCGGCCTCTTAAGTGAGATGGGTGCACAACCCTAGAGTCGGACACGACTGGCCCGTACGGGCAAGGGTACCTTTACCTTTACCTTTTACCATATCTCTTCTCAGTCTCCTCATAAGGCTTAGTTTCCAGACCCTTGATCACCTTCATTGCCCTCTTCTGTACACATTCCAGCTTATCAATCTCTTTCTTAAATTCTGGTGCCCAGAACTGGTAGTAATTGTTGCCCACAGCAAGAAACTCCCACCCATTATCCACTGTGGCAGCAGAGCAAAAAATATACACAGAAGAAACAGGGTTAGGTCCTCAGAAATAACATCAGCCCTTCTTCACCATTGGTTCCCTTTTCAATACAGCAAACAAATAAAGCCTTACTCATTAGTCCAGGAAATGGACCACAAGTCAATCAGATCACGGCTAGCTTGCCCAAACTAGTTTCTATCCAATTTATAACAGCTGTTTGCATTTGACGTGTTCTGTTGTTGTTGCAACCTTTGTTGCCATTGGTAGGGGGGGACTCAAGGGGATTTCTGAGAACTATAGCCAGCTGACATGTATTAGTTTAGCTTTCACAATTTTTTGGGAACTCAGAGAAAGCATATTTGTACCAAACAGGAAAAAGCCTGATCCACATGTCACACTGGATTATTTCTCCACTCTTCTGGTTCTCTCTGAAATGCTTTGAGTGTCACCGTCAGGCAGGAGCCTTCAAATCTACTCCACCATTTCACTTATAGATGGATTGGGTGGAAGCTCAATTTACAGATCTTCTCGCTTTGCAACCTGCAGAGAGAGTTTTCCCCCCAGCTTTGGCTTTCCAACAGAGAGCATGGATTTCCAGTATTGGTGGAGGGGAGGGGATCTAAAATGAAGCAATCAGACCACCAGACAGATGATACCTTCACACTGTTTGACTCAACAACCTGTTGTGTAACCACTGAATTAATCTGAATAAATCTGAATCTCTCTCTGACCTACTTTTTGCAAAGTTCTTCTTTTTTTTAATGAATCATGTGCTTGTTATCTTTTCCTTACATTTTACGTTCATGGCAAGGCCATTTTTTTGTTTTTTTGTTTTGTTTTGTTTTGTTTCCAGTTTTGTTTTGTTTTGCATTGGGGTGGAAGACTTATCCCAGTTTTGCTGTTCCTTCCTCACAGCATAATCTCAGTCAATCAGGAACCACATTGTCGATGTTGTGGTGTCACAGTTCCCCATAACCAATCAGATTTGACATTGGGACAGCAGACAGTGTTGATCTTGATGATCATGATAAATAAGAATTGTAAACTTCCCTTCAACTACATATAGTATCAACACTAAAAAGCATAAAATAGTCTTCCAAAAATTCAGCAATACATAATTTTGCACCCAAAGAACAGCCAGCTGCCTCATCTATCTGCAGTGACCAAAGAGAACAGATATATCTGCAGATGAGTTCAAAAGGAGATAAGCAAGAGTATGCTCGTGTGTTACACATCCAATGGAAGGGATTCCTACAATTCTTGATGTTCCACAACAGAATAGGCCCTGCATTGCACCCAGGGGCGGATTTAGGTTTGATGAGGCCCTAAGCTACTGAAGGTAATGGGGTCCTTTCTATGTCCAGCTGTCCTTTGTCAACAACAAATTGTCGCTGGTTTTTTGTGTTGAATATATGCTATATGGTAATTTATGGACCTAATAGGTATCTAAAGCCCTTTGCACATGTTGGCACCCTATATATAGAAATGAGCAAACCAGTGATATTTTAGGGAGCAGGCTGGCAGGTGGGCCCCATTACTTACACCATAGGAGCCTACACAACACAAAACACTGTTGCTGTATGTAGGTTTTATTTTGATTGTTTTTTATCTTATATTTTGGAAATGTACATCCAGGTTTTTTCCCTTTAAATTTTGTGGGGGCCTAAGCTATAGCTTGTTTAGCTTATACATAAATCCAGCACTGATTGCATCATAGTAGAAAGGACCATGGCCATAGAGTAAACTATCAGCAGGGCCTCCATTGCAGATTTTGAGGAATGGGTCAGATAATAGGAGAGGCAATCCTTTATATATCTGAGTCCTAAGCCATTTGGGGCTTTATACATCAGCCAGCAACTTGAATTGGGCCTGGTAGCAAACAGGCAGCCTGTGCAGCTGTTTCAGGATTGGTGTGAGATGAGCTCATCTAGCTATGCTGTCCAGTCATCTGGCAGCTGCATTCTGGCAGCACTAGGTGGAACATTTAGCAATAGGCTAAATGAGAGGTAACCAGAGGGCATGCTACTATTGTTTGGCAATAGCTGGTGAACCAGCTGTATCTGAAAGTAGATGCTCATCACTAAGGCCACCTGGGTCTCAAGAGATAGTGTTGGATCAAGGAGCACCTTCAGACTACAACCTGCTCCTTCAGAGGGAGTGCAACTCTGTCCAGAACAGGCTGCTCACCCAACTCCTTGTCCTGGGAATCACTCACCATCAATGTCTTCACATCTTGTTGGCATTCACTTTCAGGTTTTTGGCCCTAATCCAGTCCATTTCTGCCTCTAGACTCTGGTGCAGTAGCTGAACAGCCTCTCCTGATTCACATGGAATGGAAAGATAGAGCAGGGTGTCATCTGTATACTGGTGACAACTCTAAACTCCTGGATGACCTTTCCCAGCAGCTCCATATAGATAGCAAATGGCATGAGGACAAGCTGGAACCCTGCAGGCTCCACAGCACAAGTGCCAGGGGCTCAGTAGAACTCCCCCAATGGTATTGTTATTGGTACTGCAGAAAGGAGCGGAATCACTGCAACATGGTCCCAACCCATCGAGCTGCACCAGAAGTATACTGTGGTCAGTGGTATCAACAGTTGCTGCTGACATATCAGAGAGAATCAATAAGACACATTCCCCTTGTTCTTCTCCCAATCAGTCAGGGTGACTAAAGCCATCCCAGAGCCAAATCCAGTCCTGAATCCATTTTGAAATAGGTCCAGCTAATCAGCTTCCTCCATACATGCCTGAAGATGGACCCCACCATCTCAGTCACCTTGCCCAAGACTAGGTGGGAGTTGTCCAATACATCTGGGTCCAGGGAGTGCTTTCCAAGGAGAGGACAAACCTCCTTCAAGGCAATCAGAATTGAAGTCTCTGCCACTGAGGCATTAACTATCCCTTGGGCTCTTCCAACCAATGCTCCTCCGATTAGCTCTTAAAAGATCATGTGGTTGGCCAGACAGCTGTTCAGGTCCTGTTCTTCAAGCTGTGATAAATGAAACTTACTCTATCTAACAGAACTATCCAGTGCTCTAGATACTTCCACCTGCATCAACTGTGGCGCCAGGTGTGGCATGAATACAAGTGAATTTGCCAATCAAAATACTCTGCAAACTTATCACTGTAGGCTTCCGAGTAGATGTCATCTGGTCTGGATAATGTTCGGCAGCCGATTCTGTCAACTCCACCATTCCGTAGCAGGACCAGGATGTCAGGAATGCCTGGCATGCAAGGCAAATGAATCCAGTTCAGAGTAAGAGTGATGTTTCCTATAGCTCATTGTCCTATCTTTGGTTGAGTGGAGTGTTGATGGAAGGAAACAAGGCTGTGGTTGAAGTTAAACTGAAACCCAGGGAGTTTCAGTTTGCCTGCTATTGTGGTCCTTGTCACCACCAGAAGGCTTCCCATCGCTCTGCCTGCAGTGTACACCTTGTACACTTTACTACTGGTAAGGTGGGTAGATCCTTCATCTTCACAAAATTGCTGAAAGCAGGGCTTCATCTTTAGAGCCTATAAAGAGGGCTTTGACGTTGGAAAGTCTGTTTCAGTCCTCTCATTAACATATGACATTTTTGCTGCTGCGTTTGTTGTTGCGGGAAAAGAAGTCCAGGGAGTTTAACAAGGTTCATAAATAGTTAGGATGCAGTTTGTTTTGCCTCATCACATTTGTGGGAATATGAAGTAACATCCAGCATATAAAATTGATTGGCATCTCTCTCTCTCTCTCTCTCTCTCTCTCTCTCTCTCTCTCTCTCTCTTGGTGGGATAAGGATTGTACTGCTGGTGTTCTGGGAGAAGACATTCCAAGAATTTCAGATGATTTTGATCCAGCTGGATGGAAAGGGGCTTGTTTTGAATTTTCATGTTTATGGGAAGTTCACATAAACATCTTTGCAAAAGACAAGAAACAGCTTGTTTCATAAGAAAGTCAAATTGGCATACACCATGGAATGAATAGCCAAACATTAAGCCTTCCTCGGTCAGCAGAACTGTTTTTCATGGGACAAAACTAACAGCAAAATATGAGCATCTGTTACACTGTGGTTGGATCTATGGTGTGATGTAGAGACTCATGCTTTCGTAGCTAGAGTGGAACAGCTCTTCCTGTTAAGGGGGCAAATCTACTTTACATGACACCATTCATTTGGTGAATGCTCTGTTTCCAGATCTCTTACCTTCCCCCTGTACAGAAAGATTTTTCACTAGCCCTGGATGTCCAGTACAGAATACAGTGGTACCTTGGGTTACAGATGCTTCAGGTTACAGACACTTCAGGTTACAGACTCCGTTAACCCGGAAGTAGTACCTCGGGTTAAGAACTTTGCTTCAGGATGAGAACAGAAATCGCATGGCGGCGGATCGGCGGCAGCGGGAGGCCCCATTAGCTAAAGTGGTACCGCAAGTTAAGAACAGTTTCAGGTTAAGAACGGACCTCCAGAACGAATTAAGTTCTTAACCTGAGGTACCACTGTAGTGATATCCGGTGCTAGAGGTAATACGGCCTCATAGTTTCTCAAACTTCTGAAACTGGTATTGGGAAGCATTATTGCCTCTGACCACTGATAGCCTTCCCCTCCATAATTTGTCCAGTCCTCTTTTAAAGCTATATAAGTTGGTAGCCATCAATGCCTCCTAGGGAGCAAGCTCCATAGTTTAACTATGTGCTGTGTGATTTGTCTTGAAGGAACGAATGCTTAAAAATAATGTAAGATGTTTTTTACCATATGTGGTGGGAATGCAGAGAAGTTAAAAAAATTGGGAAATGATATATAATGAATTGAAAAAAAATGTTTAAATTGACATTTGCAAAAAACAAACAAACCAGAAGCATTTTTGTTAGGGGTTGTAGGACAAGACCTGCCAAGAAAAACAAAGAACTTATTTATGTATGCTACAACAGCGGCAAGAGTCCTGATAGCACAAGGATGGAAGAATGAGGAAATCCCAATGAAAGAGCAGTGGCAAGAAAAATTGAGGAGTTATGCAGAACTGGCCAAACTGACATATAAACTGCATGAAAAGGACAACTGTGACTTCAAGGAAGCATGGGAACTTTTTACAAACTATCTAAAAAGACAACAAAATGAACTGAACTCTTTGGCAGGTTTTGAATAAACATTCACAAATTTATTAGTTGAACATATGCTAGACAAAGCAAGGATATGTACAATTTTATAACATGCAGAAAACAAGGGAGGGGAGCTGAGGGAAGTCCGTGGTGGGGGGGAGAGGGAGGGTTGAGGGCCAAGGAATAAAGTGGGGAAAATAATGTAATTGATTATGAGGATTGACAAATTGTTATTTTGAAATTTGTTAATAAAAAATATTTTTTTTAAAAAAAAGGAATGTAAGATGCAGCCACCTTGCTGAAGATCAGCAGGTCTGGGGCTGGTCAATGGCTGGTTGGAAAATCTCCTGGTAACTTCATCATGCTACCTGGATTCTCCAACGAAATATGGTTCTATTAAACAACAACAACAAAAAGGATATTAATGTAATTAATTAATAAAACAAACAAACACAGCTTTGAAATAAATGGGCCTATAACAATTGAGTTAGCCCAATGACCTGCAACAATGGGACAATAATGCAGTTTGGACAGTCCATTCCAGTGGATTATCCATTCTACAACGAGGCAGTGATTCATTTGACGGACAGACAGGCACTTGTTTTCCCGCCATGTAAAGGGGAGACCAGATGAGGCAGGCACTCCGTGCTGATGTCGATTTGTGCGATGACCCAGTTCACCTGGCCCCCCTCCACTTTTGTTGTTGTTGAGGGGAATTATGTGGATTTGGCTATTGTCTTTATTTAGAGGCTTCTGTGTGAAGTAGCCACTCCACATATTACATTAGATGGGCTGCACAACTCCATTTCACCATTCAAATGGATCACTGCCTGGGTAATTTGTCTCATCTGGGTAATTGTCTCCACCTTCTGAAAGCTCTCTTTTCACTCATTGCTGTTTGCGCTTAATGCATTTGACAGTTACGACACTGGTGTTTTGCTAGGGCTCCAGGCAGTCTCTTGCAATCATTTTTGGCACTGGGGTGGCAGTGAGCGAAGGACCCAACAACTTTGCATCCACAGTTATGCTCCTGCTGGTCTTTATCACCAGACAGCAATATGCAATGAATAAAATCTGTGATATGTTGTTATAGGTTATATTGTTGTCATGTTATTCAAGTAACAAGGGACGCGGGTGGCGCTGTGGGTAAAAGCCTCAGCCACTAGGGCTTGCCGATTGAAAGGTCGGCGGTTCGAATCCCCGTGGCGGGGTGCGCTCCCGTTGTTCGGTCCCAGCGCCTGCCAACCTAGCAGTTTGAAAGCACCCCCGGGTGCAAGTAGATAAATAGGGACCGCTTACTAGCGGGAAGGTAAATGGTGTTTCCGTGTGCGGCTCTGGCTCGCCAGAGCAGCTTCGTCACGCTGGCCACGTGACCTGGAAGTGTCTCCGGACAGCGCTGGCCCCCGGCCTCTTGAGTGAGATGGGCGCACAAACCTAGAGTCTGTCAAGACTGGCCCGTACGGGCAGGGGTACCTCTACCTTTTTTTATTCAAGTAGGAGAGGAAGGAGACTCTCTCTCTCTCTCTCTCTCTCTCTCTCTCTCTGTAAAGCATGATCACTTCACTGGTTACAGAACTCACTTAACTGTGCATAGAGTTACAGTATGACCAATGTTTATGATTCCCAACCCAGCTGGTGCTGTCAGTGCGAAAGAACCGCAGTCATTTGACTGCCGGAGGATAAACACAATGAATTTGTTCTGCTGATGTTCCAGCTTGTTACCCACCTCTGGCAGCTAGGAAAAAGTCTTTAATTACTGGAGCAAGTGTCCAAAAGCACTCCACTTAAGGTATGATGAAGCCAAGAAAATGAAACACAACTCACTCTTCATGTACTGGCATAGCGGCTAAGAGTTTAAACTGGGAAGCCTGCACCACAAACCTCTCCTCAGCCAAGATCTCGGTTAGGCAGCCTTTGGAACAAGGGACTGTTCCCTAAGCCTCATCTCAAACATCTGCCTGTGGTGGTATTGGTACTGGCCTGCTTTAGAACAGTGTGCTTCCAACTTTAGTCCCCAGATGTTGCTCAACGACATCTTCCATCATCCCCAGGAAGTTCAGCCAATGGTCAGGGGTAGAATCATAGAATCATAGAATCATAAAGTTGGAAGAGACCACAAGGGCCATCGAGTCCAACCCCCTGCCAAGCAGGAAACACCATCAGAGCACTCCTGACATATGGTTGTCAAGCCTCTGCTTAAAGACCTCCAAAGAAGGAGACTCCACCACACTCCTTGGCAGCAAATTCCACTGTCGAACAGCTCTTACTGTCAGAAAGTTCTTCCTAATGTTTAGGTGGAATCTTCTTTCTTGTAGTTTGGATCCATTGCTCCGTGTCCGCTTCTCTGGAGCAGCAGAAAACAGCCTTTCTCCCTCCTCTATGTGACATCCTTTTATATATTTGAACATGGCTATCATATCACCCCTTAACCTCCTCTTCTCCAGGCTAAACATGCCCAGCTCCCTTAGCCGTTCCTCATAAGGCATCGTTTCCAGGCCTTTGACCATTTTGGTTGCCCTCCTCTGGACACGTTCCAGTTTGTCAGTGTCCTTCTTGAACTTGATGGGTGATGGGAGCCGCAGCCCAACACATTTGTGAGAGAAGTAGTGTGGTTTTGCAACCCTGTTTTACTTTGGGTTTTAGAAAGAGAGCTGAAAGGAGTGCTGGTGATGTCTGTGTTAGGTAGACTGTATGATGAGTGGATAACAACCAGCCATTGTGCACGTTCACCAGGTTTCATGGAGAATGTGCACATAATCAATCCATGAAGAGGGAATTGTGCACAATTTCCAACAAGCCTTATGTGCACAGGACTAAAGACTCCTTAGTTGATCAGTTTCAGGATATAAGAACGTCAGGCTGTGCTATATCAATGGTACCTAACACTGAGTAAATTGGCAAAAATGTAAAAATCAAAATCAAATAAGTGTTGGAAATGTAAAGAGAAAGAAGGCTTTTTTATCATATGTGGTGGTCTTGTAGTAAGGTTAAAGCTTACTGGGAAATGATATATACTTACTTATCAAACCTTTATTAGGCATTATGCAAATAAAACCATGAAAGAGAAAATAACATATAAAAGCCTTAAAATATATATAAAAAGGCAGCAGTTGGCTACATACATATATATATATATGCATATAGAATCAGTGGTTTTCCTTGTTAACCTGCTCCTTGGAGGACTGCTACCAAAAACTCGGCTACCCCCGCCGTTACCCTTTGGTCAACGTCGGATAGGCAGAATCGCACACATTCACCTTGCTGGGGTTCCAGACCACCCAAAAGAGGGGACAGCACGCGTTGACGGAGCGTACTGTACAATGGGCAATGAAAGAGAATATGCTCTACAGTGTCCGGGACATTCATAGAACATCTGCAGAATCTCTTGTTTCTAGGAATGTTTTGATATCTTCCCCTGACAAATGCTGAGGGAAAAACATTCAAACGGGCCAGCATAAAAGCCCTACGTTGGGCTGGGATTATTAATTTAGTGACGTAATTGGCTCTGCTATCTAAGATATTTAAATCATAGAATATGGGGGAGCAAATTTTGTTTACAGCTGCCATAATATTTTGTCTCTCGACATCCTTTAGTCTAGTTAGGATATTATGGAAAATGTATTGCTCATTAGAATTGTACAGGGGCTCCAGCTCGATGCCTAAAGATTCAATCTTTTTTTCGAGGTACTGATACCATCTTGATTTATAGGAGTCTTTGAGCAGATCAGCGAGCAGACTTGATGGAGGGCAGCGAAAATGGCAGCGTAACCAGTACTTTATTGAGGTGGACCAGGCCCAATATTCCATTGTGTGTATGCCTATTTCTGCACACATTGTTTCATATTTGATCACAGCTGGGAGTCCAAGAATACGTCTCAGAAAGCTGGAGTGAATCTTTTTTAAATCACTGTTATATGCTTGGACCCATAGCGGGATTCCATAGAATATCTGGGATTGCACTTTTGTTTGAAATATCTGATTGGCCGCAGGAATAAATTGATTACCTTTCTGATAATAAAAACGGGCAACTGCTGATGAGGTGCACTTTGCCTGTTTTATGGCATTTGTGCGATGATTTGCCCACCCTAAATTGCTCTGGAATAAGATTCCCAGATACCTATAGATTTTCACTTGTTGGATTTCTTGCCCTCTTATTTTCCATTTCTCTAATTTCCAACCATTCGAGAAGACCAAAATTTTTGTCTTCTCATAATTTATAGAGAGTTTGTTACATTCGCAGTAAAGGATCAGAGAAGATATAAGACGTTTCAGACCCAAGCTCGTTAATGATAGTAGAACAGCATCGTCTGCGTATAATAACAGAGGAACTGGTTTCTGGTTTAGTTTAGGGGCATGTGATTCTATTTTTTGAAGGTGATCTGGCAAGTCTGATAAAAATAAATTAAATAGAAAGGGGGCAAGAATACACCCTTGTTTTACCCCTTTCGAGTTTGGGATGTCTGATGAAAGGTGACCTTTGGTGTTAAGTTTGACTTGACAGGTATTGGAAGAGTATAGATTTTGTATTAAAATCAATAAACGCTGATCAATTTTTAATTCTGCGAGTTTCCTCCACAGCTTTGGGCGGTCAATTGAGTCGAATGCACCACGAAAGTCCACAAAAGCAGCATATATCTTAGATTGCCTTTGGGATCTGTATTTTTCAACCAAATGCATAAGTATAAGGCAGTGGTCTAATGTAGAGCAACCTTTGGAGAAACCTATTTGTTCTTTCCCTGGTAAATTTAGATTTTTCATCCAGGTAAGGAGTTTAGATAAAAGGTGCTTAGCGTAGATTTTCCCTATCACTGATAATAGGCTTATCGGTCTATAATTCCTTGGTTCTTTTGGGTCGCCATTTTTAAAGATTGGAATAATTATTGATCTTAACCATATCTCAGGTATGATCCCATATTTATCTATGAGAGTAAACAATTGAGCTAAGGGTTCTGCCCACCAATCTATATAGGTCTTGAATAATTCTATTGGTAGACCGTCTGGCCCAGGAGATTTCCCCGATTTGAAATTTTTAACTATCTCTCTAATTTCCTCTTCTTCTACCCTTGGCCACTCCTGGAGTTTATTGATTTTATTTTTGGTGGTTTCGTTTCCTTTAAGTTCACTGTGTAGATTGTTAAATACAGATGTAAAATATTGGGACCATTTGGATTCTGCAATTGGTGGTAGAGTTAGTTGATTTTCGGCTTTCAATCCTCCGTACACTAGGTTCCAGAACGCTTTGTTGTTTTTACTCTGAATTGAGTCGAGTAATTGTAGCCATTTTTGGGTTGCATATTTCTGTTTCTTTTCGGCCAGAATGTAGTGATATTTTCTTTTTTCATCAAGATAAGAGGGCTCTAGTTTAGTGCGATTATTTTTAAATGTTTGGCGCAGTTTTCTTTTTAGCTGGAAACATTCATCATCAAACCAAGGGCTAGCGCTATGTTTAAGTACCCGAACTTTAGGTGGAGTACTGAGCTCTACAAACATTTGGAAGATTTCATTATAAATTTTCGGAATATCACTGTAGGAATTAGTGGTCTTTAAGTTGGATAATACTTGTTTTCTCAGGTTGGCTGTAAGTTTTTGCCCCACTGCTGCACTCATTTCCTGGGACCATTTTAATTGGGTCATTTGTTTGTATTGAGAAGGTTCTATGATATTGTACTTGGTTATTTTGGTTTCGTCCTTTAAGTTAATAGACAACAATAATGGCTGATGGTCGCTTTCAGTACGCGTTCCAATTTTGAGGTCCATGATCGAATTTATAATATTATAAGGGACAAGAATATAGTCGATGACACTGCATCCTCGGGGGGAGAAGTATGTAAACTCCCCGCTTCTATCGCCTTTTGTTGAACCGTTCACAATCTGCAAATTAAAGTTGTTACATAATTCAAGTAGGCGTAAGCCTTCGTTGTTTACAACCCTATCTCTGGAGAATCGTCCTATTTTCAGGGCATGTGCGATATCATTATCAGTATTCCAATTTAGTTTGCTACATAGTTGTTCATTGTTGGTTCCCACTCTGGCATTAAAATCACCTGCTATTATCAGTGAGGCATTTGGGTATTTATCGGTCAAGTTTTCTATATAAAAGGTTAGTTGTGACCAATTTTCACTGCTGCTGTTGTTTTTGGTTGGGGGGATATAGACATTTACAAGTAGCAAAGTATCGGAAATGATATATAATGAATTGAAAAAGACGTTTAAAATAACATTATTATTATTATTATTATTATTATTATTATTATTATTATTATTATTATTATTTAAAAAGCCCAGAAGCTTTCCTTTGGGGAATTATAGGGACAGAACTACCCAAACTGCACTGAAATTTATTCATGTATGCAACTATAGCAGCAAGAATGTTATTTGCCCAAAAATGGAAAGAAGAAATCCTGACGAAAGAAGAATGAATATAAAAACTTAAGGAATTCGCAGAAATGGTGAAACTTACGAGAAAAACAAGAAACCGAGAACAAACTTTTTATAAAAGAATGAAAATGGTTTATTGAATGTTTACAAATAAACTGCAAACAGATAAGAACATTGGCAGGATTATTGTAATAACCTGCAGTTTTATAAGAGTATATATTTAAAGTAGATGAAAAAATGAGTAAATTAAGTTAATTTGGAATATGCAGAAAATACAAAAAATAAATTTAAGGAACTGCAGAAAGAGAGGGAAGGAAGTCGAGTTTTGAAATGTTAAAATAAGTGAAAATAAATTGAAAAATTATTGAAATGTATAAAATTGAAAATCAATAAATAAAACAAAATTAAAGATATTAACTGTGGGAAGCCAGTGGGTTGCTCAGCAATATAGTGATTGGAATTTATGTTGGTAAAATTAAAATGTATTTTCCCCTCTGGTATGGATTTACTTCTTTTTTTGTTTGTTTGCACAGCCGGATCAGCCTGCAGGCTGTTCGTGTGACAGTGCTTCCAGTGAGAATGAATCTTTCAAGAAAAGCATGGTTATGAAATCTGAAACCATACAATTATTTGTATACTTTCTTTGGGGATTGATGCTTTTTAAACACACACACACACACACACACACACACAACAATCCGAGAACAATTTTTCATAACCCTGTAACATTAAGAATCTTTTATACCTATTACACTTTTTGTTGGCTTCTTTTTCTGGAACAGAAATGATCAATAAGGAAGTTGGAGGTCACCTCAGTAATGAAAAAAAGACCTTTGTGTTTTTAGCTGATGGCATTGCAGAAAGGTCCAGTCCTGGTGTCATGCTGTTATTTCCTTGCGGTTTCCCATCAACGTGGAATTTTCCTGATACATCTGTACATTTAATGAAATGGGGGCCATTATTTTTAAAGAAACATGGGTTGTTATGATTCTGTTTGGCTGTAGGCGAAATGAGACATAACTGTGCTAATTTGCACAGTTGTTCGCTAAGTAGTGAATTCTATTCCCCTCCACCTCCATAACATTTAATATGTTACCCCATCTTGTGACATGAAAATAGTCTGCATTTCTCCACCCATATCCCACATTGCTGGGTGCTACCAGTGAAGGCACATGAAGTCAAGATTGGCTGCCAAGGCCTTGCTTGTCTGCTGGATCCCTCAGACTGGTGGATATAAGAGGCAGGACCCACTGGCAGAAGAAGAGGAGTGTGGGTGGAGCACACCACCCCCAGCAGCGCGATCCCCAGGGTGCCATCAAGGCTGCCCCCACCCCCACTGGGTGCCCTGCCCCTGCAGGTGGTGCACCCCGCCCCCAGGATGCATGCCAACCCCCCCCCCCCACTGCGCTCTGCCCCCCAGTGTTGGAGAGTGAAGCTCCGCCACTGGCGGGACCTTCTCAGTGGTGGCTCCATTATTATGGAACTTCATTCCACATGAAGTGTGCCTCATTGACTCCTCTTAAGCAGGCTTGTTTAAATACCTGGCTTTTTAAAATCTCCTTTCAACTGATTATTTTGAGGTTGCCCCAGGCTTTTTTGGTTGAAATCTTACAAATACTCGTCTACTGCTTTTTCATTCTCCACTTCTCCACCTAACATATTCTCATTTCATGGTATCAAGGCTTCCCAGAGTTTTTGCCTCTCAACATTTCAGTGGACTACAATGTAGAACGGGACACTGCACATCCAGTTTTCCCTTGGAACAGAAGTTCACTTACACACACAAAAAGTCGCACTGTTTTCTTCCAATTTATTTCTTAATCATTTTAATTCTGCTTCATTACATCTCAGAAATTGCCAAATGCTAATGCTTTTTCATGGGGTCATTCATTTTAATAAACTGTGCGTTTTCACAGTGCCATGAAACCCGTCTAGCAGCCTACTTTATATTAATCATAAGTTTTAAATTAAGA
This sequence comes from Podarcis muralis, assembly GCF_964188315.1. Classification (NCBI taxonomy): domain Eukaryota; kingdom Metazoa; phylum Chordata; class Lepidosauria; order Squamata; family Lacertidae; genus Podarcis; species Podarcis muralis. Next base: position 13,770,375 of record NC_135657.1, on the reverse strand, counting down.
AATGTAAAGAAAATGTACATCTTATAAGCTATGGCAAACCCAAGTCTCTCAAGTAATTTAATCATTCTCTGCTCATGGTAGTTTAATTACTTCCTGGCTACCAAGTTCAATTTTGTCATTGCAATTTGTAGGGGGGGGGGGAACCCTCACTCTTTTGCTAACCTTTTGTCTGTCATACTGTTCTTTTTCTCATAAAGGGGTTCTGTATATATTGCTTAGGTCTGATTTCCAATGTGACATTTCAGATCCATGGGATGAGTTTGAAAAAAAAATAATTTGAAAAATGCTTCATCAGAAAATGTCATCTATGCAAACTTGTCCAGAAACTGAACCATGGATTTTCTGGGATATATTGCCTCCCCCCCCAAAAAAATATACAAGAAGCAACAATCATTATTAAACACCCCCACCCACCCCCAGAGCACCAAGTGTCTATTAAATTACATCAAACTTAAAAATCATTTCAGTTTTTAAATAAAGGTATCATTCTACAAGTTTGCTTGTGTCCTTGCAGGCCAATATCCATGTTCTAGCAATGTTGCATAGGTAATTAAACTATCCCAGGTTGACGGAAAGGAGGTGGACTTTCAAGAAAACAAATTGCAGATGTGGAGAAGACTGGGAAAATAAGAAAACAAGATGGGCAGATTCGCCCCTCCCTATTGGCTGGCTGGGTTGTGGGCAGCAGTGTGGGATGAGCCAGGAGCCATGAGGCCGATTGGGTGTCAGAACCAATCAGAATCAGAGGACAGACCAGCGGGCAGGACCCTAAAAGGCATCCCTGAAATATTCAGATGAATTCACTTGAGACAAGGCGTTTAGCAGGGGGCTGGTACTATGAATGGCTTTTTGAACTGGTTATTTATGGTGTGGTACGGGTGCTTTTTATTTACTTAAAACGAGTTTTGTGTTTAGAATTCTTTTTTAAATTTCATTTGGCTTCCTTTTCCTTCCCAAAGCATTTGATTGCCAAAGATTGTGAGCCTTCAGGGGTCTATTAACATTTAGGAAAAACGGCCGTATGACACTCTGAGCACTTGGGATAGAATGAGAAATATACTTCCTCCTCACTGTATATAATTTAACAAGGCTTGACAATGTCTCCCCCTCTTACTTTTCAAAACTAAAAAGCTCTAAATGATATGTTGAAGATGACAACGCCGACTTATCAGTCCCCTGTTACCTTTCCTTCGTGGCTTCCCTTTTCACACCTTTTCCTGTTCTGCAATATCTAGTTTGGGATAGGGCAGACAGAAATGTAAACAGCTGTATCCAATGTTAGTCCTCCAGTAGGGATGTATGGAAGTGAGAGCTGGACCATAAAGAAGGCCGATCGCCGAAGAATTGATGCTTTTGAATTATGGTGCTGGAGGAGACTCTTGAGAGTCCCATGGACTGCAAGAAGATCAAATGTATCCATTCTTAAGGAAATCAGCCCTGAGTGCTCACTGGAAGGACAGATCGTGAAGCTGAGGCTCCAATACTTTGGCCACCCCATGAGAAGAGAAGACTCCCTGGAAAAGACCCTGATGTTGGGAAAGATGGAGGGCACAAGGAGAAGGGGACGACAGAGGATGAGATGGTTGGATGGTGTTCTTGAAGCTTCCAGCATGAGTTTGATCAAACTGCGGGAGGCAGTGGAGGACAGAAGTGCCTGGCGTGCTCTGGTCCATGGGGTCACGAAGAGTCGGACACGACTAAACGACTAAACAACAACAACAATGTTAGTCCTGGCTAGAGTAGACCCATTGAAATTAATGCAGACCCTCCAAGTGTCCCTGTTTTCCAGGGACAGTCCCAGATTTACAGAAACCATTTGATCCCAGAATGTCCCACGTTCCCTTAGGATGTCCCTATTTTCATTAGAGAAATGTTGGAGGGTATGGAGTTATGCAATCCCAAAGCCAAGGAAATAAGTAACTATACAACCTTTAGAAGAAATCTGAAAGCAGCCCTGTATAAGGAAGGTTTTTCAGTGGGTTTACTCTGAGCATCAGTTTCTTAGATACAACTTAGTATTCCAAGTGTTTCCAACCTACAGGCACACACAATTCTCAGCTCAACAGTTGCCTGTTTTCTTCTTCTTCTTCTTCTTCTTCTTCTTCTTCTTCTTCTTCTTCAGATGGATTTGTTCAAATCAACTTGCATGATGCACATATTTATGCCAGTGTTTCACTTTCTCATTAAGTTGCTTCATTTGAGCGCTGAGGATCACAAAAGGCCAGCCGAGTTGTCTGCAGCCTCTCTGTGGCAGCCGTTATGCAAATCACAGAGCCCTGAGAAAACAGAAAATAAGCACTTTTATTTTCACATTAGTGCAATACATTGCCTTTATCCAATTTGCTAACCGGCTACATTAAAAAGTTAAGTGCTTTACATTTGAAAACTGCCTTTCCTGTGAATTTAACTTGCATGCAAACAAGCACAGGAACAATGTGGTTTTCTGACGTTTCCTACTTGCCTTGCAAATAGTGGAGTGCCTTTCCCACTTCCATCTCGCTCAGCTTTGTTTGTCCAGGTTGCAAAATACACAGCTGAGCCAGGATTTGCCCCTGAGGTTTCATGTGTGCATTGGATGGATCGGGGCAGATTTAGGGCTGTGCGAATGGTGTGCAGGCACTGGGCACTGAACCGAGGGGTGTCATCTCAAAGCCTTGTAAGCAAGGTGCTGGGCTTTGGGAAAGAGGTGTGAGGCTCTGATAGGTTCCTAGAGTTTTCCCACCTGCTTCCCAAGCCTAGCTAGCACTTTCCCAGCTTTGGGAAGGAGACAGAGCCCTTGTGCCTCTTTCCCAAGGCTGGGCACCCCCCTACCTGCTTTTGGAAAGACAACTTGAAGATTGAGCGGGTGCCAAAATTTGGGCTCATACAGGGCCTCCACAGTACCCAAGTCTGCCACTGGACGGCTGCCGAAGCTGCAGCCTACAGTGGCAGATGAGCTTCCTTGAACACATCAGTGGTCTATCCAATCCAGCATCTTTTCCCAGTCAGATGCCTTTGGGAAGCCCACAAGCAAGACCTGAGTGCTGTGGACCCATTCTTACACTCCAGGCTGCTTCTCTGGGAATCTCCTCCCCTTTTGCTTTTTGTGTTTGTGAAGCGGGCAAACAAGGGATGGGGTGGCTTTTAAGAGTCAACCTTTGAATCAATATTGCCATGGACTTTTTATATTCTGCGGTTACAGTCACAGACACTCCCCTCCCCAAGTGTCCCTATTTTCCTGGGACATCCTTTATTTAGAGAAGCCATTCCGGTTTCTGATTTGATCCCAGAATGTCCTATTTCCTTAAGATGTCCCTATTTTCATTGGAGAAATGTTGGAGGTTGTGGTAGGATGTCCCTATTTTCACCAGAGAAATGTTGAAGGGTATGATGGTATCCAACCAAGGAGCCGTCTGAAGGCAATCCTGAATAGGGAAGTTTTTTAAACAAATATTTAATATTTTATTATGCCGGAAGCTGCCCAGAGTGGCTGGGGCAACCCAGTCTGATGTGTGCGGTATAAATAGTAAAATAATCATTATGGAATGGGATGACCCAATTTTCACTGGAGAAACGTTGGAGGGTATGCATTCATAAGGTAAAGGTAAAGGGACCCCTGACCATTAGGTCCAGTCGTGACTGACTCTAGGGTTGCGGCGCTCATCTCACTTTATAGGCCGAGGGAGGTGGCATTTGTCCACATACAGCTTCTGGGTCATGTGGCCAGCGTGACTAAGCCACTTCTGGCGAACCAGAGCAGTGCATGGAAACGCCGTTTACCTTCCCGCCAAAACGGTACCTATTTATCTACTTGCACTGGTGTGCTTTCGAACTGCTAGGTTGGCAGGAGCAGGGACCGAGCAACGGGAGCTCACTCCGTCGCGGGGATTCAAACCGCCGACCTTCTGATCGGCAAGTCCTAGGCTCTGTGGTTTAACCCACAGTGCCACCCGCGTCATAGCATAGATTTAAAGCACTCTAGTGCCATTTTATTGGTCATGGAGTCCCCAAAAGAATCCTGAATGTTCTTAGGAAGCCCCTATTCCCCTCAAACATCCCAGCAGGGTGGGTTAGGGTGGGGAAGGAGCCAATATTTGCGCCTGGTCCTGAAGCTTTCATAACCTCACCCCCAAATATGCCCCAGATGTTCCTACAGCTGTTTAGAGCACAGCGTGGGAGCAGCAGGTTGCTGCAGGTGATTGGAGAACTACCAAATACCATCTTGTTTTGCTGATGGATGCCTTCCATCAGTGTAGGACACAACCCTGGATTTCCTCCCCCACCACAAGAGAAAAGGGGGTGGTGACAGAGCGGCAGAAAGGAAAGAGGTGGCCTGCCCCACCCTCAGTCATCATGTGGCCCCTGCTAGATTGAGACCCCCAGAGAATTTGACTCTCAACAGGATACCCCTGAGAAAATGACTGTAGTTCTTGATAGAAAAAAAGAAGCCTGTCCACCCATGTCCACCCAATCACAATATGATTCTTTGTATGTCTTCTTGGGTCTTACTCAACTCAGTGAAATGTATTTCCAGGAAAGTATGGATGGGGTTGCAGCCAAAAGCGTGCTTATGCCCCACGGAAACAAATGGATTTCATTAAGCAGAACGAACTCTTCCGTTGGATTGTGGCCTACATATTCAGGGTGCAATATACACTGTGAAAGGGAGACAAATTATTTTTAAATGTGTTGTGGCAGTCTGGAGTACTTTCAGAATATCTTTTTTTATTTTTATTTTGCTACTGTTAGCAAAAAAAAAAGTACACTTTCTGAGAAAATATGTTTTCAAGAGAGAGTTCACATTGAGTGGGGGGAAGGAGAAGGAGAAGGAGGAGGAGGAGGAGGAGGAGAAGAAGAAGAAGAAGAAGAAACCTGTACCAAATAATAATTCTTAGGGTTGTTGTTTTTTTCAGGCAAGGAATGGGGCATAGCCAGCCAGGGAAAAGAGCTATGAGAATTACATATGCTGCCCATGATCCCAGATTGGCTGGGATGGAAAGCATGACACCTCCCTCACCCACATAATAGTTTCCTGTGTTGTTTTCAGTAGTTTGGTTTTTGAGGAACTTCTTCTTTGGGGTGGTATAATTTTTTTTTTAATTGGTAGTAATAGTACTGATTTTTTAATTGCCCTCTAAACCACTGTCTCTACACCATTTGCATATAAGATAATTTGAAATAGTTAAAAATGCAAAAAAAACAACAACAGGAATAAAGCCCATCAAGTTGGCACCTGTGGTAAAGACCCATTTATCCAGCTCAGAAAGCCTGTTGGAAAAAATGTATCTTTGATTCTTTCCAGAAAGTGCAGATATTGGGTGCCTGTCATATCTCGACAGGACTGCTATTCCACAGAATGGAGCCAGCCACACTAAAAGCCCTAGTTACTGCAGACCCGGAAAGCTGTCTGTGGACAAACGCTGGCACCCTCAGCCTGAAAGCGAGATGAGTGCCACAACCCCATAGTCACCTTTGACTGGACTTAACCGTCCAGGGGTCCTCTACCTTTACCTTTTTACATCGCAGTTCCTATGCCCCACTTGGCTTGGCACCCATTGTGGGAGAACCGGAGACACTGCCCTAAATCCGCCTCTGATTTAGCTCAGTAATCAGCCTGGAAGTGATAGTGGACAATATTGAAACACCTAAGGGGGAATTTCCAGGAAGAAAAGTCTTTAAAACTTTTGAAATTATAATCATTGAAGTGACTGAAGTGGCATCTTCTCCTGAAGAGCTATTTCTATATTCACGGCATGTGAAACGGCATAATTAAAATGCTTTATTATGGCCATAGACAATGATTGTAGTAATAACTTTATAAGACATAAATGATCGTATCTTAATTATATATGTATGTATGTATGTATTTAAAAGCAATTTGAATTTGAAGCAACTGCCAGGAAAAAGAAGAAGTTTGCAACTGAGGGTAGATTAAATCCTGCTTTCACATTCCCACAGTGGTCTTGTGACATCCCAAAAACATCTGAGAAGGTGTTGGAGCTCATCCAGATGTTGGAATGGTTGCATGGGAATAGTTGCAAGTAAAAAGAGCTGATTTACTGAACACAACTGCACGGGATGAACCATGATTACCTCTGCAGATCCTGGCTTCTTTTCTCTGCTCACCTTGGTCCTCTATCACCCACACTGATAATTATGCCCTCCGCACCACAGTTGCTACTACAAAACTGTTGCTGTTGTTTTCCTTTTATGAAAGAGTTGCTATGCTTTTACATGAGCCTGTGGCTTTGACATCACTGCTCATAGGACTAGACATTTTCCACAAATAGCTTTTTTCCTGCAGAACAATCTCTTTGCATATCTTTGGAATCGACTCTGTGCAAGAAACATGGGTTGCTGTGCATCAGGGGTGGGGGTCTCTGGTCTGTGGGCCTAATTAGGTGTGCCAGGCCTCCACATATGGTCCACTAGGCTAATCTGAGCAAGTCGTGCCCATCTATGATATGGGTCAGGTAAAGATCTGGCTCAGCTGAGGGTGGGTGTGTGGTATCTGCAGGTCATTCAAAGCCCTATGAAAAGTATTCCACACACAGAGGTTCGTAAACCTCATCAGCTGAGCTACAGGTCTTGGAAGGCTGATCGCCAAAGAATTGATGCTTTTGAATTATGGTGCTGGAGGAGACTCTTGAGAGTCCCATGGACTGCAACGAGATCAAACCTATACATTCTGAAGGAAATCAGCCCTGAGTGCTCACTGGAAGGACAGATTGTGAAGCTGAAGCTCCAATACTTTGGCCACCTCATGAGAAGAGAAGATTCCCTGGAAAAGACCTTGATGTTGGGAAAGATGGAGGGCACAAGGAGAAGGGGACAACAGAGGACGAGATGGTTGGACAGTGTTCTCGAAGCTACCAGCATGAGTTTGACCAAACTGCAGGTGGCAGTGGAAGACAGGAGTGCCTGGCGTGCTCTGGTCCATGGGGTCACGAAGAGTCAGACACTACTAAATGACTAAACAACCACATCTGCAGGTCATTCAAAGCTCTATGAAAAGTACTCCACACACAGAGGTTCGTAAAACTCATCAGCTGAGCTACAGGTCTTGGAAAACCTCCAAGAGCTCCTTACAAAGCACTTTGCAAGGGGTACTTGTAAGGCATGTGCGGGCAGTTGACACCATTGTGACATCAAGTGATTGACAGGTGGAAGGTGTTGCCCCACTTGTCAAACTAGGTCTTCTTGCAAAGCGCTCTACAAGATCCAACAGTCATGGAGAGTGCACTGTAAGGGGCTTCACAAGACCCAGTAATCAGCTGGTTGTTGGGTCTTGTTGAGATCTGGGAACAGCATTTTGCAGAGGACAGTGCTTGCAAACCTTGACTGAACCAAATCTTTACCAGTCCCACACCTAATGTCATATAGATAATATGACTTGGCTCAAATGGCCTTCTGGGCCAAATGGGTGGACTTAGCATGACTAATTAGGCCCATGGGTTGCAGATGCCCCAGTTCGATTGAAATGATAAAGCAATTGTTCTATTTACCCAGAGGATATTTTTGTACATATGCAGTATCCTATTATATCCCATTCCTGTTCCCTAGCTTGGGAAAAAAAAAAATATTTTCCACCAATCACAAACAGCAGCCAATCTTCATCTGTGTTAAACCACAAACAATTAGTTTCTTCCCTTTGTTTATAATTTAAAATAGTGATATTAGTTCATATTCATACCTGGACTTCTGATATGACTCAACTAACTCTGCTTTGCAGATCTCCTGCATTCTTTGTGCTCTATTTGCAGACATGACACTGAATATAAGATTTACTGGAATATAAATATATGCGGCTAAAATTGTATCGCTTATTCAGGATGTGTGATGTTTGCCAACCCAAATTTTAAGAGAGTACAAATAAAAAACTATCAGGACTGCTTGAGAAAGCTTGTCCCTTTTTTTTTTTAACGGATAACATTTGAGCAACTGAGTGTTAATGCTCGGTTTCTATTAACATTTACATTAATTAGCTAATTGAAAGATTAAATTGCTTACATACATTATGCAAATTTGATTTACACACGTTTAAAGAGCAGCTACTGATTAATAAATTAGACACTTACAAAATCATGTGTAAATCAATGTAAACCATTCATTTTCAATTTCATTCACTTTTTAATGGAGTTTGGAAAAACACCTGGATTTGATCTTATCAGCTGCTCTGCTCTTCTATTTCTTTCCAACAATTAATGTTCCTCAGTTGATATTAAACACCAGGGATGTGAAGCCTGTCGCCATCCAGCTACTGTTGAAATACAACTTCCATAATGCCTGACCATTGGCCATGTTGGATGGGGCTGATGGGAGCTGGAGTCCAATGACATCTGGAGGCCCTTCAGATTCCCATTTCCAATGATAGAAAAAACTGAAGAAGAAGAAGAGTTTGGATTTGATATCCCGCTTTATCACTACCAGAAGGAGTCTCAAAGTGGCTAACCTTCTCCTTTCCCTTCCTCCCCCACAACAAACACTCTGTGAGGTGAGTGGGGCTGAGAGACTTCAAAGAAGTGTGACTAGCCCAAGGTCACCCAGCAGCTGCATGTGGAGGAGCGGAGACGCGAACCCGGTTCACCAGATTACGAGTCTATCGCTCTTAACCACTACACCACACTGGCTCTCTGAAGGTCAAGATAGGCAAGCTGATGCATCTCTGCCTCTGCGATACTATCTCTTTCAGTTTTGGTAAACACAGACACATACACCCCCTCACCACACAGTCTGGATCATGCCCATGGATCTAGAGAAGATTTTAAAAAACCCCTTCCATGTGTAAATTACACATTATTTGCCCCATCAGGGAAAAAGTATAGCTACAGAGGTTACCTCCTACAACCCCAAGTACCCTGTCCCCAGTCCAACCCACCCCCCTGTGTACACACATGACTTTTAACCAATATTTAAAGAAGCAACTGGTCCTTAATAGGGTCTGAATCATTTTGTCTTGTTTGAACCTAGTAAATCGAATGTATCCTATGCAAGGATCACAAGAAGGGATCGTGATTGTTGTGGATGTTGGAATGACTTGTTTTCTGGAAGTGCATATTGTACAATGGCCAGGGTTTAAAAGAGCTCTCGGGAGCACACGAAACCAAATTACTTAAAAGCTGCTTGTGGTGGAACATAGCGTTACACAGGGTGGTTTAATATGAAATGGCAGCTAGAGTCTTTTTAACGTTAATTCTAGATACATGCCTACTGGTATTGGGGAAAGTACTGTCTGGAACATTACAAAACATTAATAGTCTTTCATAGAAATTTATTAATTTATATTTAAAATGGGTAGCCTTCATTTTTTAATTACTCCCAAAGCTAATGCACAGGACCTTGGCAAATACATTATACTTCAACAAGATAGGAGAAGCCAATGAGGCAATACTGGATGACTCTGATTTTAATATTTTAAATAGTTTCTATTGTATAAATGTATTCATAGGCTGATGTGACAATGGTCCATTGACCAGAACAAGAGCTATCCGCCTCTCCTCTTTCACTGTCCATTAAAGGTGGTCATCATTCTCAACCCTTAAGAATGTAAAAAGAGCCTGCTGGATCCGGCCAATGGCCAATCTAATCCAGCATCGTATTCTCACAGTGGCTAACCAGATTATATTTTTATTATTCATTTCTATACTGCTTCCAGCCTACATCCGAACATCAAATAAAACAATTCAGGATAAAATATTACAGAAGGAAGGAAGGAAGTATACATTCAAAGCAACATAATTAGCAGGAAATTAAAATACTTTCTTAAAGATTGCAAAATGAAACATTACAAAGGAGGTCAACTACAGAATGCACATTTAACACTGCAAAGTTAACAAAAAAAAATTATCTCGAACATTTCAAAAGAAAGTTATTACTGAAGCAAGTCAAATATAAAATGCACATTTAAAACAGCATAATTAGCAAGAGATTAAAATACTATCCTAAGCATCGAACGTATCAGCTGCTGTTGCTGCCAATTCTGCTAAGGGTGGTTCATGGCAGGCGGCAGCTGTGGAAGCTGAGGCTCAATGACCTGAGTCTTCAGCAGCCACAGCTTTTGTAGCTGGAGTCAGTCAGGGCCCTGCCCTCCCAGGCCAGGTGGAGAAAGGCTTGCAAGGCAGGGAGCAGGTCTTCCAGATACCCATGGGAAAACCTCAAGCAAGATTCGGGACCAAGAGCATTCTCCCCTCTTGTGGCTTCTGGCAACTGATATTTCAGAAGCCTAGCAGACTGAACTGTGGAGGCTAAGCAAAGCCAGCATGACTAGCAGCTGTCAGGAGTTCAGCCTACACTCGAATAGGACCCTGGCAGAGACACATACCTGACTGGCATGTTCCTTCCCTTCTGGTCAATCGTTCGGGAGCTTCATAAGCTTTCTTCAGCCTGAACATCACAGCGACCAGTGCCAACCAACACCGGCACACTTAGGGATCCACAGAGTTTGCACAGTTGCATAACAGACCTCAGCAACTCAGCACTTTGGCTAATCTACTTTATTTACATATAAACACACACGGAGCACTGCAACATGGCTCCCTCTCTCTAGTGTCAGATAGCAAAGAGAAAAGAACAAAGGACAATAGTCCCACTTCATGGAACACAGTAACACAAACAATCTGTTTCTGTCACTTCCCACTCTGTGGAGTCAAAACATATACTGTAATGTGAAAGACAAAAAACCCTTGACTGCAATCATGGATCAGGAATTCTAACAGTAGCCACCAGTGGGTCCTCTCCTCCATGAATTTGTCCAATCCTCTTTTAAAGGTGTGTAGATTGGGGATCATCACTGCCTCTTTGAGGAGCAAGTTCCATAACTCTGGTATGCGTAAAGAAGTACTTCCAACATTCAGTTTCATTGGATGTCCATGAATTCCAATGCTTTGGAAAACGAAGAATCCACTTTCCTCCCTGCCAATTGTAATTTTATAACCTTCTATCACGTCACCTCCTCCTCACCTTTTCTCTAAACTTAAAAAGACCAAAACAACACACCTTTTCTTCATAAGGGAGTTGCTTTCCATCCTCTTGATCATTCGGGTTGCCTGTTTCTGAAGCTACCCTTAACACCATGAAACATACATGGTATGCCCTGCGGAGGACCTTAAGGTCCACAAATAACAACACTTTGGAGGTCCCAAGCCGCAAGGTGGTTAGATTGGTCTCAACTAAGGCTAGGGCCTTTTCAGTACTGGCCCCGACTTGGTGGAACGTTCTGTCACAAGAGACTAGGGCTCTGCGGGACTTGACATCTTTCCGCAGGGCCTCCAAGACAGAGCTGTTCTGCCTGGCCTTTGGTTTGGACTCAGTCTGAGCCTTATGTTTCCCTCCGCTTATGGTTTTGATGTATGGGCTACTATTAAAATGAGGCTGCATTTTAAATTGTATTTTAACCTGTATTTTAATAAACTGGTTTGTTTGTTTGTTTGTTTGTTTGTTTGTTTGTTTTCCCCTATTATGTTTTATTGTAATTTTATTATTGTTGGCCACCCTGAGCCCACCTCTGGTTGGGGAGGGGAGGGTATAAATAATAAAAAAAATATTATTATTGTGTGTGTCAACATGGATTTATCATGGAATGGTGGCTGAGCTGGAATTCTATCTAGATGCCTGTGGACCTAGTGATGGAGAAAGTGTCTGAATCATGGTATGTTGCATGTTTCCCTTTCGAGCCAATTATTGTGAAATCAAAGAGAAGAAGCCTGGAGGATATCCAAAGGGCTTCTCTTGGTCCTGAATCTATTGTAGAAAGCCAGTTTGGTTTTTAATGCCTGTGCAGCTAAGGCACAAAAGCTCTAGCAGATGTCACTGAGGCCAAAGATTGAGTCATAGGAACAATTAAGATTTGCTTTTGACCTTTCTCTCAAGCCTCGTCCATTTAAGACACTGTGTCTGCACAGGCAATTCTAACAAGCAATCTGTTGACCCTTGCTCTGGGGGGGAAACTGTAGGCCTGATAGAATCTTTCTCCATAGTGATAAATGAATCAGACAGCTCCAAGCCAGAGAGACATAGGAAAAGATCTGCAGATTGACAGAGTAGATCAGAGATGGAATGAGTTTACATGGATAAGGTCTATAAAGGTGAAGATCAGGGTAAGTCAAACACAGTGCATCATCCATCCTAACAGGAGTTGCATTGTATCTAGCAGTGTGTGAGTGGGTATCAAACTTGCACAATGGATCTCTTCTTCCCTTTGCTCCTTGAAAAGCTTAAGGATCAGAGGGCTCTCTGGAACAGTGAAAGTTGTGCTGCATGGGGGTGTAGTGTGATAGAGGGGTAACAAAAAATAAGCACACAGGAGGAGCCCTGCTAGATCAGGTCAAATACCCATTTAGTCCAGCATTGGCCAACTGGATACCCATGGGAAGCCTGCATGCAGAACCCAAACACAACAGCACTCACCCCACCTGCAGTTCCCAACAGCTGGCATTCAGAGGCATACTGCTTTAGACAGTGGCCATCATGGCTGTTGTTGTTTAGTCGTTTAGTCGTGTCCGACTCTTCGTGACCCCATGGACCAGAGCACGGCAGGCACTCCTGTCCTCCACTGCCTCCCACAGTTTGGTCAAACTCATGTTAGTAACTTTGAGAACACTGTCCAACCATCTCGTCCTCTGTCGTCCCCTTCTCCTTGTGCCCTCCATCTTTCCCAACATCAGGGTCTTTTCCAGGGTGTCTTCTCTTCTCATGAGGTGGCCAAAGTATTGGAGCCTCAGCTTCAGGATCTGTCCTTCCAGTGAGCACTCAGGGCTGATTTCCTTCAGAATGGATAGGTTTGATCTTCTTGCAGTCCATGGGACTCTCAAGAAGTATTCAAATATGCATGTGCTCTTGGTGACTACAGCATCTTGTGACTTACATGGAAGACATGTTAGGCCATCACAGATATAGCACCATAGACAGAACTTGTGCTTCAGCTCAAGAGGGTTAGGGACCAGTTCAGATGGTCCATCCTTGGAGACTGCCACTCCCACCATTGTGTGTGTGTGTGTGTGTGTGTGTGTGTGTGTGTGTTTGCCATATCCCAGCTCCCCTGGGAAGAAGACTTAGGATTGTTTTCCCCAATGAAGGCGTTGGGGATGGCTTGCATGGGTGGTTCACCCAACGAGGATGGGGAGGAAACCAGGCTATTTAAGCTTGCTCTTTCCCCCAAATGCTCCCTTTTTCTTCTTGAGCTGCCATCCCTCCCTATGCAGAATGGGCTTTGTTAGTTGCCTCTTCAAGAGGAATTACATGTGATCATTCTGACTGTGCATTGGCTTCAACTTCTGGTGTTCTATGGGATATGTAATGCACTTGATTCCTGCAGGATATGCAGCCCATGCTGGTCTTCTGGTGAGCTTCTGGATGGTTAACAGAAGCCACATCATCAGCACTGTGAGCAATGCATGGCTTACTCCTCTGTTTGTGGGACATGGGTGACGCTGTGGGTTAAACCACAGAGCCTAGGACTTGCCGATCAGAAAGTCGCCGGTTCCAATCCCTGCGACGGGGTGAGCTCCTGTTGCTTGGTCCCTGCTCCTGCCAACCTAGCAGTTTGAAAGCACGTCAAAGTGCAAGTAGATAAATAGGTACCACTCCAGCGGGAAGGTAAACAGTGTTTCCGTGCGCTGCTCTGGTTCGCCAGAAGCGGCTTAGTCATGCTGGCCACATGACCCGGAAGTTGTACGCCGGCTCCCTCAGCCAATAAAGCGAGATGAGCGCCGCAACCCCAGAGTCGGTCATGACTGGACCTAATGGTCAGGGGTCTCTTGACCTTTACCTTAACCCCTCTGTTTGAACCCAGGGTTGTCCCAAAGGAATGGGTACCAAGCAATCCTTGGAGTCTTTCCTGGTTCCACTAGTCCCCCATTTAATAATACCTAACCAATCTGGGAACTGCCACTGGCCTCTGTCATTCTCTTCCAGCCACTGAGAAAATGACCCATCTTTAAAACATATACAGTCTCCACTTAGCAAAATTTATTATACTGTACTTTTGCCCACAGCCTTTTTCAATATGGTTGCGCTTGACGAGAGTGCATTCATTATCTTATCATAAATGTAGGCTCATGGATTTCAAACAGACACATCCAGCTTGAGCGTTCACTGAAGCAGTTCATTCATTGAAAGGAAATGCCACATAATTAATTGAAACTGGTTGCAGGCAATTATGACATTCTGGCAAGGAGAAACCCTTGGTGGAAAAGCACATCAAATACTTCAACCTCACTGCATTTTGGAACAGGCAGAAAGGCAGCCTGCCCTGGGCTTTAATAAACTTTGGGGGCATGCTACAGAATGAGTAACGCCATATTGTAAAACCAATCAGATTAACACTTCCCAATAAAAAAAGGTACACAGTTGTAAATCTGGCCATGTGTTGTTTTAATTTTAATGACTTGAATATGCTTGAGATAAAAATTACTCTTTTGTGAAAGTGGAGAGCTATAAATCTCCGTGCGTTGAAAAAAACAAATTTATGTTTGTGTGTGTTTACAACTAATAACACAAATTCTCTCTGGAGGTATAATATATTAGAGGCTTCAATGGAAAAGCATGCAGAAGAAAGAGCCCAAAGGACCGGGTAATTCCTACAGACCATATCCATGGACTATATCCACTTTATCTTTTGGTTATTGGGGAATATAAGAAGGCATTGCTTTCCATTCTGCTCCATATTTGACACATGCAACAGTGTTTCTGTTCTGCTGCAGCCCACCTTCTGCCCAAAACCTGGATGGTTTTAAAAGAGGATTAAGCAAATCCCTGGAGGAGAAGGCTATCAGCGGCTATGAGCCACAATGGCTATGTTCTGCCTCTACTATCAGAGGCATAATGATGCTGAATACCAGTTGATGGGAATCGCAGGTGGGCTGAATGCAGTTGTGCTCATGTTTACCTTGAAGGCTTCCCACAGGCATCTGGTTGGTCACTGTGAGAAGAGAACACTCTATTAGAAGGGCCGTTGGTTGGATCCATTGGTTGAATCCAGCAGGCTCGTCTTATGTTCTTATTCTGGTTTTACATCTGGGATGATTCCACACCCTGGCACTCTCTGACCCTGTTCATGTGAGCTGGCACCACCACACTGCCAGCAGAATAATGGAGCTGCCCTCTGGTGGGACTTCACTGCAATCCAAAACCACAGATTTTACAGTAGAGGCTGATGTGTTGATATGATGTGATGTGTCCTATTTTCTATCTGGATGCCTGATGGATAACACAAGACCCTCAAGTCAGGGCCGGATTTAGGTTTGATGAGGCCCTAAGCTACTGAAGGTAATGGGGTCCAGCTGTCCTTTGTCAACAATAAATTGTCCCTGTTTTTTGTGTTGAATATATGCTATATGGTAATTTATAGACCTAATAGGTATCTAAAGCCATTTGCACATAACGAAATATGTATTTTATCAAAGTAATGTTTGAACTGAAATACAATTAAGAAGTATATTAATAGTGAAATTCAATTAAGAAGAAGTACATTAATAGTGAAATAACTATTAATCTCTAACTTAAAATGATTTTTTTTATTCATAACAAACTTAATAATGCAAACACATTGACATTTGGCAATAACAAAAGTTCCTTTAGAAACACAATTTACAAAGACTCATAATCTAGCCTCTAGAAACTTGCTATAACATGAAATAATAATAGGTGATATAGGATGCAAACTACTAATAATTATAAATAGCTTTAGTAATATGAAATTAAGTGTTATAACCTGTACAATGCAATTGTAGTTAAAAATGCATTTTTTAATATCAATATCACCACAGTAGTCTACACCATTCATTGGGACAGCAGACCTTTGTACCCTGTTACATTTAGTGAGTGTAAAAGATGATATTTCTAGTAATATGCCATATTCATAAATAATACCTATACTATATCTTTTCTTTTGGAAATGTACATCCAGGATTTTTTTCTTTAAAAATTTTTTTGGGCCCCCCCAAGAGAGGGGCCTTAAGCTATAGATTGTTTAGCTTACACATAAATCCAGCACTGCCCTAAATGCACGTCTCTCCCCTTCCCCTCCAAAAAAACTCTCCCATGTTTGGAATCTTTCTCTGTGGCTCTGAAAGTCTCTCAGGTTCCTCACACATCCCACTTTGCCACTTGCTTCTTAAGAAAAAGGAAACCCCTAAAGGTGACGAAGGCTAAAAATAAAATTCAAGTAAAGGCAACGTCAGGACTTACATGCCTTTAGAGCACTTCACAAAAGTGAACTAATTAACATTCTAATTACTCCATTTCAGAGGCTAAGTATTACTACTGCTGAAAAACCCAGAGTCCATTTACTGTATATCATATTTGCTACTTACAGCCTCATATCTTAAGGCCTTTCCACTGACAATATTGGCACACACAAAAACTGAATCTTTGACACGGTCAGTGAAAAGATACAAAAGGGAATGTAGTAGAACTGTCGCTGAGAAAATGCACCAGGAAGCTACAACTTAGCTTTGAGAGACCACCTCCTTCCCTGTAGGAGACCCTCTCAGGTGTTAAGATTGGCAGAGTGCACTTTCAATATATTCAAAGTTGTGGAATCCCCTCCTTAACGTGTTTTTAAATTGTTGTAGCCTGCCCTGGGATCTCATGGTGAAGGGTGGCTAAGAAATCTAATAAGGGCAATACAAAATGCATAGATTTTAAATGTGTTCTTTCAAAAGATCTGCACGAAATGGGATGCAACCGACCTACAGTTGAGTGCCAGCCAAACTGAACTAGGATAAAGATGTTCAGTCCTTTGCTATGAAAAGGCCTGTCGTGACATTATTTGCCCAAAAAGGGACATGAGAATTGGCCACAGAGGAGAACATCTTAATGGTTTTAGACCGCTTTAAGTATTTTACTTTTTTAAAAAAAGTGCTTTGGAGATATTGCACATAAATAAAACAATTCATACTTTTGCCTGATATATTATGATGTTTGAGGTTTGAGGGATAAAGAACAGACAATTTTTTTTTTACTCGTTGTGGTCTGTCAAATAAATAAAATATAGTATTCTATAAAAAAGGAGTCTTGTAAGAGCAAAGAGGTAATGGATGCTAAGGAACATGCAAGATGTAGCATATACTTATTTCTAGAGCCACGTTAAGACTTAAATTGCAGTGCCAAGGGGGTAGCCACTTGTTTGAGGCAGTAAATTTTACCAACAGGATAGAATTTTAAACTCGTACTTTCTCATAATGGTGGCTTCCCCCTTACAGCTACTGAGTAATATGACGACTTTATCTAATGGAGGCATCTCTTTAGAAATCATTGGGTTTTATTTATCTCAGGATGAAAGCGGAAGGAGAAAAACACTTAGGCTATTTTTCTTCACAAAAGCAGCAAGAATGGCACCTTGTGCAGCTATTGAGATGTTTTATGCTTATTGGCATCTTGGTCTTTGTCAGTTTCCTTTCCTTGTCGTGTTATTGAATGTTACATTTCTCCTGCTTCAAAACGCTTCATTGAAACTTCCATTTGCGTGTTGAGTCCCACAGGCCACCCCCCCAAAAATTCACACATCACACTTCAATTTTTGTTTAAGGTTTTTGGCATAATTTTTGGCCACAACTTTATTTAAATACAAAAAAATGTGAGTGGTTGCTTAGGCATTGGTTTGACTATCTGTCCTTGCCCCCAAAGGACAGAGCTGGCACTTCCGGACACCGGCGGAAGCCAGCGTGGGAAACAAGTATTGGGGAGAAGTGAGGCTGGGAATCAGTCCAACACTTCTCACCCTCCTGTTCCGGTGGGGCTTGCACGGCCCAAGTCCGACTCCGGGGACAAGGACGAAAGAATGGCAAGCCCCTGGATTCCTTTAACGGAATTCCCTTTCCGCATCATTTGGAGGGATAGGCACTTACCCCTCCAAGAACCAATTTAACCAATGCCTAACCGCCAACCTTACAAGTTGTGACGATTTGCTACGCAGTAGGCAAAAACCAAATGGCACCAGCCAATCAGCCAAATGGCAAAATTCCTACCAGGCCCCCGCTCAAAGGCAGACGACCCCATGACAGGCATAGCAAGGTCAAGTAACCACGGAACCACCCTATAAAAGGGAGGGGGGCGGGTGATCCGATGCGAAACGGCCAAGAGATCGTCCCATCGTCTGGCTCCTGAATTAATAGTCTCTGACCCCTCCTCCGAATTGGCAACACTCAAAAATCCCCAGCAACCCAATTAACCCTTTACAGGTTTGGGTTCCATCAAATTTGCCTAGTCATGACACAGTGGCCTGTTCCCCCAACCGCAACACGTGCTCTCTGTTAGGGAGAACACGCTATAACAAAAATAACCCACCCCACCCCAATAAAATAAATGTCTCTGTGTGTGTTTTTGTGCATGATCAGTGCAAAATGCTTATCTTGTTCCACCATGTTTTTGGGAGGTGTTGTTTATTTATTCAATTTACACTCTGCCTTTCTTTAGAAAATGGACAAGGAAACTTTGGCCCTTCAAATGTTACTGAACTGCAACTCCCACCATCTCTGGTCACTGGCCATGCTTGCTGGGGCTGATGGGAAATGCAGTTCAAAAACAAGCGGAGGTCCAAAGTTTCCCCAAAACCACACATTCTAGCATAAACACAACACAACCATTGCAATCTTTAAAAGAAACCAGACACACATAAAAAGCACCATGCAAAAATTGTTCAGGGAAAGGTAGGTAGCTGTGTTGCTCTGCCATAGTCGAAAGAAAATAAAAAAATTCCTTCCAGTAGCACCTTAGAGACCAACTAAGTTTGTTATTGGTATGAGCTTTCATGTGCTATCTGAAGAAGTGTGCATGCACACAAAAGCTCATACCAATTAACAAACTTAGTTGGTCTCTAAGGTGCTACTGGAAGGAAATTTTTTTTACTTTGTTCAGGGAAAATTCACATGTTTGGTTGAGTTCCTCAGACTGCCTCAGACTGCCCAAAGACTAAACTAACTGGATCTCTCAAGAGTGGCAGCTTTGAAATCAGACCCTGCCAGAGACAAAGTCTGGGTCCTTGCAGCTGCCAATATACCGTATTTTTCGCCCTATAGGACGCACCGGCCCATAGGACGCTCCTAGATTTTTTTTGGGGGGGAATAAAGGGGGGGAAATTATTTTTTGCCCCAGGTGCGGGGCTGGGGTGGGGGAAGCCCGAGCTTCCCCTGACCCCAGCCCCCAGAACGGGAGCCAGAGCGACGCCAAAGCTGCGGGCAAATGCTCAAAGTGATGGCAGAGGGAGCATAACATTATCCAGCAGGGCTGTTCTTATGTTCTTAGCAATCACTGACTTTTGCTTGGCTGGAATGTAGGCTACTCACTGTACAAAGTTTTAGTTGCCCCGCCCACTTTTGCACCTGGCCCCGCCCACCACTGGCATGTGGTTTCTGGAAGGTTGCCTAGCTAGCCATGCAGCCCACAGGCTGAAGAAAGGACCAGCATGGCAGTAGTTGTCAATACATAAGTAGGAGAAGGAAGTCAAAGGGGTCATTTCTCTCTCTTTCTCAATGAGACCAATCGTAA